>NC_065416.1:5276710-5587105 GCF_024362695.1 Pectinophora gossypiella | reverse complement strand
TAATTACTTACTGCAATTTTAGGTTCCGGTCACTCGATGATTACCGGTCAACAGCATATCAAAATGTCATTCGGAAAGTTTTTAAACGTAACATAGAAAAACGCCATATATCCCCGACGAGGTAAGCAGCCACCCACTGCTCGCCAGCTATGTTGAAGTCCCGTGTAATAGGGGGCGAGCCTATTGCCGTTATCAGGGCATAAGCGCACGTGATATCAATTACCTATGATCAAACAAACAAACAAACTCAGAAACAAACATCGCATGAATTGACTCACAAAGTTGAATTCAGTGGTTTACAGCCCAAGCCGGGATGCTACCCCGGCCATCACGGGTTTCAAAGTTTTTAAATCCTCCGCCATTATGGTTGAAAATCACACTAAAGTGTTTCACGTAATTTGGTGTTGTACGTCCAAATAAAACTGACATTTTCATTGTCCATTAAAAATCAGGAAGTTGTATTTGTGTGTGTTTGGATCCACGTCGAATGAAACATTCAGATAGCCTTTCCGTTGTTTGCCTTAGTAATTTAAACCCCAAAGTTTTTCCTACTTTCGTTTTATTAGCCCTTAAATAGTTTATGTGTATCGATTGTTTTTTGTCGGCAAGTTCGACAAGCCGTTTGTATCATCTGTAAAGCTTATGTTACTATAATTACACCAATTTGGTCGAAGGCTGCATTGTAAAGTCGGCGTTCATTTAATTAATATTTTATCATAGTGTGACCTCACACGGTGTGGTGGCGTGGTGGTGCTTCCAGTTTTAGCCACATGTTGGGCCTTTCATTGATGTTTTGTTAGAATAAAAAGATAAAGAGAAGAGAGGAGAAGACGAACATAGGCAGTGGCGGATTTACAAATTTGCCGCCAGTAGGCTATTCAATTTTTGCCGCCCCTACTGACCTCTAAAATTCAATACGCTAGTTTAGTTCACAATCAAATTAATTAGTACTTTTATTCTGTTAATAAAATTGCAACTTTCGGATTTGTATTCTATCGTCCTCATTACATCGGCTTTTTCCCGTTATTAATATGATTGTGAAGTAAGTTGTGTCAGTTTCTAGATTTTTTTACAGCAGTCGATTTAGTGAAGTGTATACTGTTGAGCTAAAACAGCAGCATGTAAGTACTAATTATCATAATTCATGTCGTCCAAACCGTATCCGGCGACGGTGACTCCTGAATATCTATCCTGGATCGATGTTGTGGTGGGCTCTGATGTGGCTGGCGAAACCGAACTTCGACTTGAAGATCCGGTCATACGGCACACAATAAAGCTGGCCTGACGAATTGAGTGTGTGGGTTTTGATCGAGTCTTCCACATTTGGCGCTTTGCGTCGAGATCTTGTAAACGCTTCTTTTCAAATAAATTGACGCTCTTGTGAACGGCGCGGCGTCATTCCGGTCTAAGACAAACACAATCCACCCAACTAACTGTTGGTATCTCACATGCCACGAGATTGCGCTTAAGCACGTCTTTGTAACGCAGATATTGCCCACCATGTTTTCGCTTTCCGCTAGAGAGCTCGGAATAGAAAACTGCTTTCGGTAGTCTGCTGTCATCCATTCGCAAGACGTAACCGCACCATCTCAGTCGATGCTTTATGATGAGCGCTTCTATCCCGGATAGACCAGCACGACGCAAAACTTCTGTGTTAAGGCCGTTTATACACTCGTTCACAGTGTCCTGCATAAGTTGATTGCCGATGCAGCTTGGATGTCAGGTAAACTGAGAACCGTGTTTATGTATGATGACCATAAGAGTCGTCCATTCTCATACCGGTTACGAAAGATGTCCCAGCCCGAGTCGTAATTGTCGGCGCTGATATTCAAATGCTGTACGAGCTTTTCTGGTTCACCTCTCAGTTTAGATTTCAGTAGCTGCAATTTTTACGACTTCGTTAGCATATAAAAATCGCAAAAAGACACCCACTTGTTATTTAACTCGGGTATATCAATTTTAGGCGTTGTTTTCTGGCGATTAGTGTCTCGACGTTAATTTTAGAAGCCGATTTTTCAAAAGCACTTTATTCTTGTCTTTAGATGAACTTGCCGTTTAGTTATCTTTCATTTGGACATCAATTGTAGGGCGTGGTGACATGAGAGATATAGATAGTTTTTCCTTGAACATCTTCTGTCGTGTTTTGTCGTATAAAGCTACCGTTTACTTGAATGACGTAGTCCATGTCAGGCGTCACGAGTGGTGCAAGTTTCCCGTGATTCATGCTAAACTCAGCCCAGTGAGCCTCCAAAGCCTCTAGACGTTTTTCTAGATAACTGAAAATCTTCCGTTGAACAGTATCCTTGGCGTAGTTGGAGGTGATTTGCTTGATGTTATCGTAGTTCACCTTCTGTTTCTCGAGGAGTTGATCTATGTTAGTTGCCATCGTGGCGTCAATTGTTAAAGCTTCGCTGGAAGAAGAACGTGCTAGTTACACAGTGATATGTGCGCTTTCTCAATGCAGTTGGTGAGACCCGCTTGCGGCAGGCCAAAAGCATCGATTCGCTATCACAGTCATTAACACAACATTCCACTCTAGTAGCTCGGCGATCAGCGCTCCACCTTCAGTTGTAGTTGTAGGATTTGATCGTTAACTCAAAGATTCGTTTAAGTAGGTTTATTTCTTTATTTGCGCTCGTGGCTAGTACGTATCGTTTACGTTGAGTGACCGTTTCACCAGCGGCGTAGCGTGGGTGTCGGCCGTCCGGGGCGGAAGACAATTTTGCCGCCCTTTTATTTAGATATTTCAATTTACAAATGACCACAGATTTTTTGTTTTAAATTTAATGATGTCTATATTCGTTACGCGCGTTTTTTAAAATATGAAAAATTAAATGTATATTTTTCAATCCTTCTGAGATTTTTTCTTAATATTTTTTCCGTAAGAACCTTGTACAGATTATTAGAAAACTACAAAAAAAAATTGCCAAATCGCTCAAGCCGTTTCTATGTTATGTCGTGACAACGGAAAACGGGTTTCATTTTTATATACGGGTTTTTTTTTGGGTTGATGAGGTTGGTAATCCACCTCACAACCCACACGATAGAAGAAGAATTTTTTATAGATTATAAATTGTGAAATTTTGTCGGCCCCTAAAAACCCGCCCCTGCCGCCTCCACTACGCTACGCCGCCGCTGCGTTTCACACTAATAATAATCGAGTGCACAGCGCTACCAAAAGCAGGGCGTAATGTTAGCAAAATATGTTCGGTTGAAGCCCGTACAGACGTAAGAATGTGCAGTACACTGTCCATTATACTAAAATATTAAAATTCTTGTCACTTGTTTCTTTATGTACTTACTTATATAATAATGTCTTTTTTATTTCTGTAAGACAAAAAAAAATTTTAGGCCAAATTTGCCGCCCCCTAAAATCTGCCGCCCTAGGCTTCAGCCTACTCAGCCTACTGGTAAATCCGCCACTGAACATAGGTATCTACCACGGAAGAAGGTATATATAGGTACTAACACAGACAGACTACACAATACACATTCATGGAATTCGTATTTGTTTATATTATTACATTTGTTTACTTACTAGTTTTACCTATATTAATAACTTTCTTTTTTTTTTATTCTAACCTTAAGTATTTACGTATACATCTTTGCGATAATATTTGTCTATGTAAGTACACGTACACTCTAATTCTATTAAAATAATTTGGTATATATTATAAAGTATATTTTGGAATTGAATTGGAATATATACACCATTAACACAATCGAGGGTTGAAAGGCAAATGGGTTTAAGCGACATTTTGGGCGAAATTGACTTATATATATATTCGGAATCAGCGATTTTTTCCGCGTCGACTGATCTTGGTTTCAGATCAATCGAAGCTACTTTTTGGCGCTTCAACCAATTAGCACTTTGGGTACATTTTTAAAAACCCGTGTTTTAACCGACAAAAAAATGCACAAAATTCTGGGCGGGTGGCATATCAGTCGTATTCCGGGATATGAGTCGGTCACATAAGCTGTTATGTCTTTTCATTTTCATGATTCGAAGTCTGTTAAAGCGTTTTCCCTGCCAGTGTTTTGTTATAGATAAGTCGGTTAAATCATTTGTCCTTAGACGAAACGAAAATAGATTTGGCGCTTAAATCTTTTTGCTTTAATCCAGATTTTATAAATATTGTCGCTTCAACCGTTTTGCCTTCGACAGTTTAAAAGTAAAATTGGCACTTGAACTGTTTTGCCTTTACCGAAAATATTCATAGAATTTGACTTCAGCTATTTATGCTACATTTTTTTAAATTTTTTGTCGTATAAAACAACTATCATTTTCTTTTGAAAGGACTTAAAACGTTTTTCCAAAACAAAAAAGAAATAACGCTAACATTTCAGTCATCGCAATTTTGTATGAAACCTTGTGCCCGCATCACTTCAACATATCAAAATAAGTATGAGTAGATCCTGGTTGGGCGGTTCACACAGCTAAAAATTACGATTGGGAAGACCGGGAGTGTGCGTGTCATCATGTCACCCAAGCCGTATCCGTTGATGGTGACTTCTATTTGTGTCTATCCCAAGTCGTTGTTGTGGTAGACTTTGACGTGGCTAGCGGAACCGAACTTCGAATTGAAGATCTGGTCACATGGCATACAATCAAGCTGGCCAGCCGAGTTTACCGTGTAATTGTAGGAAGGTTTCCGTTGAGTTTTCCGTATTAGGCGTCTTGGACTAAGATTTTCGAGGACTATATCACGCGCTATTCCAGGTTCAGACACACTCATCCCAACTATCAGTTGGCATGTTGAAAGCCACATGGTTGCGCTTGAGTACGTCTTTGTACCGCAGGTATTGTCCACCTTGTTTACAGTTCCTTCTAGACACCTCGAAATAGAAAACCTTTCTGTCATCCATTCGCATGACGTGATCGCACCATCGTAGGTGATGTTTTATGATGAGAGCTTTTATTCCGAATATGCCAGAACGACGTAATACTTCTGTTATTGGAAAACCATCTTGCCGCTTTATGCGAAGGATGGACCTTAGACATTTAAAGTGTTACGTATCAAGTACGCCGCTGAGACTTTGTACACTAATATTTTAAGTTTTCCAAAGGCTGCCACCGCACCTGTTATCCGGGCTGGCAACTCCGATGACTTTGGAGTCATTTCATATTTGAGAAACCAAATATTTTAATTTTGAAACTTCCTCCAGCTCAGCGCCCTTTAAAGCAACATTGGAAGAAGCTACATCCCCGGAGCATCCTCTGGATGGTTATTTTAAAAGGGTTTTGCACAAAACTATAAATATTCTGGTATGTGACTTAATTGGATCGGCCATTCCTCGGCAAGTTTGGTTAACTGACGCATAGATGTGAGACGTGAGAGATCAAAAATAATCTTATATATATAAATTTTAGCCTTAATTTAAATTAAGCTATAAATAACAATTCCATAGAGTATCCCGCTTATGCGTGATACAGAAGCGATATATGTATAAAGAAAATAGACTAGGAACCATGGCTCCATGTGTTATGACATAGCCTTGTTTCGCGCCGTAGGTAACGACGAATAGCTCTGAAAAGTTACTTCTAAATCAAACTGTCGTCATCATGTCGTCATGATATTGTCGTATCAGGATAAGTCATAACTTTTCAGGACAATCTGTTTTCTTTAGAGCAATCCACAAGCCGCGTGAAGCCTCACGCAGCACATAAAAAAAGGCCGATGTTGTTCAAGCCTTTTGGCCTGAATCTGTTTAATAACAAAACCGTACCCCCATATCTCTGTCCGGACAAAATCATCATTGGGTTTCCGGAAGTACCTTTTCTGCATCATGGGATAGAATAACGTTAAGGCTAAAATTTAATATCGATCGCCATCGACTCGCAAAGAGGAAGAAGGCTAAAATCATTCCCGCAGCTGACTCCCATATCTTCAGGATGAGTTTGTATAACCAGTTATTAATGTGTAGGCATATTATACAGTTCAGATGGTATTTTTGATGTGTTGGTATTTGTCATCCTTCTTAGCGCGGTAAGAAGTTCTTCAAAGGTCGGGGGTGCCGCTAGATCTTAAGCGAAACCCCCGACCTTGTTGTAACAAACTCGACCGATATGTTGTAACAAACAAGTCACTGGTATTACTATTGGGATTTAAGACATCGTTAAAATGTGTCCAAAGCGCTGCTAATAAGTCTTTCTGATCAGTGAGGCGTTGGGTCTTTTCCTTGTTGTAGATTTAAACTCTCTTCAAAGTTTGTGGCCGAAAACAGTCTTGAAGCTGTCGAAAATCTACCGGAACTGAATTGATAGGAATCAGCATAGAGCTGAATTTCACAAGCTTATTCCACCTAGCATTTGTTTTTGAGACATATGGAGACAGAAAAGCCCGCCTGTAGTTCCCCACGAGCTGATTTTCACGTTAGAACCATCGCACCAATCTTAGTTTTGCGGTCTGGTTTACCAACCAATAACTTCGGTAGAGCAGAGCACAGCTATAAAAATGCTCGGCAAAGGAACACCATCTATTTATTATTATTATCATCTATATTATCTCATCGACAGATGTGTCTGCTGCGATGTCCGACGTATCTCGGCTTTAAAAGCATGAACGAGTTCTGTTATTGTTTGTCAACTTCGACGGTATCTTATGGCCAGCTCGAAGTGGAGGTCTTAGGCGCAAATGTAACAGAAATTTTGATCAAACAAGTCGCTGATCTATCCACCCCTGGCCGCCTCTTAATATGAGAGCAATCAGTACTTCACTGCAGTCTGTCCTAGTACCGCGTACCATCTAGTAGGAGCCAGTGCTTGGAACTTGCATCCAGCCACGTGGTCTTAAATTTTTCAGTAAATCGGAAACAGGTTGTGATAGTGAGATTAAACTCAGCACAGAGTATAAGCATATTAAGACTTTTTCAAAGCTATTTGTTTCTTTTATTGCCCGCATTCAGTTGGTGACAGTCATCTGTCATCCGCCATCATACGCGGTTTACCATATACTTAATAAGTCGAATTAAGCATGTGTAACAATCTTTATGGTTATATTCTAGATCCTGTTTCTTAATGAAATCGATTTACTCATTATATCCGCCGTGATTTTTCCTAATATTGTAAGGTACAAATGCCTTGCCCGACTAAAATCTCTCCCAGGAAAAACGGCTTATGGACCGACTTTATTTCCGATCTTACTAATATTTGGATTTCATACAATTGAAATTAGTAGCGGATGGTCACTTAAGATATTTTCCTTCCCTGTCATATAACCTTTTATGGAGGTTAAGCTGATTTGCCTCTAGTCTTCTTTTTTTAAGAAGTCGTTTAACTCATTTAGCTTTAGTCAAACTAATAAGTGAGAGGTCTCTTAAAGCATTTTGCTTTTAGCCAATATTTGGCTCTAGTGGATATCAACCGTTTTTCCTTCAACTGTAATTTAGTTCAATTGAGGCATTTTGTATTAAGCGACTTCTAAAATCTATAACTGATGTGTTTTTCGAACCAAATAAATACAGAATTGTGCAACGTTTAATTTAAAATAATTTTTAGCATTTTGAACACTTTTGATTCAGTAGTTTTTTTTATATGATTTTTTTCGAAAAAATAAAACTTTAAATGGCTCTCCTGTAAAGTTCACAAAATGTCGCTTAAACCCATTTGCCTTTCAACCCTCGTGTTTATGAAATACGATGTTCGTGCGTCACCCAACAGGGTCCACATAATATCAGCGTCGTGGTTCACGCCGCGACTTGTGCTGAGTGAGGCCCTTTTATCTCAGGACGTCCACCACCACCTTATGATCATTTCGACAATCATCCGTCTTGCTTTTTTGTAATTGTTTTAGTGGAAATTTGATATGATGTTGTTGTCTTTTTTTGTGTGTGGCGTCCTTTTATAATAAACTTTTTCTATTCTATTCTATTCTATTCTATTCTTGAATAGAAGAAATAGAATGGAAAGGCCCTAACGCGCATTTTGTTTGAGCAACCACCGGTTCAACCACACTCACTTTTACTACTAACTTATGATAGCTCTACTACTTATCAAATTCCATAGCCACTTTACCGGCACTGTATATTTTATGTGATAGGTTGCAATTTTATCATTACTTTTGGTTAGATTCTGCATACAAAAGTCTTTTTTATAGATAGTCGATCATACTAAGATTTTTAGTTTTCCTGTGATAAAGAGTGATCTCTTTGCATATTTTGATAGTCGATACTTGATTTTTACACTGCAGATTATAATGTACAAGACGACCTTTTAATACAAGTACTATCGCGGAGTGGAGTGCAAAGTTCAAGTATGAACTATTTGCTCATACTTGTATGGCGCGCGTTTCTCGGTCACTTGGCCCTTCTGACTTCTTTCTTCTATACCATGGTATCTATCTATATTGCTAAATTATGTTGTATTATTTCGAATTATGCTAGAAAGAGTTGAAGAAGAAAGTATCACAATAGGCTTTAGAGAACCGAAGAGGAAATATGATTGGCCACCTCATGAGACACGATTCGTCTATAAAGAACAGATACCTATAGATAATGCAATATATAGAAAAATTGAAGGAGGAGGTATCAGGAGGTGAAGGATTTGATGGGGCGTCACCGGACCGTAGCTCTTAAATAATGAGAGACAGATATTAAATAACATTAAATGTGCACATGCCTATAATTATTATATTGAAGAATACAACCTTGACTTTCAACACGTGTTCTGTAAAGGTCTTATATGAATGATAAATCTTTTTTAATTTTGATTTTGGCCGACCGGTTCACAACAAAACCACCTATGGGTGTGGTTGAATTATCAAGCCCGTTGAATAATTATAACGGTCAGTTTTCCTAATGTGTGGAGTTTGCAGGTATTTTGTGAGGTAGGCACTAGAGCGTTTCATTATGCGTAGGCGTGGCTTATCTGGAAAGTCCTTTGGTGAAGTCCAGTGTGGTTTTGACTTAGGTCACCCTGCTGTGGTGGGTTCCCTTTGGAAAATTTATACCGTTTACTTTAGGTTCCGGATTTGTGCCTTTGAAATGGAAATTATAGATATTGCTTCTACTTAAATCTCGGTTTGACTTTGACACGCTCGGACACGTAATTAGAAACTGTTTAGACGGGAAATAGGCACGAGAGAAGAAGAATAATTAAATGTTTATTCTTCACAGCGTTGGGTAAGGATCGTAAGGTACTCTCATTGTAACCGTATAAAAGATAGAAAGAAAGAAAGAAAATATTAATTTCCATATTGGACGCCACATTTACAAACTTAAATTACAGAAATTACATAAAAAAAACAAAGACAAATAATTACAGACATTAAATACACAATGGAGGCGCCTAAAATAAAAAAGGATCTCCCTCAGCCTAATGCCGTGACACGTGCTTAGCACGGGCCGCGGCGCTGGTATTATGGGAGACCTAACGAACGTGAGCCACGGACATACCAAACTCAATTACGTACCTGGTATTGGTATGGATGGACAAACGCTACCACAAAAACATGTGCTATTCACATTAAACCTAACCTCATTAAACCTAACATCATGATACTACTCTCTGTACAAACCGGGCAACCAGTTTATATTGGAATGTGTCCGCGTGATTTAATATGCTGCGAACGCAATGTCTCAACTCAGAATACACTGGTGATGCAAGCTATGCCATATTCGAATAAAAAAAATGTGTTATTGTAGCTCTTATTTATCATATACCCTCAAAATGCTTTTGTACGTATACTTAGTTTTTAAGTTCTCAAGTAAGTGAATTTATATTCTTATTGAGAATAAAGATTTCTTTAAACCTTTTTAAACCTAACCTTGCCTAGTAATTTCAAGGAACATAGTTCCCCTACGTTTAGTTAACAACTGGCCTCTATTATAGTAATTCGCATTAAGTTAATAACTCAAAAAGTTTTATATTTACACCACTAACCAACAAGTAAAGGGAAACTATTAAGTAGTGTGGTACCTGAGTAACACTGACTTTATTCGATTAATCGAGTCGACATTGGAATATTCGAATCGAATCCTGCAAACTCAAGTTTAACCTGTAAAGTTTTGGTAAGTAAATCAAATATTCCATAGTTTATGATTTATACGGATCTTTATAAGTAATAAAATTTTAAATTTATAACAAAAATATAGATTATTTCTTATCGACGAAAATACATTTAAAATTGACGTCGACAAAAAGTATTGTATTATTCTATTTGAAGACAGTTACTATTATTATACACATTGCTAATAATTATAGTTTTTTTTTATACTTGTCCTATTTTAATAATAAATATGGAAGTCTGATGCTAGTACCATCAGTATCGACATTTCAAAGGGTTGAATTAAAGTTTTTAAGTTATTTGACTAAACACGTATAGGGAAGATAAGTACAGTCATGAGCAATATAATGGACCCACTTTAGGACTCTATCGCACTAACATATTTGACAATTAGTGAGACTTACAGTTCAATTTGTCAAAAAAGTTAATGTGACATGGTACCAAAGTGTATACATATTATGCTCGTGACCGTACGTATAAAAAAATAATCATCTCTCAGCGTTATCACGTTTTCACAGGGTTCACTTTAAACGGGTCCAATTCAATTGTTAATTGATAATAATCGAATAGCTTTCAAAACGTCACTAGTAGAAAGAAAAGCGAATTTATTAGTTTTGTCACGAAGGCGTTCACAAGTTAGCTCGATATGGGAGCACTTTTAATAAATTGCACTGCATTGCGGGTGATTATGAAGGTGATAGTAGATATTTAGTGGCTAACATTCATTATACATGTTGCTATCATTGCATTATATTGCTCGAAAGATAAAAGTTACTTTTTTATAAACGAAGAAGTTGTTCAATTATTCGTCTTGAAGACTTACCGCCTTTTCAATAAAATATATAAAAAAGCAGTGAATGTGTGTATGAGTATTCGTCAGCCGAGAAAATCTGAATCCAATTAAGAATCAAATAATTTGACTAAACTTTATGCTTGGTAAAATTTATTTATGGCATACATAACTAGTTACAGTCATGAAATTAGATAATTAAAGGTAAGATGGTAAAACTTTCAACCTGCGTGTGACTACAATGGATTGGGTTATTTTGTAAATGTGTACCTGATTTGGGCTTGAAAACTCAAGATCGATTTGATCGATAGAGAGATTGTAATTTTTAACACGACACCGAAAATGCATTCTAAATTATATTTAGAATGCTTAGTAAGAATAGTCAGATAAAGACTTAACAAAGAAGGCCTTTTATTACCAACGGGATGTGTCCTGGGAAAGAAAAAATACGTACACACGTATCAAATACAGAACCGTTTTCTTCGTGAAGTCGGTTAAAGAGAAAGTGATATCTTTCTTTCTGGTGGCGTTTCGTTTCCTGATAAAGTCGTAACTATGTTGTAAGTTTGTTTCAAACAGTTTTTCTTCTACAACACTACCTAAACTTATAAAACCGACTTCTAGTAATAAATTGTAAGTACAAAAACATCTCCATCTAAAAAGTGCGAGCCGTAAAAGAGTCATGAATTATTCACGTAAATGAGTTGAACCTTGCGCCTAATTACCTTTCTTAATTAAGAAGAATGGCCTATAAAGTTTCCTGTTTCTGATGTTTTTGTTTCGTCTCTGCGCAATTCATTTAGAGATCCTAATGCTGAAACGAATTAAACATCTATTATTGTAATCAACCTTTGAACGACATGTAGTCTATTATTATTTTTTTCTCGACTACGGCAACACAAAGTCACGGTTACGGTTTTTGTTTTGCCGTAATCTGTCTTAAAAATTCGCTTACGATGGTATACGACTGCGGCTATCTCCTTAACATCACTATTTGAAAGGATTTCAAAGTGTTTTCTTGTTTCATACTTTTTAAAGCGCGAGTTTTTAGTGGTCAGGTTTTAGTTTTTAAACTTATATTTTTATTAAGTAATAATAATAGTAATATAAAGTTTATTTAGGTAAAACCTACGACACACAAATACATTGTCTTGTAAACTAACTATCACACTAGAGAGTCGTCGTTTCTTAATCAAGGTCTATGTCATAATAGTAATAAGGTTAAAAATTGGTTATGGTCTTCTTCTTTGCGAGTCGATGGCGATCGAAGCTAAATTTTTGCTGACCAATAATTGGCCACGCTTACGGCATTGTCAGTGCCTTCGTACAGGTCTTTAATAGTGCAGGTGTTAGGGCACTTAGGACAGCACAAAAGGTTTGGTTATGGTTATTTGGTTCGGTCAATTTCTATTGAATTTTCGTCTTACATTGAAGTCAACAAGAGATCGTCTACCACTCTTATAACAATTGAACCTTTTAAAGAACCATAATGTTTGTAACAGACTTTATAATCATAATGCTAACTTAGTACTCGCGCTTACGAGTACGTAGTTGAAATGTGTATCGCAACGCAACATTCGAAATATTTACAACAAAAAAGGAGAATTGTCATCGTAATAACTCATTTCTGTTATATTCGGTAGGCTGACGTGCAATATCGGGATGGGTAATGAAGCCTGAAAAATTGCTTACTTTACCATGCAGTTATCAATTTCCGAACGGAAATGTGTATTCCGTTTCAGATTATTGGAGATATTAAAATTATATGAAACAATCAAACTACGTTTCCGCTCAACTCAAGTTGGGAGAGATATTGCATAGGTAGCATAATCAGATTTAATTATATTGAAACGTATATATTGTATATTGCTCGGTCTAAAAATGGTTCGGACCGCAAATTCAAATTCAAAAATATCTTTATTTAGTAGCTAGAGCGGTGAAATTTGATTCCGCTCACAGGTTAAGGTATATTTTAGTACTCAAAATCTTTAGTATTAGAACCCACGGCAGTCCGAATCGAACCATTACAAAAAAGCTCTTCTGCGATACGCACCGCGGTCCGATACGCCTAACGATCCGATAGAGTGGACACAAACACTTATAACTTTTATTCGCGTACTATTCCCTCTCTGGTAGAGAAGTATTCCACTATTGAAGCAGGTAAACAGTGAACACTGCTACTTCAGTAGTGGGCGATGTTAATTGCTATAATTTAGTTTGTGAACTTTGCTTAAGATTCTAGAGTGGTTATCGCAAACCGGAAAATATGATGTGGGATGTCTTCCCACACAATGAACTATGACGATTAAACAAGTCTGCAAGAAACACAAATCAGTAAATACCTTATAAGTTTAAATCGGCCACTCACCACACTATCCGAAAGTTGGTTAAGATATTGCAGACAAGGAGCTTTATTTACACCATAAACAAAAAAAAATACTTACAGAACAAAAAAAATCGAAAAAAAAAACAAAAATAAAATAAAAGAAAACTAAAACAAATAAACGAAACAAAAAATAAAATAAATTATGTACCATTGCAGACTGATAATCCAATGAGGGACTTTCCAGAAAAATAATGGTGCGGTGCAGATTTCCCTTCGTTTGACCTTCTCATTTCATATATAACAGACACATTGTGCATTTTTTATATTTGTTTTTGGGTATAAATTATGACTTTTGTAATAACATACAACACGTCTGCCACCAATTATTATGATCACATTTGAGAGCAGCAATATATTTAGCAACATATTTCTATACGTATCTGTTCCAAATGTCACACAACAAATTATTGTTTTATATGCGTCATTCTACATTATATTTTTATGACGTATCTCGAGCAATGGAGCAAAATGCCCGGTTATGTTTTTGACCGCTATGTTTGGCATACAACAATTGCCATCAAATACCTACCTATTGATAGATAAACAGATACAATCTTTATTTAGGTTAAAGACATTAATTTCTTAATGTTAAAACTTGTTTGTTGAACTGAACCGGCGTGCGTGTACGAAACGATTAATGAATGTGAAAGCAAGAAAAGTGTGTCAGGATCGAAGCAAATAGAATTATATATTCTCTGCTTACCCCGGTGGGAAATAGGTGTGACTTCATATATATGTAAAATTTGTACATTGCATAAAAATAAAAAAAAATAGTTAAATAACATAAATAAGTTGTGTGCTTATTAGCTCTTGGTACATTATTTTTATGTCTCTAGGTAAGAATTTCGGTGTATATTTTCTTGATTCCTAGCTGATTTTTAGAGCGCCATTATCCGTAGTCGTGTTTTAGTTTATAAACTTTTTTTTCATTAAAGAAAACGGAGAACAGATATTTATATGCTAGACTGGGAGCAAATAAGCAACATACAACTCGCTCTCCTATTTATCTTGCTGGACACGTCGCAAAAATCGACAGAGGGATTGTGTCCTTTCTAATGTTGCACTGGCCACGCCATTATTATGTGTGTATGTACTTTATTTACTATAGGTATTCAACTCTGCCACACAAATACATATTATTACATTTGACAGGTTTTCGATGCCTCCCTTTAAGTTTTTTAAAAGCTTGTGTTGGGACAATACATAAATTCTGTTATTTTCTATTATTTTCAATTATATTTTTGCAGTAGAAAATTCCACTTCATATTAACTAAGAATAATGAGCTGAATCATCCCCCTCAGTATTTGTTACGATGTCACTTACACACTGTACAAGTAGATACAAGTAAATAGGGTGTTAGTGACATCGTAACAAATACTGAGGAGGATGATTTAGACCATGATTCTGAGTTGATATCAAGTGGATTTTCCTGTCGGAAAATTCATGAATGTTTTTGTGTTTTTTAAATTATATTCCGTTCAATACTTTTGCGACGGAAAATTCTACTCGATATTAACTCAGCATCGTGGCCTGAATCATCCCTCAAAGTTTTCGTAATGATGTCACTAACACCGTGTATATAAACATACCTTGCGCAACTAGTTTCGCTTCTTAATTTTCTTTATTAATAAAACCAGAGCAACATTACGTACTTGAACGAAGTTGTTTCAAAGAAAACCAATGTTATTCTCTCTTAGCGTGTTTTTAGAATGCTATTTGTTGTTCTATAAACCGTCAGCCGGCATTTAGTTCAGTTTACGGTCGTCGAAAACAAAGGAAGTCGCTTTCAGACTTGAAATTAACATAGAAAACAAGATTGCTGGTCATAAAACTTACGTTTAAGTACTCAAACGGTTTCAAAGTTGAAAACTTTTTTGACTTTACATACAAAGTTAAACTCACCTTTATTCTTAATGAGTTGAGCAGAATCACGTTATTTTTATTGATAAATAACATAAACATACCTTAAATAGGTAACTACTATTACCCTGTTTAAATTAAATTAAAAAAGTTACAGACTATTTTCTCAATGCTCTACAATAACTAATTTGTCAAAAATGCAGCAAAGCGCCATTTAAAGCAATCATCAAACCACTATCAGCTCTTTAATACTTCAATTTTCTTAGAAAATTTAATTAGGGCGCAGCTTCGTGGCTTCTGTCCGCAAGTATGCTTCTGAGTTGCCAAGGAATTTTAGATTATACTTATAACGAAACTAGTGCATTATTTCATAGATTGCAGAAGGAAAAAGAAACACTACCGCTTAATTACAGAGCGAAAACTAAAGATACTTAAGTAATCATAATAATTGATTGCGTTCTATACCAGGTTTAAAAGATAGCCCGCGCTACGAAGACGTCCGTGGATTTAATAAAGCAAAAGCCTTAATTAATTTATTATTAAATCTTAAGGTTGGTAGTAAATGGTAGGGTTGGAAGAGAAAGACCTAGTCGTCGTACACAGCGATCATATTCAGGATATTTTAAAGAAAGTTCAGACCAAGAGTACTCTAAACCGGCGAGCATACATGAAGTCTTTGGTGAGAGTGAAAGAAGCGATAGTGGTATGTCAGGATCGTAGTAGGTGGACTTCCGTGGTCTACCCCAACGGGAAATAGGCGTGATCTTATACATGTCTCTCTCGCTTTATTTAAGAGCTGCGCTCTTGTCGGTGGAGTAACCGTCTTCATTACTCCATAGATATGGCGTGTACACACCCACACACATGCATGCTTGCTTATACATGTATGTATTATGAAATCTATGCAGAATTTTCGACACTAATATTACGATACTAGACTTTGTTCGTGGCGTGCACTATATTTAAAATTTGTGTGCGTCAAGCTAGCGGCCTCAAAAAAAAAATGGGCACGAAAAAATAATTTGACCATACCAAAAAATAGTACTCTTATTGAAAAAAATAGTACCTGTTGTATAAAAATTAGTACCATCACGGTTCTGGATTTATAGCCATGTTTTATTGCACTTGCTAGCTTGACGGTGAGCGAAATTTGGCGAGAGTTAACGACAAGGTCTTTCGCTTTGATTTAAACGCCAAAAAATAGTACCGAAATAGTACTCACCCCCTGCAAGATACCGAAATGAGTACTTCAACGGTTTCAAAGTTATAAAGGCAGTTCTTTGATCCCGCTGGCTTGACGTTTTGAAAATACCTATTATCTAGGGAACGCTTGCATACTTCAGTTTGTAACTAATGTCAATAAACTCGTATGAAATAGTACTCCCTACCATCATAATTTGGACCTGATTCTCTTTGTAGAAATATGTAAAAAAGTCATTATAACCTATGTCATACATTTATCAAGACAGGTACCGTCGCGAACAAAATTATTACACATGCTCAAGAAGAATGTTGTCAGATTTTAGTATTTTTTCCCCATTTTTGGGTAAAATTTGGTGAAATGCCAGGGTTTTCAGATGAAAGTAATATCATTGTTGAAACTCTTTGAGTTATTCTACAAATACTGCAAATTGTTTATTAACAAACACTTCGATCCGTAACAAATTGAACATGAAGGTATAAATTATAAAATAAAACAGTAGATTAAAAATGTATTATGATGTATTAAAATCACAGATTGTTTTCAATAAGAACTAGACCCATGCAGCCATTTTCTATTAAAATTATTGCATATGGGTGTATGCAATAGCAATTTTTTGTAATAGCAACACTCTGAAGTGCAAAGAAATGGTAGGGTAGACCTCCAAAGTGGCAAAACTGGCGATGGCAATACTTACGAATAAATTGTGAGGTTATGTAATTGTCTACGTGACTGTATCAACAACAAATGTATGGCATAGGTTATGATGATTTTTTAACATATTTCTACAAAGAGAATCGGATCAAAATTATGATGGTAGGGAGTACTATTTCATACGAGTTATTGACATTAGTTACATACTGAAGTATGCAAGCGTTCCCCAGATAATAGGTATTTTCAAAACGTCAAGCCAGCGGGATCAAAGAACTGCCTTTATAACTTTGGAACCGTTGAAGTACTCATTTCGGTATTTTGCAGGGGGTGAGTACTATTTCGGTACTATTTTTTGGCGTTTAAATCAAAGCCAAAAACCTTGTCGTTAACTCTCGCCAAATTTCGCTCACCGTCAAGCTAGCAAGTGCAATAAAACATGGCTATAAATCCAGAACCGTGATGGTACTAATTTTTATACAACAGGTACTATTTTTTTCAGTAAGAGTACTATTTTTTGGTATGGTCAAATTATTTTTTCGTGCCCATTTTTTTTTTGAGGCCGCTAGCTTGACGCACACTAAAATTTGGTATAATCTTTAGTCTTCAGTTTGCTTAATTAAAGCACATAGTAACGGGTTTTTACCGCGTTTAAATGGGGATATGAGACTCCCGATATTTCGACACTGTTGCAAGTGCCATGATCACGGGATGACTGATGAGATTGGAGTGGAGTAGGTAGATCCATAGTTTCCGTCGTATTTTCCGTTTTTAATTTCAGTTTGCTTACCCCAGTGGGTAATAGGTGTGAGTGTATGTATGATCGTCTTGCAATAAGGCCGTAAGAATTACCTTGCAAAGTCTTAATCAAACTATAGATCACAAAGTGATTTTTGTGATAACATCCCCAACGGGAATCGAACTTGCGACCTGGAGAGATCAACGCTCTAACCACTAGGCCACGAAGACCGTTATCATGAGCAATATCCTCCTCCGTAATGGTCTAGTAAGGTTTTGCCAATCATGCGTATTATAACATCAAGTTACAAATAGCTAAAATGACCATTAAGACTGTTACAAACTTTCGTCCCATCTAACTTTATTAGCTTGTCCTTAAGGGCTCCAACCCCTAAGTTTCCACCAGTGGTTGTCAGGTCAATAGAGGTAATTACAACGTACCCGATGCTCTATTAACGACCTCGACCTAATTGGAACGTTATCACATGTTCAAATAAGCAGTTTTGGTTGATTTAAGGCTGATAACGAGTAGATTTCTTCGTTTAAAGGTTTTATTGTTATTACTATAGATAAGGACGACGGGTGGAATGTTTTCTTTTTTAATTATTTAAGTATTAAAACATTGGTTTACGAACATCGCTAAACGTAAGCAGGTTTATCTTGATGCCTTCTTTGGCAGAGGTCACTTAAACGTTGTCATGCGAACAAAATAATGAATTACTGTTGAGGGTTTTGGATCTGTCAACCAGATACTGCTAAGTTGGAAACGATTACGAAAACATCAGGTGACACGTTTTACTTCATAACACTGTCGTTTTTCGTAATCGTTTGCGACTTGGCTAAGGCCCCTTGTGAGGTTTTCGGGTATGTGGTATGTTGAGCTATCTGTCAGAGAGCTCTATTAGTTTGGCTGTCGTGTCGTGCAGCTTTTGGTTCCTATCACCGCCAAAATGAGCGTATTCTCCAGACGCGGTAGCAAGTTTATTGTTTTGAAGCGCAAAATAACTTAACTAACTCGACTTGATAAAACACAGATGCATGAATTTTTTGTTTTAAAAAAAAATCCTGCTTAAAAAGGAAATAACTACAGAGATTATATTGCTCGAATATTCTCCTTTATAAGCAACTTTCCATTTGCCAGTTGTTAAGTAGTTTATTTCGATACTCATGAACGAGTAATGGTTTTATTTCGATGGTTTATTTTTTATTCATCCCTGAAACTTTCAAGGATCAATCTGCTATAAATTATTCTGAACATTGCTCGGGAAACAAAATGTCGAATCATAATATTTTTTCTCTGTCTTTTATTTATATGAACCATCAGATTGGCTGGCTTTTTGACGTGCGTATTATATGTGCGGGCGCATCAGCGTCGTGCCGACTAGGAGTCGAAGTGGTCGCCATGGCCGATATCGGTCGGAGAGATCATCATCATCATTATATGTGAGAAGCATTTAAATGGCGTTTGTAAACTGCCTAAAGGCGTGAGAAATCAAAATGGTGACGTCATCAATAATCGTGATGAAACGTCGTCTAACGTCGTACTTAAATGCGCAAATCTAAAATAAAATTGATAAATAAGTCAAAACGAAAAATGAGATTGATTATTGATCATGTTAGACTAGCTTCTATTTCTAGATTAGCATTTAATAATTTATCTTTACCATTTAGATTTTTTACCGGATGACATTCAAAAGCAATTGTCATTAATATACGTATGGTTATAAGCCGAAAAAATATGTTAAGATAAAAATAAATCAAATATAAAAATAAAACAAAAAAATGTGTGTGTGTGTGGATAAAAAGTGTTCAGATATGATAATATGATATGTTGCATGTGTAAGTTGTTGTCGTATGTGTTGTCAATGGTTATGGTTAGACGCCGTGGTACTTCAGTTGGTAAACGATTGTCTCTCACTTTGAGGTCGCAGGTTCGAATCCAGCACAGGCCTAAACCAATGATTGTCGAATTTGTTTTCGAATTCATGTTTGGATCATAAATGATTATCACGTGTTTAGCAGTGAAGGAAAACGTCGTGAGGAAACCCACATTCGGAGGTATATGACCTAACCTGCATTGGGCTGGTTTTGCATTCCCGGGTTGGAAGGTCCGACAGGCAGTTGCTTCTGTAAAAAACCGGACCTGTCAAATCTCCACGTAAGCGGACCCTGTGAAAAAAAAGGGATAATGCTAGAGGGAGATGATGATACAAATGCTTATAACAACCCTGTTTTTTGTCTTGCGCGTGTTTGCGCATTCGTCTCTCCAGGATGTAAAATTACACTGTAGAACAAAACTTAATTTACTGTTTCACAGATCCATTTCTTATTTTTTTGTCCGAGAAAACCCTCTCTTTTTCGTTTCGTTGTCAGCAATTTCTTCCTTGCGTGTGTTCCTAATTTAATTTCGCTTCAGGGAACATTATTATGCGTATCGGAAATATGCTAACTCAGTTATGAAAATGGAAATGCCTTATTTCTATTTTATACTTCCTAAGTTTTGAAAACCGGTTTTTTGTTAAAGGATTTTTGTTTTTACAGCACTCACCCGTGCTTGGAGAAATTCACAAAGATAAAATGAAATCGAAAACATTTGACTCGGACGGGACTAACCCGCAGCTCTTGTCAAGCCGGGACGAGCTTGACCACCATATCCGTGTCCTGTTCTGTATTTTTTTTCTTTCTATATTCATCATCATCAGCCGTACGACGCCCACTGCTGGGCATAGACCTCCCCCAAGGATCTCCACGACGATCGGTCCTGCGCTGCCCGCATCCAGCGGCTTCCCGCGACCTTCACCAGATCGTCGGTCCACCTTGTAGCGGGCCTACCCACTGACTTTCTATATTATATAGTTTTTTTTATATAGTACCTATAGTAACTTTGCTTCACATATGAGTAATATGAATAACACATGGTAGATGCTCTATACACGGTAGTGCATGTTTTAGTACTTGGGGACTTTGATTTGTCATGTAATAAATTTATATCAAAATTAGTGCGCTCTACATTACAATGAACGAATGTTACGACAAAATAGCATTACCTGGTGAATGAAAATGGTAGTCTGAGGTTTTTTTTTTATTTGACTTCATCTTCACTCCATTTATACAACTTAATAATTAATGTGGGTAAGTAATGTGTATATGTGTAGCCGTGGTAGCCCAGTTGGTAGAACGCGTGACTCTTAATTTGAGGTCGCAGGTTCGAATCTTTTTCGAAATTGTTTTCGAAGTCATGTTTGGATTATAAATGATTATCACGTGCTCAGCGGTTAAGGAAAACATCGTGAAGAATACCCGAATGTGTTTCGGAAATATGCGACTTATATTGGGCTAGTATTTGCTTCGCGGGTCGCTTCTGTAAAAAACCGGACCTGTCAAATCTTCAGGTTAGGTAAGTGGACCCCGTGAAGAACGGGATAACGTCTCCCTATAGAGATGATGAATGTATGTGGATAAGTAATTAAGTAAACTAAGACAGGATAAAAAACAACAACTTTTATGATCCGTCATAGTTATATAAGTAGGGGTATCATTATGATAGATCATACAAGTTGATCCAAAAACTATAAGTTGCTAACTTGTGTCAGAATATTTTCGAGTCTAATGGCATACGTACTCGTTCATAATAATTTTATAGTAATAGGTACGAATATCATAAAAAAGGATATGCTGCTATAGTGCTGGTTATTAGAATGTATATACATATATACAGGATGTTAGTGACATGGTAACGAAAACTTTGAGGGATGATTCAGGCCATGATTCTGAGTTGATATCAAGTGGAATTTTTCGTCGCAAAAGTATGGAATGGAAAATAATTTAAAAAAACACAAAAAAAACATGAATTTTCCGACAGGAAATTCCACTTGATATCAACTCAAAATCATGGCCTGAATCATCCCCCTCAGTATTCGTTACGGTGTCACTAACACCCATACCTACTTGTATAGCTACCTGTATGTACTCGTACAGGGTGTAAGTGACATCGTAACGAATACTGAGGGAGCTCATTTAGCTCATTATTCTGAGTTAATATCAAGTGGAATTTTCGATCGCAAAAGTATAGAATTTAAAATAATTAAAAAATAATAAAATAATCATGAATTTTGCGACGGAAAATTCCACTCGATTATAACTCAGAATCAAGGTCTGAATCATCCCCCTCAGTATTCGTTACGATGTCACTAACACCCAGTATACATGTTACATACTAGACAGTGTGTTAGTAACACCGTAACGAAAAAAACATAGGTCTACTTGTTTGTACTAAAAACGTTGGTATGTGTTTTTCTTGTGTGGAATATTT
This sequence comes from Pectinophora gossypiella, assembly GCF_024362695.1. Lineage (NCBI taxonomy): Eukaryota > Metazoa > Arthropoda > Insecta > Lepidoptera > Gelechiidae > Pectinophora > Pectinophora gossypiella. The sequence continues at coordinate 5,565,162 of NC_065416.1, read as the reverse complement.
AATTTATATATTGATTTTTGTGCTCTGATGTAAATGGCACAACGCGAATAGTCGCTAAAGTACGTATCTAGGTACAAAGAAAAAAAACTAAAATTTCCATGATTCTCTTTAACTATAATTATCTTTCTTTCAATGTAACAATTTTTATTTTTTAAATTAAATTTAGTGTTTATAATACAATACATAATTATTTATCTAACCTAATTCTTCAATATTACTAACTAAATAATTCAATTTTCTTAAAATATATATATTTTTTAATTTATTTTATAATATTTGCACGCTTACACGCAGGCCGAATACATCATAACACTGTTATCTAAATTATATTACCACCTTTTTGTATTTTTGTTCTTGCAAAAAATTGATTTGATTTGACAATTCCGACATGAAATTTCGCTTGATATCAACTCAGAATCATGGTGTGAATTACTATTATTCCCCAAAGTCACTAACACTAACACCCTATACGAATTACTTCGCGGTTGGTTTACTTTCATAAACCCACTTGTCAGAGGACGTGGTAAATGAAAATCTAGACAGAGTCCAGTGTAGGGGTGGTGACCTATAAGTTACCTGTGTAACCTCAATTAAAAGTTTATTCGTTGGAGTTGAAATCATACGGAGTCGTTAACCTTTGGTACCTCACGTCTTGATTTTCTGACAACAAAGCAAGCTCTTGAGCCTCGGCTTATAAGATATAAAACAATTCAAGATAACTTGAGAAGAAATCTTTTAATAATAAATGTGCGTGAAATGTGTTTTTATTTTATCGCAGTCTCCATTCATTTTATTGGTTTATGAAGGAATGTTGTAGCTTAATAAAAATATTTTCAAATATAAGGGTTCTAACCCTTGATTTTCTACTTTTTTTTATTATTATTATTTTTCTAAAGAATTAACGCTATTATCGTACCTAATATTATGTATTGTCGTTTTAACTACAGAGCTAGTATAAAATAGTATAATAGCTAGTATAATGTGGTATGCGATATCGAGGCAGACCACCAGCTCGGTGGTCGGATGACATTGTGAGGTAAGTATGCCGGAAAGCAATGGATGAGACTTGCACAGGACCGGAAAGGATGGCGTGAAAGAGAGGAGGCCTATACCCAGCAGTGGGTGCATACAGGCTGAGTAGATAGATAGGAAAAAAGCGTTGATAAAAAAGACGTTATGTATAGGGACGAACCCACTGCTGGACGTAAGCCTTCCCCGAATTAATCGGATGGAGTATGCATACTCCACCGCGCTGCGAATTACCCGGACAAAGAGCTTGACGTGTCTTCCGAAGTAGAAGAAAAGCATAAAGGAAAGCAATGAAGAAAAAATCGTGTAACTTTCCTTAATAGTAATACACGATATGAAATCTATTATGTCTGGTATTTCCACAAGTCAGGTGTGCCCATCCCTATGTCTGGCCAGACAGTAAGCAATATCCAAGGCAACTTTACTATAAGTCACATCAAAAAGTCTAGGTAGGTATATATACAAACATGTTACAATATTAAAGTAATTTCACAGTATAATAACTTCTTTCATCCCGGAGGATGAGACTAGGAATGAAACTTAATATATAAGTAGATAGGGTACTTACTTAAATACAAAAAAAAAAACATTTATAAAAGAAAATAGTTTAAAAATATATCGTAAATAAATGTACCTAATAGTCCCAGTAGTCACACAAGTTGAGCTTGCTTCCTAACTAAATTTTAATGATCTGGCTGTTGTAAATACAGAAGTGGAATATGAAGGTTGGGATTTCATTAATTATGTATTGGTTGGGTTCGGGTCGAAGACGGAAGTCTGCGGTCGCCTACCTAGTTATTATTTACATATCTACCTTATAAAATTTCAAGTATTTTGGGTAGAAATCCTTCAAATTATAAACTTTGTTTAGTTATTAGTATAAATGAAGTCATGTTTGGATTATAAATGATTATCACGTGCTCAGCGGTTAAGGAAAACATCGTGAAGAATACCCGAATGTGTTTCGGAAATATGCGACTTATATTGGGCTAGTATTTGCTTCGCGGGTCGCTTCTGTAAAAAACCGGACCTGTCAAATCTTCAGGTTAGGTAAGTGGACCCCGTGAAGAACGGGATAACGTCTCCCTATAGAGATGATGAATGTATGTGGATAAGTAATTAAGTAAACTAAGACAGGATAAAAAACAACAACTTTTATGATCCGTCATAGTTATATAAGTAGGGGTATCATTATGATAGATCATACAAGTTGATCCAAAAACTATAAGTTGCTAACTTGTGTCAGAATATTTTCGAGTCTAATGGCATACGTACTCGTTCATAATAATTTTATAGTAATAGGTACGAATATCATAAAAAAGGATATGCTGCTATAGTGCTGGTTATTAGAATGTATATACATATATACAGGATGTTAGTGACATGGTAACGAAAACTTTGAGGGATGATTCAGGCCATGATTCTGAGTTGATATCAAGTGGAATTTTTCGTCGCAAAAGTATGGAATGGAAAATAATTTAAAAAAACACAAAAAAAACATGAATTTTCCGACAGGAAATTCCACTTGATATCAACTCAAAATCATGGCCTGAATCATCCCCCTCAGTATTCGTTACGGTGTCACTAACACCCATACCTACTTGTATAGCTACCTGTATGTACTCGTACAGGGTGTAAGTGACATCGTAACGAATACTGAGGGAGCTCATTTAGCTCATTATTCTGAGTTAATATCAAGTGGAATTTTCGATCGCAAAAGTATAGAATTTAAAATAATTAAAAAATAATAAAATAATCATGAATTTTGCGACGGAAAATTCCACTCGATTATAACTCAGAATCAAGGTCTGAATCATCCCCCTCAGTATTCGTTACGATGTCACTAACACCCAGTATACATGTTACATACTAGACAGTGTGTTAGTAACACCGTAACGAAAAAAACATAGGTCTACTTGTTTGTACTAAAAACGTTGGTATGTGTTTTTCTTGTGTGGAATATTTAATTTATATATTGATTTTTGTGCTCTGATGTAAATGGCACAACGCGAATAGTCGCTAAAGTACGTATCTAGGTACAAAGAAAAAAAACTAAAATTTCCATGATTCTCTTTAACTATAATTATCTTTCTTTCAATGTAACAATTTTTATTTTTTAAATTAAATTTAGTGTTTATAATACAATACATAATTATTTATCTAACCTAATTCTTCAATATTACTAACTAAATAATTCAATTTTCTTAAAATATATATATTTTTTAATTTATTTTATAATATTTGCACGCTTACACGCAGGCCGAATACATCATAACACTGTTATCTAAATTATATTACCACCTTTTTGTATTTTTGTTCTTGCAAAAAATTGATTTGATTTGACAATTCCGACATGAAATTTCGCTTGATATCAACTCAGAATCATGGTGTGAATTACTATTATTCCCCAAAGTCACTAACACTAACACCCTATACGAATTACTTCGCGGTTGGTTTACTTTCATAAACCCACTTGTCAGAGGACGTGGTAAATGAAAATCTAGACAGAGTCCAGTGTAGGGGTGGTGACCTATAAGTTACCTGTGTAACCTCAATTAAAAGTTTATTCGTTGGAGTTGAAATCATACGGAGTCGTTAACCTTTGGTACCTCACGTCTTGATTTTCTGACAACAAAGCAAGCTCTTGAGCCTCGGCTTATAAGATATAAAACAATTCAAGATAACTTGAGAAGAAATCTTTTAATAATAAATGTGCGTGAAATGTGTTTTTATTTTATCGCAGTCTCCATTCATTTTATTGGTTTATGAAGGAATGTTGTAGCTTAATAAAAATATTTTCAAATATAAGGGTTCTAACCCTTGATTTTCTACTTTTTTTTATTATTATTATTTTTCTAAAGAATTAACGCTATTATCGTACCTAATATTATGTATTGTCGTTTTAACTACAGAGCTAGTATAAAATAGTATAATAGCTAGTATAATGTGGTATGCGATATCGAGGCAGACCACCAGCTCGGTGGTCGGATGACATTGTGAGGTAAGTATGCCGGAAAGCAATGGATGAGACTTGCACAGGACCGGAAAGGATGGCGTGAAAGAGAGGAGGCCTATACCCAGCAGTGGGTGCATACAGGCTGAGTAGATAGATAGGAAAAAAGCGTTGATAAAAAAGACGTTATGTATAGGGACGAACCCACTGCTGGACGTAAGCCTTCCCCGAATTAATCGGATGGAGTATGCATACTCCACCGCGCTGCGAATTACCCGGACAAAGAGCTTGACGTGTCTTCCGAAGTAGAAGAAAAGCATAAAGGAAAGCAATGAAGAAAAAATCGTGTAACTTTCCTTAATAGTAATACACGATATGAAATCTATTATGTCTGGTATTTCCACAAGTCAGGTGTGCCCATCCCTATGTCTGGCCAGACAGTAAGCAATATCCAAGGCAACTTTACTATAAGTCACATCAAAAAGTCTAGGTAGGTATATATACAAACATGTTACAATATTAAAGTAATTTCACAGTATAATAACTTCTTTCATCCCGGAGGATGAGACTAGGAATGAAACTTAATATATAAGTAGATAGGGTACTTACTTAAATACAAAAAAAAAAACATTTATAAAAGAAAATAGTTTAAAAATATATCGTAAATAAATGTACCTAATAGTCCCAGTAGTCACACAAGTTGAGCTTGCTTCCTAACTAAATTTTAATGATCTGGCTGTTGTAAATACAGAAGTGGAATATGAAGGTTGGGATTTCATTAATTATGTATTGGTTGGGTTCGGGTCGAAGACGGAAGTCTGCGGTCGCCTACCTAGTTATTATTTACATATCTACCTTATAAAATTTCAAGTATTTTGGGTAGAAATCCTTCAAATTATAAACTTTGTTTAGTTATTATTATAAATGAATAGCTATGTGACGTCACTACGCCTTTTTATCTTTTGAATTCTCGAACCCGAGATTCGTGTAAAGGGTTATTTCAAAGCAAGGAAATTCTTTTACTTACCTCACATGAAGATTCTTGTACTTACCTATAAAATTAAAAGATAAGTAAGCCATTAAATTTCTTCGAAATGCACAGTAGTATTGCAATATGACATTTTACGCACATAAAATAGCAAATATGAACCCCCTAGGGAAGATTATAAGGCCACATGGAGGCAATTCCTCTAGAAAGCAATATATCAATTTGATATTTGCACATTTCTCGTCACATTTGACAACAAATGTCAAATAGCAATATTGCTACCCCTGGCATCGATGTATCGTTCAGCCGTCGTGCGTGTTCAATGAGACTGAAATTTATATATCTCTACTTCTTAAAACTTGTAAATTACTTGTAGATTATTCAAGCTCATTATATACGTCCGCCTGAGGAGAGCATGACTTGGTTTTTTACAATTGATTACTCATTCTGAACAAAAGTGAAAGTTGGTGCCTCGTTAATATTGCAGAGCTGTTCTGACCAAGAGCTGAAAATAACGATAGTTGACTTTACCGGGTAACATACATAGACATATATAGCAACTCACGCCCGTATTCTCTAATGAGGTGATCAGATCCACTAGTAATCAAATACAACTTGATGCCAATGTAGATACGAAGTCCTAAGATGGATATGAAGAATCTTATGGTGATAAGAGATCAACCTATCGTCCACAATATTTGTTCATCATGTTAGAAATTACACAGTCCCTCTAAACTACTCAATTGTATAACAATATTTTATGTTGTAATGGGTGTAACATCCCGGTTGAGTTCAAAAAAAACAACAGTTGTAACCAAAATGTACCACATATAATAGTGAAAACATTTGCAAAATGTGGAACTACAAACACTAATATTCTAGCCTCAAAGGATAAAGTACAAAGAATGCGCCTAAAGATAAATTTCATCAAGTGACATAAAACATGTAAGGAAAAAAAAATAAACAATAAACAAAGTGTAAATATCCGTACAGGTGCTTAACTTATAAAATGTAGGTTAGGAATTAGTCCTTAGCTAAAAGCAAAAAAAATAAAATAAAATAAAACAAAAAAAAAGTTATTCAAAAACTGAACCCCGCGAGGATTCGATCCCGGGTGCCGCAGAGTGGTACGACGGTTCCTAGACCGCTGCGCTACCGCGTTCTCAATTAAAGCGGCGAAAAGGCCGGCTACGTTCGATGAATCTTCAGTGCAATAGATTATTCCTCGTCATAGATAAAATCCGAAATGCCTTCCAAACCGCAGACTAACTTTGAGGTACTTGATCACAATCACTTTATCATAACCCAAAAAGGGCGTTTCCATACGCTGTAACAAGTAATTATGAAATGAAGTCGCACTACTTTGTGACACTAATTTTTACTGTTCAACTGCTACAAAATAACAACTAACTTACCTACCCCGTGACAGGAACTTATTAGAACGCACAAAATATGATGAAAACTGATGAAGACTATCGCCAATTCGTCGTGAAACAAACTCACAACATTGATTTGCGAAAACAATTTCCGTATTAATCCTATCTGTCAGACAAAGAAACTTGAAGGTTCGCGGCAGAGCAGCTACCCTCCGATCCAAATGAAATGTCAACAAACCTAAAATATTGAAAATGAGGTTGCCAGCGACATCTGTTGGCAGTCCTGACCATTACATTATCCCATCACCTCAAAAGAATCCAACAGGGATTCATTAACGATTAAGATCATTGGATCAACCGTTTAAGGTCTGATGAATGCCATTTTCCCAAACCTTTATCTCTTAAGGAAACTAGTCTATAACATCGCTCGATAATTGTTCAGAGATAACAGCTTTTTCATATTTAGGAGATAGTTTACACATAAAATTCTTGTCTGCATTAGACAAATGTTTTGTCCGTTTCCAAACTACCTCGCCGACATGATAATTACATGTACGACGCCTCAAATTGTAGTGCCGACTGTTTACCTCATAAGCTTCCTTTAATCTGCTGGAGACATCCTGAAATATTTCATTTCTAATTTTAAAGTTCCCTTCTATGGCATCTCTGTCAAAATTTAGGGTAGAACCCTTGTCTAGACAAGTAGGCTTTTTGCCATGAGTAGAAGTTTCTCGCCCAAGAAACAAATATGATGGGGTTTTTCCCGTCACTTCATGGACTGCCGTCCTAATGGCATGGCCTATATGCGGAATGTATTTATCCCACTCTTTATGGTTGTCATTGACATAGGAAGCTATGGCTGTTCCTATGACCTTATTGACACGTTCCGTGGGGTTTGCTTGAGGGTGATAGTATGGGGTATACCATAATTCTACGCCATAGCTGGCTGCTAGTTCTTTGAATTGATTTGCCACGAATTGCTTTCCGTTATCGCAAATTATCACTTCAGGCGATCCATAAATCAAAAATATTTGCTCTTCCATTATCTTCGTAATGGTTGTTGCTTTGCCATTCCTTATGGCAAATAAAAAGCAGAACTTACTAAACCAACACGACACGACTAACAACATTGTGTTTCCTGTTTTAGATCGGGGAAAAGGGCCCATTAAGTCTACTGATATTATTTGAAAGGGTTTCGAGACATCTTTATGACGACCCATCATTCCGGTTGGCTTAAGTTGTACTGGCTTATGACTACCACAGACTTCACACTTCTTTACGTAATTCTTAACATCTTGTATTAGTGAAGGCCAAAAATATCGTTGTCTTACTCTATTCAGGGTTTTCTTAATGCCTAAGTGTCCGGCAGTGGGGCAATCATGACATTCTTCTAAAACTCTAGTTTTCAGTTTTTCTGGTATAACTAATTTCCAGCTATCTGTTTCTTCAGGAAATTGTTTCAATTTCAAATATTTCCATAATCTGTTTTCACTGTACAACCAATCCAAATTGTCCTTACTGTTACGAAGCTGATCTTCTTTTGCTCTATACCACTCATCTTTGTCTTCTTCTTTAATTTCAATAATGTCAATTTCTTCCGTGATTGCCCTTGATAATGCGTCTGGCACTATGTTATCCTTGCCTTTCCTGTGAACTATTTCGTAATCAAATTGTTGTAACCGCATGGCCCATCTTGCCAATCTACCATGTGGATCTTTGTTTTTGTGCAGCCATTGTAAAGCACTATGGTCAGTTATAACCTTGAAGTGACTGCCCTCAATGTACGGCCGAAATTGTTCTACAGCGTGTAAAACGCTTAGTAATTCTCTTTCTGAAGCAGAGTACTTGCATTCCCTGTCGGAAAGCTTTTTGCTTGTGTATGCTATGGGTTTTTCAACACCTTGCTCTTCTTGAATAAGAACTGCTCCTGTACCTCTGTTAGAGGCATCACATTGTACGATAAAGGGTAACTCAAAATTTGGAGTGTTCAATACTGGCGTTGATGTTAATGCTGTTTTCAAATCTATAAAGGCTTTATCATCTTCTTTATTCCATTCAATGAGCTTTCCTTTCTTTTTGCCCTTTGTTAAGTCATGCAAAGGAGCGGCCACTATTGCAAAATTTTCTACGAAGCGACGATACCAACTGGCTAACCCTATAAATCGTTTCAACTCTGTAAAAGTGGTTGGCCGAGGATAGTTCAATATTGAATTAACCTTTTCCGGATCTGTGCGCAGACCCTCTTTGTCCACGATATAGCCTAAATATTTCAGTGATGATTTCGCAAACTCACACTTCTCCATGTTTACAGTAAGTTTAGCAGATTTTAGCTGTTCCTTTACCCAAGATAAAGTATTCAAATGCTCTTCAAAGTTACTACTACAAATAACAATGTCGTCCAAATAGGTGAATACTTTACCTTCTCGTCCTATGAATAGCCGATCCATCAGACGCTGTTGCGTTTGAGAAGCATTATTTAAGCCAAACGGCATAACTTTAAATTGATATAGACCTTTTCCTGCCAAGCCAAACGCCGTTTTCTCTTTGCTAGACTCTTCCAAAGGTATTTGCCAAAAAGCCGAACGTAAATCGATTGTTGAAAGGAATTGAGCATTTTTTAAACTAACTAATATATTGGTTACTCTTGGCAGGGGATATGAATCCTTTTTAGTGATCTTGTTTAGTTGGCGACTGTCTAAGCATAATCTGTTTTTTCCTGAAGCTTTCTTTACTAACAATACTGGAGAACGCCAAGAACTAAACGAGGGCTCAATGACATCCTTATCAAGCATTTCCTGAATTTCTTCTTCCAGTTCTTTCATAATGGGTGGTGCAAACGGATACTGTCTTTGACTTACTGGCAAGTGATCTCTAGTATCGATTCTGTGTTGTATAAGTGTCGTTCTACCGAGGCCTATTCCCACTTCATCTTCCATGGTTTTTATAAGCTCTTGTAGCTCCTGCTGCTGTTTCCTTGTGAGCTCATCGCGTGATATGATTGCATGAGGAACATCGAGTTGTGTGACCTCTTCACTTGTCAAAATGTGATCATCCAAACGTGAATCATTGAAGTGACCAATTGACAAACAAAAGACCTCAAAAAAATTCATTCCAAGAATTAAATCATGATTCAACTTGTCCATAATATAACAAGAAATAACTTTGTATTCATTTCCGAATTGCACGGGCAAATGAACCATTGAATTAATTGAGTAAGGAGTGCCATCTGCCATGGTGATAATTTGTTGCGATATTTGATGAGCTCTGAGACCTAACTTGACTAAATTTGAGTAAAGATTACTCGATATGACTGAAATCGTTGCGCCCGAGTCGAGCAACCCCATGAAAGGTTTATCCATTATTTTAACTGATGCATGATAACGTTTGTCTTGTACATTTTTACTTATGTTACAGATTTCTCCCGTTGTGAAATAATTAGAGATCAAGACGAGCCAATCCTGCCAATTGTTTTCCTTAAAGACTGGAAATGATTTTACGGAGGGCAATCGACAGGCATCGCCTCCGCATTTCCGTTTCCCTGCTTACCACAAACACAATTTTTAACTGTTTGCCCGAAACGTCCACATTTGTAACAAAACATTCTTTGGCGCGGTAGTTTACAGTCTCTGAAACCATGACCTACATTTCTACAATTCCAGCATTTTATACGAGTGGCGAACTCATGACTTCCAGGTTCATGACGCGATTGCAATAGAAAAACTTGGTCAGCCTTGCCCCGGTATGCTAAGTCTGGTTCCAATGATCTTAAACGTTGGTCTGGTTCTACAAAGTTGTCACAATTTATTTTTGTTTGCTCTAATTTCCTCAATACATTAGTCAACTCAACAACTGTGCCAAACGTATCCCTACAGATAGCTTGTTGAAAATACGGTTGAATATTTTTGGTCAAAATTGCTAATTTTTGGAACTCGTTCAGTTTAACAGGTAAGCGGTTGAACATATTTTGCATAACTGAAATGTATATTAAAACATTTTCGTGTTTGCTTTGAGTTCTCTTTTTTATCTCCGACAGCAATTCATCTTGATAATACGGATTCTGAAAGGTGTATATAAGCAGGGTTACCAATTCCTTCCAGTTAGAAGCGTTTGCTCGATTGGCTCTAAACCAAATGAGAGCGTCCTCCTCAAAGAGGTCAATGGCGTAGCGGAAAAGGTCGTCATTACTAGCATTACGTGCTTCCTTGAGCTCGTCGATTCTTTCCAAGAATGCATTTATGCTCATGTTACCTTTTCCGTTGAATTTAACACCCCAATCCTTGAGCGGAACCAACTTCCTTTTATTGACGTCATCCTCGCCACGAGGAACGGTTTTGGAGGTAGAAGCTAATGGTGAACTATTGTATCTAGGACCAGGTTTTATTATATTGTGTATGACCTTAAGAGCTTCCTCTCCTAGGGATTTATGCAAAATCTCTTTATCCTCTTCAGTTAAACCTTCTGAGTCATCCTCGTCTTCCACCTCTGAAAGAGAATCTGCCAACGCCATAATTTCTCGTATCTTCCCCAAAGTGTTTATCTGTTTAAGAGTATCACCCTCCTCAACAGGAATGACGAGTTTGCAACGATTTTCTACATGAAGTAAACGAGAACGAATACGCCTGATGACTGACCGCTCCGGAACGCCTATTATTTCATTCAACGAATCTGACAAAGTTCTTAACTTAATTTCACAAGTTGTGAGTTCAGTTGAAGGATTTGCAAGGCATGACTGCGGAACCTTAAATTGTATAGAAGATTCACCCGTTGTTTCTTGACTAAAAATTTGTCTTAAGATTTTACGCATAGATTTCACCGTTTTACAATCTGTGACACCCCTACAAGCCAACTCAAATTCAAGTTCATCCTTGAGTAATGAATTAACATCCATTTTATACATACAAGTGTGAACAATTCCTGATTTCGTTAATTAGCCACCGTTAGGTCTTTATGTCTTAATAGTATTTATACCTACATAAAGCCAATGCAAATCAATCAGGTTTAACAAAATAAGTTTAAACAACCGTAGGTAGTAGTTTATAATCGCCGGAGAAATACTAGCCACTAATTAATAAGTAATAGTGAGTGGTACATTTTGTCTGCAACCTATTGTACATTTACTGTTGTAATACCCGTTGGGCGCCAATGTAATGGGTGTAACATCCCGGTTGAGTTCAAAAAAAACAACAGTTGTAACCAAAATGTACCACATATAATAGTGAAAACATTTGCAAAATGTGGAACTACAAACACTAATATTCTAGCCTCAAAGGATAAAGTACAAAGAATGCGCCTAAAGATAAATTTCATCAAGTGACATAAAACATGTAAGGAAAAAAAAATAAACAATAAACAAAGTGTAAATATCCGTACAGGTGCTTAACTTATAAAATGTAGGTTAGGAATTAGTCCTTAGCTAAAAGCAAAAAAAAAAAAAATAAAATAAAACAAAAAAAAAGTTATTCAAAAACTGAACCCCGCGAGGATTCGATCCCGGGTGCCGCAGAGTGGTACGACGGTTCCTAGACCGCTGCGCTACCGCGTTCTCAATTAAAGCGGCGAAAAGGCCGGCTACGTTCGATGAATCTTCAGTGCAATAGATTATTCCTCGTCATAGATAAAATCCGAAATGCCTTCCAAACCGCAGACTAACTTTGAGGTACTTGATCACAATCACTTTATCATAACCCAAAAAGGGCGTTTCCATACGCTGTAACAAGTAATTATGAAATGAAGTCGCACTACTTTGTGACACTAATTTTTACTGTTCAACTGCTACAAAATAACAACTAACTTACCTACCCCGTGACAGGAACTTATTAGAACGCACAAAATATGATGAAAACTGATGAAGACTATCGCCAATTCGTCGTGAAACAAACTCACAACATTGATTTGCGAAAACAATTTCCGTATTAATCCTATCTGTCAGACAAAGAAACTTGAAGGTTCGCGGCAGAGCAGCTACCCTCCGATCCAAATGAAATGTCAACAAACCTAAAATATTGAAAATGAGGTTGCCAGCGACATCTGTTGGCAGTCCTGACCATTACAATGTTTATTTATTTTTTTAAAGAACGTCTAGGGCCCTGTGCCGAGGTTTTTATTGCAGCTTCTTTTCCCCGGCTATACAGGTTGTGAGAAGCTGCAGTAGTTTTAGGCGGACGAGGCGTTCGTTATGTAAAAATTGACGATTCAATGTGTAACTATGTTACATACTAAATAAAGATTTTAAAATTAATAATTAGAAATTAATTAATTAATAATAATAATCAATTTAATTTAATTTATTTTTAATAAATTATTATTAATTAGAAATTTAATATCGATCGCCATCGACTCGGAAAGAAGAGAAGAAGATATTTTTGAATTTGAAGGATTTTACAACATGCCCAGGAAGGCATGCACCTGAACGTTGCTCCCAGAATGGCATAGAAGCTACCGGTATCAGTAGATTCTTTACCAGTTATTTTATCTTCTGTCTTCTTACATACGCATACACACAATTACAAACACATATAAACAATATTAAATAACCATGGCAATACAGAACATAGAGAACTTGTTGAGCATGACAAAGTGTACGCGGATGGATTCGACGAGCAGTGCCGTGTTTATCAAAACGTACAAAGTCTACACGTTCACAAGCTACAAGTTACCCCCAAGTACATGTAAATTACATTTATCAGAGTAGAGGGATTGTAAAATATACTTGTGAAATAAATATTGACACAATCACATGTAACGTGTAATTTACGTGCGTTGTGTAGTTTTAATGAACACGTTCTTGTAATAATGAAATTTTTTTCAAGATGTGTAATGCAAGGGTTTGTAAGTTTTTATAAACAGGGTGTATGTTGTACCACGAGTCACCAACTACTTCGGTGACAGAACACTCCGCAAACGAGTACCGTATCTCTACAATATGCTGCCTATCGACATATGACAGGAGTGCAATAAAAGTAAATTCTGTAAATCATCATAACTTAAACATCTTATGCAATCTTTTGCTATAGTCCTTTAACTATAAGTTACCTGTATTTTAATACATAATATTTTTAAGTGAATTCCACTCCGACAGACAAACCGAGGAATTGGTTTCGTGGATCTTGTGTTGTATCAAAAATGTTTGTGTCCTTATGAAAAATAAACATTTTACTTACTTATTTAAGGTCAATCTTAGTCTTTTAGCTATAAGTTAACTGTATATTAATACATCATTTTTTAAGCGAACTCAACACAAACCGACGAATACGTGTGGCTTTTATTGTGAGTATCAACAATTTTTGTGTCCTTATGAAAAATAAACATTTTACTTACGTATTTAAGGTCACGCCTGATTCCCAATGAGGTTGGCAGACACCACATAATTCCACTTGCTACGATCCTGGTATACTACTTTAGCTTCTTTCACTTTCATCATGGACTTCACGCATGCTCGCCGGTTTAGAGCACTCTTAAAGCCCACACTGGTTCTTTTTTTGGTAGTTTTATTCCTATTCATTTTATTTTCACGACAGAAGTCAAATTTTTCTTGTTGGCTGAGTAAATAACCGGAAAATGTCATGCGAACGAACTGACGGTTCTTGATTTTACCGGTACTTTGCCCGTTTCTCTTGCATTCAAAACTCGGTTGTCAAGTAAGAATACATGTTTCCCATTTCGACGGTACATTTCAGTTGATTACATTTTTGTTCTTTCATTGCCGTACTGATGTTGTGGAAAGCAATATTTTTAAACAATAAATAAAAATACCGCTCTTAGTTACCGGTACTTTTGCACAGATTGTGTGTAGTGTTCTGAAGTTGTGAGTGTAGTTTGTTATTTATAATTATTTTTAACAGCCTCCGTGGTCCAGTGGTCGAGCGTTGTGCTCACGATCCGGAGGTCCCGGGTTCGAATCCCAGTGGGGACAAATCACAATAATCACTTATTGATCCCTAGTTTGGTTAGGAAATTACAGGCTGATCACCTGATTGTCCGAAAGTAAGATGATCCGTGCTTCGCAAGGCACGTTAAGCCGTTGGTCCCGGTTACTTCTTACTGATGTAAGTACGTAATCGTTACATGAGTCATGTCAGGAGCCTATGGCGGCTCAATAATAACCCTGACACCTGGGTTGATGGGGTTGGTAATCCACCTCACAACCCACACGACAGAAGTTTTTTTTTATTTAGATTTAGGATGATCTACAGCTGAATAGTATCATGATTATATTCTTGTATTTTCATCCCAAGATGCAAACAAATACATTTTCTAACATCTTCTCTGACAGTGTAATTCCGTCTAGCATATTAAAATGGAGGTGTGTCTTAATAAATTACTCCCTACGGTACCAACGTTAAACCAAGAAGGAATTTATTTCCAAAGATTAAAGTTAGGTACGCTAGGAACAAAACAACTGAAACGAAGATTGGACTTAAACACATCTGGCGAGGAGTAAACTTAAACATAATTGATGAGGAGTGGACTTAAACATAGCTTGATAGAGAGTGGACTTAAATAAAACTGATGAAGAGTGTTCTTAAACATATCTGGCGAGGAGTAGACTTAAACATAGCTGATGAGGAGTGGACTTAAACATAACTTGATGAGGAGTGGACTTAAACATAACTGACGAAGAGTGGACTTAAACATAGCTTGATGAGGAGTGGACTTAAACATAACTGACGAAGAGTGGACTTAAGCATAGCTTGATGAGGAGTGGACTTAAACATAGCTTGATGAGGAGTGGATTTAAATATAGCTGGTAAGAAGTGGACTTAAACATAACTGACAAAGATTGGACTTAAACATAGCAGGCGAGGAGTAGACTTAAACATAGCTGGCAGGGATTACAAAATGCTAATATAGAAGCATGCGCGTGTGTGTTTTACACCTCTGCCTACCCCTTCGGGGATACAGGCGTGATGCTGTTATGTTAGGAACAAAACAAAATTATTCTATATCATGTTCTATCTTAGCAACTTCATATTTCATCACGTCCAACGTGCAATATTTTACTACGACGTAGTCGAGAATGCATCTAGTTTAATCTTTTATCTTGTCTTGGAGTAGAAGCAAAGAAAAAATATTGTTTAAAAATAACATAACATAAGATCACTAGTATATTCCAACTACGGTAAACGCAAGTACGTCCATCGCAAGATGAACTAAGTACCCACACCTCACCGAAATTTCTGTTAGGTGTGTAAATTCTGTTTGTCCGTATTTTGGGTCTTGTATAATAAGTACACAGATAAAAAATAGCATTCTTATTTTTTTTAAATAAAATATTTAAAAATGATAATAAAAAGACTATTGGATAATAATTTAATTTTTAATTTGACTATAATATTATTATATTTAATTAACATTGTAACTAATTTAAATTGAAATTATAATATTATTGGATAATTATTTTAAAATGATAATATTTCATATTTTATTGTTACAACTGTCAAACACCCAATTCAGTAGGCTCGATTGTTAAACGTTGTTAAATACTAATTGTGTGTGTCATGTTGTAAAACGATTACACTCCAAGTTTAATAACAATGTTCAACATCGGGTTATGGAATTTTGCGTAATTAGTAACTAATAGCAGTTTAGGCGTCACTGTAGTACAGACAACGTACCTACGTATAGACATGGCCTTTTTTTTCAAACGATATGCATATCGTTCACTACTGCACACCTCTGCCTACAACTAAAGGGATACAGGCACGATGCTATGCTATGTTATGAAAAGAAAAACAACTAACATTCCAAAAAGTTGACTACGATAATAATATCTCTGTGTCTCGCTCTGAATAGCGTGTTATGGAATTTTTAACGGTGTCAACTTTTTGGTTGATATCCTCATTTCACATTTACTTCACATTTTTTGAAGTTCATTCTTAATTCAAATTAAAATAATATTCTAAATTCTCTTCGGCTTCCCACATCAGTCCGAATCCATACGCGCCATTCCCTTTGCTGTCCTTTTTATTTATTTTTCGATTCATTTTTAAATATTATGCAAATCGTCCGTCTGATTATAATACGTCAATATAGTAACACATTAATCAGATTACAGTTCCCGTTTATGTTCTCTATTTATTTAAGAACCCTAATATATCAAGATCATGATGAAGAAGTAAAGAGGTTGCTACGGGGGGAGCGGGCGGTTAGGTTAGCCACATTAGCACCCCCATCCTTCTATATAAAACAAAATATTTATCAATTTGTAAAGTTCTGAGGTCTATATGCATTTGGGTTTGAAATTACGCTAAAACAGCCTATGGAATGGCGAAAGTATCTAGTTGATTGGGTGATTATGGGATCAATTTTGATAGTCAAAGGGAAGCTCTCTCGGACCGCTGTATTGATCGTTAGATTACTCTGTTTAATGCTGCCTTTGTTATTACGTAGTTCGCTCTTGATAGTTTCAACAGAGAACACAATGCAACGATCATTTCAACATGATGTACAATTCTATAGGCGATGGGAAAATTATTTGTACGGTTTATCATAATATGATATTGACTTTTGGTGCATGTTATGGACCGATCGTCGTGGAGGTCCTTGGGGGAGGCCTATGCCCAGCAGTGGGCGTCATACGGCTGATGATGATGCACCAAAAATCTGCTAGGTACTTTTGATAAATATGACCGTTTATAAAAATATAATGGGTAATGTAAATACCTCATTATTTATTTTCTGCGCGACCAACACAAATTGACCGATGTAAAAGCTACTTTGTAACTTCCGTGTTGTCTATTCTTTCTTTTTTCCAAGCCTTGATTAAACATGTCACGTTTCAATAACCTCTTATTATTTTTATGTGTATAAACCAACAAATCCAACTTTCATTACAACATGAAAACCTTCTGAACACTTTTTGGGTTGCTATTTACTTTTATATCCCGAAGTATTGGCGTATTGTGTTGTTTGTAACATACTTAATATCCGTTTAAGGTTTGTGCTTTGAATGAATCATTCTTAATTATCTGTTTTTAAACTAATCTTTGTATTATACCTCTAAATTTGAGAGGCGAATTTTAAATAAAGAGACAGAGAGCAGCAGTACTCTACTCTATTCTATCTCATAAAAGCCAAAACGTTATTGGATGAGATAGCAATAACCAAAGAATAATGACTCGTACATAAAGTATCAATTTCAGTGCTAAGAAAAAGAAGATCTCGTTTCTTCTACTCAAATAAAAGTGTACTAAACAACTGAGTAACGATGTCTACAACTTTAGACCGCTTCATCTTAAAATCCGCAATCTCACTATAGCCTTGACACTGTTGTAATAAAGTCAAGTACCTACGACGCCGCTCTTCTCGAAGCGTGATTTCACAATTTTCAGCGCAAAATTTTTGAAGAGACAAAGGCTTGTGACCAATTTTCTGGTGAGGAAATTTTAGCGGTATGAGAGAATAGCAAGTGTTAAAGTCTTTACGCGGGTACTCTTGACTTTCACGTACGGTATAGCATCGTAAAACGCGTAATTAAATAATCCTTCTACAGCAATACATACATCTTCCCTTAACAATTCTACATTTTATATTATATACCAGAAAACATAACTAAAAAAGAAGGCGAACGTCGTGTCTTATAAGGAAGTGAAATAATTGGCCTTTAATAGACAAGAATGAAGAAGACCGAATTGAAATAGTGATTATGGTGACCAGAAAAATATATAAACATTACGTCATCATAAGTTTTTAAATATATTTTTTTCCCATTATTATGTTAAATAATATGTAAATGATGAAATACAATATCAGTGTAGGTATATATCAACCCGCAGTGGAGCAGCGTGGTGGAGTATGCTCCATACCCCCTCCGGTTGATTGAGGGGAGGCCTGTGCGAAGCAGTAGGACATATACAGGGTGTTAGTGACATCGTAACGAATACTGAGGGGGATGATTCAGACCATGATTCTGAGTTGATATCAAGTGGAATTTTCCGTCGCAAAATTCATGTTTTTTTTTTAGTTTTTTTTAAATTATTTTCAATTCTATACTTTTGCGATGAAAAATTCCACTTGATATTAACTCAGAATAATCAGCTGTTTCATCCCCCTCAGTATTCGTTACGATGTCACTTACACCCCGCACAAGTACATACTGTACCCATACAAGTAGGTATGGGTGTTAGTGATACCGTAACGAATACTGAGGGGGATGATTCAGACCATGATTCTGAGTTGATATCAAGTGGAATTTTCAGTCGGAAAATTCATGAAAATTTTTGTTTTTCTTTTTATTATTTTCTGTTCCATACTTTTGCGACGGAAAATTCCACTTCATATCATCTCAGAATCATGGTCTCAATCATCCATCAAAGTTTTCGTTACGACGTCACTAACACCCTGTATAGGGTGTTTATGGTGATGATGATGATGATATAATATTAAATAATACACAATACTTTTAAATACCCACTTACGGTTTTGTTATCAGGATGCCAAACTTTCTAACAAAGCTGTCAATCTTTCATAATAATGAATTTGTTCAGTGTTTTATGAGCGCCAAATCATTTCGTTTCAATATCATTTAACGTGAGGCAAAGTTGTGAAATTATTTGAATACCATAAAATCCAAAATGTATATCAAGTTCATAATTTCGTGCTTGCACGGTTCGTTAACTTTGGGAAGTTCGTGATATTAAGTTTCAAACTGAGTCAGGCTAATATAATAGAAAGTTAAAAGCCATTTTTGGAAGAAATTTCGCAACGGATAATTATACCTAAATTAGGCACCTTGGCAGTGCCAAGTTGGCACGTTGCTAAAAGTTCTGAACTTTCTTTGTAAGAAGCTCAAATAAATCATTATAAAGACATTCCTGATAGGTACATATCTAAAGTAAATAATTAAAAATCATTAATAATGAATGATCCGTCGATGTGTCGTGTAACTTACTTCCAGAAGACGTAGCTGAATTACGCCCATTATAGAGATTTTTGAAAATAGAAGGACATGCTTTGGCCAAACAGTCAGACACATCACATCTGGGTACTTGACCGGATTATAGATACATTATAAAATGCTCATCTAGAAACAGATACAAGTCTACGATGATCAAATCTCTGTCCCATTTTAATTTTTGATTTATTTCCATAATTATGAATTAAGTATCAATGATTATGACGTATGACCGCTTTTACTGATGACGACACGCGGCAATATTTTCATACAAATTCCATATAAAATGATCGAGTCACTCACTTGACTTTGAAAGATCTCATTTCACAAGGTTGTCAAGTAGCATGATAGAATATATTTTAAAAAGGATTTATTAAATAGGTTACGTTTAGTTAGTGTTTTCCGTATTTATTTTAGACTGATTAGCCCATTATGCGTGCTATTGTTGACAACGTAAGCCAACCTAACTCTTTCCAGAAGCTCAGGAGCTTCTTGGGGATTTCACAGGCTTCGCGGAGGGACTCCATTCCTTTGAGAATACCTCCCTGTACCTGTGCATCTGTACCTGTTGTGCTGACACTCCCGTGCATTCCAGGATTACATGAGAGGCACTTTTTTCTGCATCTAGTCAGCCTCTACAGAGTGTTTTGTCTGTAGCCCTAAATTGAATAGAGTGGGCAGTGATCCGTAATGCTGCCCACTACTATTTGGAGGTCGTTGCGGTTTAAGCGAAGAAACCGACGAGTTAAACTCTTGAATATTGTTGGAATGATATTCTTCGACTGTCTGCAACAAGTGTGGGCAACTGTACCCATCTGCCGTTGTGTTGTTGCTGGGTATGGTCCCGTACCCACGAACGTAACTGACTGAAAGGTATCGGCAGGATTGGTTTGGGTCCATACACCCTGGTACCATGTGTTTTTTGTAGAGGAAATAAAGATTTTACTTACTTACTTATCCGATCCTTTCCTTGCTAGTTTGTCGGCAGCATAGCCTAGTGATCCACTGTGCACTTTAATCCACAGCAAGATGACTTAGTTGGTCGAGGCTATCTTCTGTAGTTCTCTGTGGTTGAAGGTCATATTTTCATTCTTAAGGGCTAGTAAAACAGGTGCTGGATGAGAGGATTCTGATGTCATAGTCTATGACCTCCCTTTTCCTCACTGTGTTGGCGGCTTGAATTATAGCAACACATTCACATTGAAAAATGGAGCTGTGTTTTCCTAAAGCCAGTGATATATTCATGTTTAGGTCGAGTGAGAATATTCCGGCTCCCGTCCCTGAGGTCATTTTGGAGCTATCCTTGTAGATGCGGAATTCTCTGATGCCGGACTGATCTCGCCCCGTTTCATGCAGACTAGGTTACATTCTCAATTAAAAAAAAACAACAACAATTACTTTCTTATAATTTTTTCTATTAACAAAACTGTATTTTATGTGTATGTAAGTATGTATGTATGTAGTACTCACTCGTTTAGAATCACTTAGATGTTTATTTAATTGTAATGCTGTCTCTCCACCAACCCACATTGGAGCAGCGTGGTGGAGTATGCTCTATACCCCCTCCGGTTGATTGAGGGGAGGCCTGTGCCCAGCAGTGGGACGTATATAGGCTGTTTATGTGTGATGTCTATTTAAGAGTGTACTTACTTAATTCAGTATTTAAAGTAATAATAATAATAATAAAATTCTTTATTAATCAAATTTAGTTATGTTGTGACTTCAGAAATAAAAATAAGTATTGTTCATAAGTGAAGTAACTATTCTAAGTTTACACAAGATAAGGTACGGTTAGAAATTGAAAATCACCAGTCTTTCGGAATCAGTCGTTCAGAAAAAAATTAAACTCATTTCTCATAAGCAGTATTTTTGCTAAGGAATGTTAATGACGTTTGTTTGTTTTTTCTTTCAGTGTGTCGAGAAAAAAACTTCTGCGACAAATTGCATTCAATAAAAAAACTTTACAAATGAAATCAACATCTACAGTAGGTATTATTAAACACAACCACTAGCTCAGTACGATTAGTGATTTATATTTCAATAAGATAACATTTTACAATAACCTCAATGCGCAGTAAGAATTGGATCTGTCAAAGTACGTAAGCTATTGTTATGACATTCATTATCATAATGATGTATCAATCGATATAAGGTCAATCTATTCTGTTTCGGTTGATAACAAAGGTATCTATATCAACTCCTTTTCCTTCAACATAAATATTTGCTATATGCCTACGTTTCATTCCGATTCGTTAAACAATATGTTTCTCCTTACGTAGTAAATCAAACTCCCTAGGTAAAATATATCAGAAATGTAATAAATCGCGTTGAAAGCATAAATGGAAATTATATTTCGTTATTGAAATGTTTATCCCTTTCAGTCGTCAGTTAATTAAACACATTTCGCATGTTATTGATTCAAATAGAGACTTTTCAGGCTACATTCTTCAAAAACAACATAGATGGCGCTGTACAGATTTTCCTTTGTTTACTTTTCTAATTTCACAGATAATAGACATGCAACTTTAACTTTGTTTTTGGGGTATAAATGCTGACAGTTTTTATTACACCCAAGCACAATTACATCTTATAGAAATTATTATTCTGATCAAAATAAAGAAAAGCAATATTGGTAGCAACATACCGGGTGAGAGCCATTCCCCGATACCGACCCCGCCGGCGTGGTCGACGATTTCCCTCATTCAGCGCTTATCGCTATCGACCCACTAGGGTCGATTAATTCTTTCAAATATTTTTCCTCTCAGACGACGCCCTGAGCCGAGGTTCGCGCCCAACTGTTGTCTTAAACGTTGTACCGGGTGAGAGCCTTCAGCGCTCCCCATTTGTCCGGCCAAGTAGTTAATGCCATCTGCGGCAAACTTACAATAAGTCACGTCAAAAAAAAAGTGTGAGACCCTTCAGCGCTCCCCATTTGTCCGGCCAAGTAGTTAATGCCATCTGCGGCAAATCTACAATAAGACATGTCAAAAAAAAAGGTAGCAACATAATTCTATACTTAATGTTATCCAAATATCGAGCAACAATTATTTTTATAAGCCTCTGCTTGTGCATTGTATTATGCAATATTTTTTTGAGTTATGACTCCATTTGTATTGTTTTTGATTAACGAAGCCTGGAAACTCCCTCATTGATGGTAATGTTACATTTAACACATAAACATAAACTGCCTATATACGTCCCACTGCTGGGCACAGGCCTCCCCTCAATCAACCGGAGGGGGTATGGAGCATACTCCACCACGCTGCTCCACTGCGGGTTGGTGGAGGTGTTTTTACGGCTAATAGCCGGGACCAACGGCTTAACGTGCCCTCCGAAGCACGGAATCATCTTACTTTTTCGGACAATCAGGTGATTCAAGCCTGAAAAGTCCTTACCAAACAAAGGACAGTCTCACAAAGTGATTTCGACAATGTCCCCATCGGGAATCGAACCCGGACCTCCAGATCGTGAGCCTAACGCTCTAACCACTAGACCACGGAGGCTGTCGCGGAGGATGTTACATTTACTTATACAAAATGTAAATTGAATTTAAGAAATAAAAAATATTATCCATGGTGTAGTCTGAATTCTGAGGTGTGAGTTTATGTATGTTTGTTTATATCTAAGTATTATTAGCACGTTGAATTAAAGACACAGAACATACGGATAACCTGTACAGAGTAATCAACCTTTATAGGTATAAGTATTTATATTTTCTTTTTTTACCACAAATTCTTTAGTACTCTATTCCATTTAAAAATACAGCTAATAAATGGAAATTAATAAAGTCTGTTACGAAAATTGAAAAGAAAAAAACGGAAAATCATTTTCATTCCTCTGTCCTTTGCTAACAAAGCTGCCTTTCATTACCCCTTTTGGAAAGTTCCTTATCCAATTTACCCGACGAATACCGCTACAGTCTACAACAAAAGTTGACGTTTCAGTGCCCTTGTCTCCCCTTGACACAGAAACAAACGCTCGTTGACGACCTGTTCTTCAGAGTACAATATGAAAAGTGGAAGAATATTCAACGCGGATGGAAATGAAGCGTTATGTTGCATCCATGAATGATTCAAGATCTGTTGGCGCGGTACTGTGGAATCGAATATTGTAGATATAATATTTAAAACATAACAGAAGTACGACTGTATCCCAATTTGCGTGGTAAGAGCTACATCCTTCGCAAGATGAAATAATTACCCACACGTCACCGAGCTGTCTGTTAAATAACGTATACTATACTATGCATATTATGATTTCTGTAAAATATTTAGCTCTACTTTACCTATGTAAAAGCTATTCCGTAGGTTGAAAATGATTTGCATTTTAAATACGTCATATAAATCAAGTCTTGTCTCTTTCTTTTTTGACGCAAACAGCAAAGGACTACAACTGTCTGCCGTCGTCTGTTTTTCCAACTGGTTATAATCTGGGAGTCTTCAAGGCTAGAGTCAATAGGAATTTGCTAGATAAGCGTGATTCACCCTAGACCAGATCGTCACTTATCGTTAGGTGAGATACAAACTCGAGCCTATTTTATTTTAAAAAAGTAGGTAATAATATTCTCATCAATAAAATAACGACAAAACAACTAATTCCGCGATATGTGTGGGGTTGCCTTTAGCCCTTGGAGGTATGCCAACAGAAATCTAAAGTTAAAAGATAAGGCAACGCTATGTGAGCCAAGGTTAGAAAGCTCACTTTAAAATATAATATGTGCACAAGAGAATTCCTTAGTCTTTTACAGGGAACCTCTCGTTTCTAGTAAATTGAAATCCTTGAAGTCCTAACATGCGAAATTGAGTCGGATTTTGGAATTTCTGCTCTATTTTTGACACTACGGAATGTGCTTTGACACTTAAATCTTTGCAGTAACGAAACCAAGTGGGGTGTGGCTTTTTGATAGTCAAGTGTTAAAGCGATACCATAAAATAAGGAATAGTACCACGTAAGCCTAGACCTAGGAGAACATTTATGAAACAAATAAAAGAAAAGGTGCAGGTCGTGTCGTATCGGGAGATGAAGGTTTTGGCGGGAAGAAGAGAGGAATGGCGATTACTCCACCGACAAGAGCGCAGCTCTTAAATAGAGAGAGAGAGACCAAGTATAGAACGGAAACTCTCCGCTCTCCGCCAGCGGCTGAGCCCAGACGTCACACACACAAAAATGGCGTGTACGATAACGTGAATGTATAGTGTCTGTGTAAAACGAGGTTTTTTTGTATGAAGTGTCCGAAGTGTGCCGATACTCCGCTTGGTGTTATATTGTACGTTACAGTAATGAAAGAGATTAGGTGTAGTAGTATATATTCTATAAGTGCCGCCAAGACGAGCAATGCGAAGTAAGTAGTACAATTTATGTTAATATTTATTACTATTTTCACACCACACCACACTCATTAGTGTGACGTAATAATGCTGGTTTTAAGGATGAACCCACTACGAGCGAAGTTAAGAGCTAGTAAGTACACTGGTATTTATTTAGCAATGTATCGTATCAGTGAGGGAGTTTCCAGGTTACGTTCACCAGAAACAAAATAGATGGCGTTGTAGAGCTTTAACGTGACAATTGCCTATTTTCTCATTACTCGGGTCCATAATTATTCCAAAATACAATATAATGGCCATAGAGCAACACAAACCTCCGCCATGACAATGGCAGAAGTATATAATTATAAAAATAATTGTTGCTTGATATTTGGATTACATTATGTATAGGATTAT
Source organism: Pectinophora gossypiella (assembly GCF_024362695.1). Classification (NCBI taxonomy): domain Eukaryota; kingdom Metazoa; phylum Arthropoda; class Insecta; order Lepidoptera; family Gelechiidae; genus Pectinophora; species Pectinophora gossypiella. The sequence continues at coordinate 5,540,201 of NC_065416.1, read as the reverse complement.
GTTGATTTATCTTTATTTTGATTTCTCTGTACTTATAAGGTGTAATATTAGTTATTGATTTTGTTGATTGTAACTTGAAAGTCCGTGTACTCATGATTTAGGACAAAGCATAACTTCAATAGTGATATAGGACAAACTAAGATATATTTTGGAATGTGGGACAAAATTCAGGACGAACGAAGAATAAATCATCATCAAATTGAACCTGTATGGACAAAGAGATTTCGCGTCATTGCGTTTAATTTTTAACCGACTTCAATAAAGAAGGAGGTTATCAATTTTTTCCCTAGTGGTAACAAAGTTTTAAAACACGTCGAAAGCAGTGAAAGACAAACGTTATTTTTTTATTATTACTACCCATTGTTAAAGTCCTTAGGTTCATAAAAACATTCTCTAATTAAGAGAGAGGAATAAAGGACTGAGTACCAGTCAACCAGATGACGGTAACTAGATTACATTTTTGCGCGCCCCTACTTATTGCTTGAACAAAGGACAAATTGAGTTTTGCTCTTGATGAAAATCGTACAATGCAACATTTTACAAGCACAATGACATTTTTTGTTAATCTGTTTTTCTTCGTGGTAAAATGTAATTAAATTTTAATTGTATTTTGTGCCCGTAACGGAACGAATGTTATTTGTATTTTGCGTAAGGGATAAAATGTAACCAGAAAGAATTTAGATCCATTGCCCCAATTTCACTGTCTTGAATTTAATTTTCTTTTGTGTAATTCCAACCGATTTCGTTTTTCATTAAGTATACTAAATTGTGTGTCTATACCTTCTTGATTCTTCTAATACAACTTTTACAAGAGTTTTAGACTGCTAAAGGGAGAGGGGCTATGAGCCACGTCCTTGGGTTTTACTCGACTACGGAGAAGAAAAGAGGGTTATGTGTTTGACCGCTATGTATGATATACAGGCTGTTAGTGACATCGTAACAAAACATGATTCTGAGTTGACTTACACTTCGTACAAGTGACATCGTAACAAATACTGAGAGGGATGATGCAGCTCATTATTCTGAGTTAATATCAAGCGGAATTTTTCGACGCAAAAGTATATAACTGAAAATAATTTAAGAATCACACAAAAATCTTGAATTTTGCGACGGAAAATTCCAGTTGATATTAACTCAGAATCATGGTCTGATAATCTCTGCAGGTGGGGATATCTGGTTGATGGTTGCGATGATTGCGAGTGTGGAGTATCACCACAAACTATGGCTCACCTTTTGTGCTGTCCTAAGTGCCCTAACACCTGCACTATTAAAGACCTTTACGAAACCACTGACAATGCCGTAAGCGTGGGCAATTATTGGTCAACAAAAAATTTGTATCGATCGCCGTCGACTCGCAAAGAAGAAGATGGTCTGAATCATCTCCCTCGGTATTCAACCTGTATAAGTCATTGGTGCAGGTACCGGGCCAGTACCGGGGTTCGAACCGGGGCACTCCTCGTTTGATAAGCAAGCCATTGAACCACAGGACCACAATGACTATTATCATAATAAGTAACTAATGACACGTAATAATTATAATTAAATATTATTGAAAAATTAGTTATTGTAATATTTTGAGGGAAAATTAATATCGTTCAATAAGTCTTCGATTTTCAATTAATCGACAGAGAAAAAAAGTTACGATAATTCTACAACCATTTCCAGACTTCGTCTTAATTAGCTTAAAAAAAATAACAACTGCATGAAAAGCAAAAATATTTAAGTTAGTTTTTATAATAGCACAACGTTTCATTTAATAATATGAAAATAATACCTTAAGTACCCAATTTAGCCGCTCACAATAAACTATAAAGACACAAGTGACCTATATAAGGATAGGAAGTACTTCTAAGGATTGTTCAATAGATTTCCAATTTACGAATATAAAAGTGTTGGGTTTACAGGGTTGTGCTCTGTTACGTTAAGAGTATTATATTTGTTCCTTACTTTTCCTAGAGTGGTCGAGCTAAGTGCCATTTATGTGAACAACATCACATTTTTTTTTCTATTTAAGATTTCGTTTTCTGACACAATGAACGCTTGTGTTTTTCTCTGGATGATATTTTTTTCTAACATCCTATGTTTAGAAGAGATCCGAGCTGGAATGGATGTTTTAACAGATAATTTTCATAATTGTTTACATTTTTAAGTGGATACTTTTTAGCTGAATTTTATAGGAAATATTTTTGCTACGGGGATAGACAGCTGCATTATAATGTTCTTTAAAAAACAAAGGAGCTTGAAATGGGAGTTCTAAATATTCATATACATACTTACGTACTGTCTACATTCTACATTATTAACAAGAATAAGTACTTATGTTAACATTTCATACAGGTTTGTAATTGCTTGTATGTGATTGTCATTCTTCTATCGTGTGGGTTTTGAGGTGGATTGCGAACCAAATTAACCCTTTATTGCATGTATTTATTTTATTTCGAATTATATTTTGTTGAATTCCGCATACTCTGAATAATAAAACTGCACACGCTTTTAGCCGTTCGAGACGGTAATTCTGAAACATGATCAAATACGCCATTGGTAAGGAATTTGTTTCATATTTTTGAAATTATCTATATTGGAATTTTCTCTTTGACTGTTGGATCGAGCTGCTTACCAATTTCATATATCTGAGATGCACACAAGCGCTTGTGTCTTCCCAAGATAACTGACGTCGCGTTATTAAGTCACGTCAAGTGTGCACAACGGATTATGTTCAGCGAGAATAATAAATAGTCTTCTTCCTCTCAGAAAAGGGGTCAGAAAGTGCGACATTGCTGTCATAAAAATAAGCAGGAGGGATAAGTGTATGAAAATCCGTTAACAACACTAAATGTGGGAAAAAAATATGTGAAAATCCATCATTCCCGCGTTGAAATAGTATAAAAAAATTTTTACAACTGTCAAAAGACAAAACTTTTTCATCCAAGTTCGACAAATGTTACTTGTGTCGGGTGGCGTGGAATGGCTGCGCGTATTTAAATTTCGAAAACAAAAAATATTATAAAGAAATAAAAAACCCGACTGCCCAGAAAAGGTAGGAAAACTAGCCGCTCAATATTGTTTAAACAATATAAAATGCACTACAAAATGTATTCGCAATCGATAGTTTAGTAAATAAAAACTTATTCTAAATACTAACTAACTAAATAATAATTTATAAAATATGTTGATGGAAAGTATCGCAAGCGGGGACCAACTTGACCGCCACCAACGAAAGTTCCTAAATACCTAAGTGCATTCTGCTAAATGGTGAAACATCCAACAACCAAAGTTACTATAAATGCATTTTAACTTGTTTTTTAGTGCAATTTGCGATAGAAACAGTACTACAGTGTTTGCTTACCGTACAACTATTTGAAAACTCTAAAATGTCTGAAAATGTATCTTTATCGTATGTGAAAAACGCAGTAGGTATATGGGCAGTGGGTGCGAACGGTATGCTACGAGTGCCTAACATGGCGCGTATGGAGTGTCTAGTGGGCAGTGGAATCTGTGTCGAATATTCTACATTCTAGTATTGAATATTTAGCCTAATTTGACTTATCTATTCGTACATCATCATAATTATTGCACTGGGAACGAATAAAATCGTAGAACACCTTCAGCGGTTAGGGTCTAGTAAAACATGCGCAAATATTAGCTTTTTTTCCTCCCCCTTCTTTTGTCATTCATCTTTCTCATGGACATCATTCTACCAGGTGTTCCGGAAGATGTCCAGCTCGTCCCTCCATCGTCGTCGTGGTCTGCCTCGACGTCGACGACCTTGTGGTCTCCAGTCAGATGTCACTTACCACGTTACATATAAAAAATAAACCAGGGATGAACGTGGTTTTAAGTATTTTACAGCCAAACAAAGTTCAATCGAATTGTACTTAAACCCACGTTTATCCCTGGTTTTATTGTTTATTTGTAAGGTGGTCAGAATTTATTACGAAATGTTGTTTTTTTGTCGAAATTTTTTGTTAATTTATTTTTTTCATTGTTCACCCTTTGCAACGCTTTGATCTCTATAGTCGCTAATTACGCGGCCTGGATGTAGGTATTGCTGAAATTGCGAGGTTTTATTTTCGTTCCGGTATCTTCTTCTTCTATCGTGTGGGTTGTGAGGTGATTACTAACCCCATCAACCCTGGTGTCAGGGTTGGTTCGTTCCGTTCCGGTATAATAAGCTAATATATTAATTAGGAATTATTGACATTTTATACCGCCAGTAGCTGAGGTTAGTAGTGCGCGTTCTTTGACATAGTCAACCTAGTTACCGTGTTCTCTAGAAACAATTTCTCTGCAACCTGTATTTTTCTTACACTTTCATCTGCCTGTATTAATTTTAACCTTAAATTCCCAATAAGGTTAGTAAGAGGTGTAGGTATTAGTGACATCGTAATGAAATATTTAAGGGATGATTCAGACAATAATAATAATTCTGAGTTAAAATCAAGTGGAATTTTCCGTTGCACAAGTATAGAACTGAAAATAATTTGAAAAAATACTAAAATTTTCGTGAATTTTCCGACAGCAATTTACACTTTATATCGACTCAGAATCATGGTCTGAATCATCCCCCTCAGTATTTGTTATGGTGTCACTAACATCCATACGCACTTGTATGGCTACTGTACGTACTTGTATGGCTACTGTACGTACTTATACGGGGTGTAAGTGACATCGTAACAAATACTGAGAGGGGTGATTTAGCTGATTATTCTGAGTTAATATCAAGTGGAATTTTCCATTGCATAAGTAAAGAATGGAAAATAATTTTAGAAATATAAAAAAGAAATCGTGAATTTTACGACGGAAAATTCTACTCGATAAGTATGACGCTTTTTATCAAAATATACCTAATTGGCATTTGCAATATATTGTCATATATTACATTAATAGCAGCGTTCAAAGGACGTCCCTCAATAAGTAACGACGCGTTCAGAATCAGGTTAATGGTAATCCGAGCCATATTTTAGCGTGTCATGCGACCATGATAAATTTGAGGGTACGCTTCATGAACTTCCTGGTCTAAATAGGATTGGATTATATAATAAAGGCGAGGTTTTCAGGTTTTTGAAACCGCTTGGGACATAGAAAATAGTGTTTTATATACTGAATAATAATGCTGCGACTTCGCAATGAGAGTCAAGCGTCTTTCTAATTATGCTACTACTACGAGTTCATAATATTATTAAAATAATCGTATACGTAAGTATGATGTTGTCAACCCTAAATACGAAGAGACAATTTCGTTTAGATTAAATCTTCACAGTTCCAGCACTTTTAAAACTTTAACATTATACAAAAATGTGTTTGGCTTAAAAATAACCTTTATCTTTGTCCCATAATAAAACACTTTTAAATACCACTAGACCAACCTCACCAACCCTGATGTCAGGGTGATTATTGAGCCGCCAAAGGCCCCTGACATGGCTCATGTAACGACTACGTACTTACATCAGGAACCAACGACTTTGATTATTTGGCCTATTTCCCCATCATCCCAGATCACGCCATTGTTAATTTATGTTTGTTGGTAATAAACGAACATTATTATTATCGTACAATATGCCAATCATTATTGAACCAACCTAATGTTAACTAGTGGTTTCAATATATACCTGCTCTTGGTTACGGGAAGCAAATTGAAACAGAAAGCGAATGGAATACTTTGATCCTTTGTATAAATGCTACACTATCGTAGGTTTTGATAAAAAAATAAATAAAGAAAGAACGAAATAAAAATATATTGCTAGAAATTTAATTCGACAGCATACCTACCCGTAATACATTTGATAGTATTTAGGCAAGTCCAGCTATTATTCGTAGTTTTCAAGTTTTTACTTTACATGTGGATTGCATACGCAACTTTCTTATGTACTTAAATAACTTAAGTAAGTTTTGTTTTCAGATAGTGTTAGACATTTCTCCTGTGCTGGATAGGCAGGTATGAAGCCATTGCAATAAATCTTCAATAATACGGGCCAAATAGATTACTCATAGCTAATAATACATGCAAAAGGATACATCCTGGTCTATTATAAATTTAGTATCTTCTTCTATCGTGTGGGTTGTGGGGTGGATTGCCAACCCCAACAATTTTGTATAATATAAAGGATATAAAATATAAAGAGCTGGCAACACGATAAACGGTATGCGATGCGATTTCGCAACGCAGCTGTCTACCTACGCAATTGAACTGTCGTTCTCACTAGTACCACAGATTATAGAATACTAACATCGCTATATTAATGTCAGTTTTGTACTCCGCATCCTTAAAATCAAGTTGTCCTAAATAAATCGTTTGCTGAACTTCTTTAAATTAATATAATCAACAAACAAATAACTTCCCATCAACTGTCATCCTTAATCTTAGAACAATATTTATTTTGAATGAGATTGGCAGCCATTTGAGTTTTATTAGTCATATAATCTGTCTACTGCGCCGACGGGAGTGTGGTTTAGATGATTTATGAGCTATTTCGTCCCCCATCAAATATTTGCTAGCTTGATAGAGTTTTAGAAGATGTTTGTCGAGAGAAAATCCTGGTGAATGCTTTAGACAGGGGTCACACGTAGGGGACGTTGCTAGTGGCATCGTTGCGACGCTGTGACTTTAACGTACCAAATTCTACGATGTCGCTACGTAAATGCACCATATGGATGGCTCATCGCATCTTACCGATACACGTCCGATTTATTTCTTATAAATTATACATACATAAACTCACCCCTATTTCCCATCGGAGTAAGCAGAAACTAAGAAATTCCATTTGCTTCGATCTTGACACACTTATTTTGTTTCCTTCACATTCATTATTCGTTTCATACACGCCGATTCAAAGTAGATCGTACTAAACCTATTCTACAGATATCTCTAATTAATTGGTCAATTTAGGTGTGGAAATTATTATTATAGTATTTTGAAACAACGTGTTTAACGTACTTAATAACTAAAACACGTGTACAGGGTGTTAGTGACATCGTAACGAACACTGAGGGGGATGATTAAGAACATGATTCAGAGTTAATATCACGCGGAATTTTCCGTTGAAAATATCATGATTTTTTGATTTTTTTATTGTAATTTAAATTATTTTCAATTTTATACTTTTGCGATGGAAAATTCCACTTGATATCAACTCGGAATCATGGCCTGAATCATTCCTGAAAGTTTTCGTTACGGTGTCACTAACACCCTGTAATCATAATCATAATCATTTTTTTGCATAAAACATGGTATTTTAACATGGTAAAAAGTGTAAATAAGTACATCATGTTTTGCTTATAAAAATAGGCATGCAATATTGGTAGTACAACGGGTAATCTTAAACAGTTTTATCTCATAAATTCTTCAATTTTATAATATTTTTTTTCATTGAGCCATTTATACAATTTTGTTTTAAATTGAGTTAAAGGTAATTGTTTTATGTCAGATGGTAATTTATTATATAATCTTATACACATACACAAACAATTACGGTTATATTTTTCTGTCAATGGTACATCAAAAAAAAAATCAGTCTATGGTGATTTCGTTGGCTTCTTGTTACATCAGCAGCTGAAATAAATAAATGCAAGTTTTTTTTGACAAAAATGCAGGCGTCATATATATATAGACACGGTAAGGGTAGTAGACCAAGATCCTTGAATATAGGTTTACACGAGTCCAGAGTTGACTTTCCAGTCATCGCGCGTATACATTTTTTTTGTGCAAGGAAGACTCTCTGTACGTTAGTACCATTCCCCCAGACAAGTAGTCCATATCGCATGATAGATACAACGTGAGCGTGGTGTGCAAGCGTGGTATGTACATTGGCACGTTTCCACTTGTTATTGTGTAACAGGTTTGGCACGTTTTATTTCACCAATGGAAACTCGCTTGGAAGCGCGGCTGTTGATTCAAAAGTTTGTGAAGTTGATCCTCGTACGTGCCGATGAATTTTCATAGACATATTCTAGGGTAAAACATAAGGCGAAAAATAAATCTGAGAACTTGACTGACTGATATATTACGCATCAAACACTCACACACAGTCCAAACCGCTAAAACTAAAATACTAAACATAATTAGGTCGATTTCTCCTTAAACAGAATAGCTATAATGAGTCGAGAACGGGTTGGGCATCGCCAACAATGTTACATTATTATAATTTATTTTATACTTTGCCGATAAAATAAATGTTAAAAGCGTTTACGAACGTTAAATCGCTAGTAAAAATCCGTCTAAATTCCGTAGTTTTTGCCCAATTTTGTCATCACTTACGTCAAACCGGCGCGGCAGCGACAAAGGGTTTCATAGGTACAAAATTTTATTTATTTTTACAGCTTTACATTCATCTTTTACAGTACAACCAATTCGACTCAAACAAACACAAAACTAAATATTTTTTTTAACAAGAACAATAGCGAAATGCCATATCTGTGAATTTGGCCAAACAGCTGTACAGATCAACGTCCGGGTAGTCCTACCATCCGAATCGCGCGAGTAACCGGCGGGTACCAGACTTTAAAAAATTGCGAAATGAACTCGACACCCCACCTAAGTATTATGTTCCTTTAATATATGACTGAAATCGTTAAAAATTTATACTGAGCTTCTTCTTGTAACAGATATAAGGCTGTCTTTTTACCTTACACAATGTCTGTGTTGTCTTTTCCTTAATAAAATACTGAAGCTTATTCTTTGTTTAATAATAATTCCATTACCATTTGGGATAAGCTAATACTATTCACCGGGAACAAACTTACTACGTTAATTTAAGCGACAACTGCGAACACCCACTTGATACGGATCAAATTAATTGCATCCTGAATAGGGATTATCAATTGCAATCGAAACACACTGCGGCGTCGACTCGAGTGGTTGTCAAGCATGGAACTTTATAGGTTCTAAAATTATCGATTTCACAAGCAAAATCCTCGGGAAGATAAGCAAAAGTGGTTTAAGTTTTTCATCGCATCCAATTCTATATACCGGACACAACTGACAGCACACTGTCAATTATTCTGTACAAGAGAGGCTACGCGCGCGCATTAATTTTTACTTCTCATGTAAATGAATCATACTGCCAAATAAATAACGCAAAACATAAATATAAAACTTAAAAGTGTAGTGCAAATGCAGTGCACAATGCAGTTTTTATCAAATCGCTCTTGTTGCACAAGTTACCACGGAACAACTGCTACAACTGGAACTAAACTTCTAAAAAATTACGGTAACGTGCGCTTCCATGTGTCTGGTCCGAATATATTATAAAACATAACATAAACTGCCTATATACGTCCCACTGCTGGGCACAGGCCTCCCCTAAATCAACCGGCGGGGGTATGGAGCATACTCCACCACCTGGCGGAGGTGTTTTTACGGCTAATATCCGGGACCAACGGCTTAACGTGCCCTCCGAAGCAAGGAATTATCTTTCTTTTTCGGACAATCAGGTGATTCAAGCCTAGAAAGTCCTTACCAAACAAAGGACAGTCTCACAAAGTGATTTCGACAACGTCCCCATCGGGAATCGAACCCGGACCTCCAGATCGAATATATTATACGTAAGAATATATTATATTGAAATGAATGTATAATATATTATCACCTCTTTTAATATAACAGCGGCATTTCAGTTATGCGAGGCTACGAGCCTGACAAATATTTACCTTATCAGTTTCATTGGAAATTGCGTTTTGTATGAAACCGTCAAGGGTTTATTTGTGCACTCACTTTTGGTCTGATATAATGCAAATGAATTGAATTGGAATAATAACGTGTTATCCACGATATGAGAGGAGATATATACAAATTGTTAGGTAATACTTCAGAAGGCACGTGTAGCTTAATATCCCACGAATAAAGAGACTCACGTACTGAATAATTGTATATTTACAAAGTTATACAAAATCTTAACTTTTCTATTGCGTGTAGAAATGTAATTGTGAAAACGCTACAATTAAATAACTGTATTAAAATGCAATTACATTTGCATAATAACTTAATAAATAAGTACATATTCGCTTACAACGTCATTTTAGAACCACACGCAAGGAACACTTATTAAGCTTGTTATCATCCATAGTTTTATGCGGTTAATATCTTCTGTGACGTTTGTATTTGTGTGTGTGTGAGTGAACATGGGGATAAGCTCTAATAAGAATGCCGGCACTACGATTTTATTGTTAAAAACTTTAATACGTACTACTGGCCATCAAGATTGGTTATCGGTTAATTTTGAATGATGTTCTTAATTAGTTTTTTAGAAGACGTCTGTCCTCGGAAGATTCTTTTGAGCTTAGGGACCGTACATATCACATTATAGTATATAGTTTATGAGGAAAAGACATTGCCAAAGTTGTATGGAACTTGGTCTAAATATCCACCACTAACGAGACATATTTCCTGAAATAGACCACGGAATTCATACAAAGAAAAGGTTCAAAGGAGATAGACCAAAAGTGGTCCAAATGTGCACCACCAAAGAGACCTATGTACTGACATAGACCACTAAATACTGAGTAAAAAATACTAAGACAAAATGGCTGATGTAGTAAACATTTTTCCATGAAAAGATTAAAAACGTGATTTTTCATTTAGCCATAACTATTTACTGACAGCATATTTTTTGACTAAGATTTTGTATTTATTACTCTTAACTAAGAATACATAATGTACGGAACTTACTATCGCATACAAACATTGTTTAACAAGAGTGTGGATTAGTAACAGCTAAAGGCTTCGTTAATATGAGAATAGTTGATGATCTAGAAAGTTCCACAAAGCAATATAGTTTTAAACTCTCCCATAGGATATTGTAGTCAGCGCCCGTATTCTTGCGTGGGATTAGATCTATTGTAGAAGCGGAAACTCATTAATTGCGGTTAATCTGTATATAGTTGGAGTTATTAGAATGTTAAGCTGTTAGTGGGAGTACATTTAGCCTTAGTTTTATCGGTCTGGCTGAACTGGGATGAAAGAAGAAAGATGTTCACTATTTTAATGTTATCAAATGTTCAGATGCAGAGGGGCGTTGAAAACAAAAAGTCACTTTATAAGCACTGGTTATTTATTTAAACTGTCACAAATGCAATAACAAATACCCACCAATCCATCACACGTATTGACACTGCGGCAGGTGAATGAACAGAGCAAATGATCAGAGAATTAACGAGTGAATGAATACTAAACTTTTCTCGCCTTTTTTAAAAGAAAGGTACAAAAGCTATTTTAATAACTTTATATAAAAATAAATGTTTGACTTTAGGAGCCCTGTTTCTTATTTGTAAGTATGTAATTCCTTGAAACTAGCGGGACGCTATGGCCGGTTTGACGTTTGTTACACTCATAGTTTCGTTTCAAGAAGTCCGTGTTTTTTATGTTCTTTTAGAATAGAATAGAATAACTTTATTCCCAAAACAGTGAAGGTTACAAAAGCATTTACATAAATTAAGTTTAACAATTTATGACTAGTAGCTAACACTGCCCAGGGAAATGGGACTGACTCAGCATATTGTTGCTAAGAGTATGGTACGAATGCCCACTCTCACCAACACTGATATTCTGCCAGTACCCATATTACGCTTATAATTAGTAATAAATGAATTGAACGTGCCAACAAAAAACCGTGCCGTGAATTGTTTAAACGGAAAAAAATATATAACAACAAAACAAAAAACAAAGGTAAGGTTAACAAAGTACTAAATGAAAATCAGTAGTGTGCTAAGGGGTTAAATCATAATTGATAGTATAAATAAAAATATATAAGCAAATAGAATAGATTATTATATTGGTATGTAAATTGATAGGTGTATGTATGTATATGTGCAGAGTTCAGTCACCCCATACTTTTTTGAATATTAAGAAGATGTTCTCTAAATTTTTTCTTAAAAGTGGGTTTTGAGGTAACTCTGCGTAGAGGCGGTGGTATATCGTTCCAACATTTGTTGGCTCGGTAACTAAAACCACCACGGAAAGCGGCTGTTCTGTGTCGTGGTATATGCATCGCTATTGAGCAAGACCTCGCAGATTCCCGCCAGGACAGATTTTTATAAAGATAAGGAGGCTCTTTAAACCTAACAATGTCATGCAGTTGACATGCGGTTTACGTGACTCATTGTAGATTCGCCGCAGATGACATTAATTACTTGGCCGGAAAAATGGGAAGCGCTGCTCTCGCCCGGTACAAAATAACACAACAGGCTTGAAAGTGCCCTGTTGGGCGCGTCCGTGTTACTTTATGTTTCGTTTCGTGTTAATTAATAACTACGTTAAAGGACAAGAGCTGCGGGTTCAAGTCCCGTCCAAACCAGACTTTTTCGATTTAATTTTCTCTTTAATACCTCGTTGGTTGTGTCTGTTGACATCTAGAGTATGTAGGAGTATATAGCCACATTACGTTCCGTACCGTATTTGTAGCATAAAAAAATAGAAAAGCAAAAATAAAAATGATTATTCTGTAGAAATCGACTCTGAAATAAAAACACCGTATTCAGTTCAGTTCAGACGGAATGAAAATACGTAAAATAAAACCATGCGATTGCTCGAAGAGAGAGAAAAGAAAATTAACAAAGAAATTGTATCTTATCATCATTAAAAGCTTATCTTTTAGATATCCTCTGGTGTTGCTCGGAGTTAATTTAGGTCACGTACATAAGAACTTGAACTATATAGAAATGGAAGCAAGTCTCATTTCTTCTTTGTATTTCTACACTATTTTATAAGTATTAGCATTTTCAAATCACAATTTAGCTACTTTCCTTCTTATTACAAAACGTAGACTAAAGATTTGTATTTTGTTTAATTTGTATTCCTGTGTTATAATGTTCCTAATGTGCAATAATGAATTGTGTATTGTTTTTTCAGGTTTAAAGTATAGACCGCGCCACGAAAGAAGTCGTCTGATTTTAATACAATACAATATACAATACAAATACACTTTATTGCACCAAAATAAAAAAGAAATAATTACAAAAAGTATCTTAACTAAGTACATGGCAAATGGCGGCCTTATCGCTTAAAGCGATTTCTTCCAGACAACCATAAGGTGAGGAAAAATGTTAGAAAGTCCTAACTATTCAATGTAGAAACGCAGCATGTAGCATGTAGTGACCGGATTAGGTTAGGTTAGGTTAGGATTAGGCTTGAGGATTAGGATTACATTTGGAATGAAAGTAATTGATAAATAAAGCAAAGCAGAGTCAGATGTTGGTTATTTTACTGTCTACATGTTGGCTTTTTAAGATAAACCACTACCGTTAGGTTAGGTTAGGTTAGGTTAGGTATGCACGTAAAATCGTCGGTCATAATAATAATGGAAACCTTCGTATATTTATAGTTTTCAAATTAAACAGAACTTTTGACTAGGTCGAGTTATATTTTTTTTTGTTGACATGTACCTGTATAAATTCTAATTTGTAATATGTATTATGAATATTGTTAATCAAGGCATGAAACCGATCCCTGCAGACACCTCCTAATTTTATTTTAAGTGATACCCGTCACTTGCTTATTCGCCGAAAAGGAAAAGGACGGATGATTGACAACCGATAATTTTAAAATAACTCACGTGAATAAAAAAAGCATCTCGCTCATATGCAATCTCTGTCTTTCAACTTAATTCTGTCGGGTTATTAGCTGATATAAAAATTCGGAAGAGTTTTTTTTTTAATTTCTGCCTTAAATTGACGTGTGTTCCATAAGTTTTATGCCTGTCGATTACCCGTCCCTTTCCTTTTAGACGGATAAGAAAATGATAGGTATAACTTAAAATAAAGTTAGGTGGTGAGTACCGGAATTAGCACCAATAAATATTTTTTTTAAATTCTCTTTAGGTAAAAAGAGAAAAAATAAGTCAACATTTTAATTTATGCTCATTATACGAATTGAATACAAAAGAATGTTCATTTTTTTTCTCTTTACGAATGTGCATTGAGTTTTACCACATGTAATAACTGCACTGGCTTTGTTAACGGAAATTTGCGGTCTCACGGACTTTTTTCATTATTCGCTTTTCCGTTTATAACCGTCGAGTTTTCTCTGCACTTTTACGGTACATTTCATACAGTAAGTAGTTTTAAATTTCAGTTCACAAACGTATATTTAAATAAAAAGCCTATGTTCTCAATCCTTTACAGGAACGTAGGTACTTACTTAGTCGTCCGATATTCAGTATTGGATTAACTATACTTATTTCTTTTTAAATTCTATGTACGTACAATATTTTAAAAAGTAATGGCCCTGATTCTTGCAGACAATTCCTAATTTTATTTTAAATTATACTTATCATTTTCATATCCAAAACGAAATGTTGACAGATGATTGACAGTTGTTAATTTTAAAATAAATGAGTGAATGAATTAATAACTCGGGCAAATCAAGTAGGCATCTCGGTGTTTGTATCCCATTTGACTGTCAACTTAATTCGGTGGGGTTATTAGCTAATGTAAAATTTTGAGAAGGTTGTTTTAATTTCTGCATAAAATTGACGTGTGTTCCATTAGTTTTATGCCTGTAGATTACCTATCCCTTTCCTTTTCTGCGGATAAAAAATGACAGGAATAACTTAAAGTTACAAAAGATGGTGTGTAGGTACTTTAATTAGCACCAATATCCAGGAATTTATGAACTCTATTTCAATTCAGTAACAGTTCAATAGCACAACTTACGTAGAACTTTCCTTTGTTTTTGTAAGAGGTACCAATCAATTAACAAACGCTCTCAGCCTTACATTCAGCAATGGGCAATAAATGGAATTAGTTCTCGGTATCCGCTTGAGATGAAGATAAAATGCTATACGTGTTCTTTTATTGTTCACCAGTATTAGTAGGTAATAAAAAGAGAGGAATACCTCGTTCCATTTCTTTTTTTCACTCATCATCATCAATTTAAGAGCCACGCTCTTGTCGGTGCAGCATTTTCCATGCTACTTTTTCAAAAAATAGGGCCGTGGTTTCCCCCTTGCCTTGCGCCCCGCAGTACTCTGTCTGACGCAAGTGGGATGGCGCCCAGAGTAGTCTATTACAAAGCCATACTAGGTCTGTTTTTTTCATTACTTACTTAAAATTTCGCTTATCACTATAAGGCTCTCAACATATCCATCTTAGGATTTCGTATCAACAGAAGTGGTTGCAAGATGTCTCTGATTACCTGTGTCTCTCCCACCCCATTATGTTTATGTAGGTATGTTTGACGTATGTTACCATTTCCAAATAAATTTGCATTTTGCGTTTTGGGCGCTCTGTCACAGTGGGGGCGCTGGATGAAATATTCTATTTATAATAAGCTGGTCGTGCTATTTTTTATAAATCTAGTTTAGAGTAGGAGGAAGGAATTAAGGTATTGTTCGGGTACGTTCTTGTTACTTGTACACTTGAAGTCTATTGAGACGAGGCCATCCTTCTTGTTCAAGAGGAGTCCCTTTTCGAACTTCTGTCAATACTTGACCATATTTATTTGCTTGGCACTTCACTTGCCTTATTGAAACTTTTCCTGCTCTTTATTGCTGGTAAGGTTTTACATAATACAATTTTCTTTATTAAATTTATCAGTGAGCGAGTGAGAGTAAGATGAACATTTAGTCGACTGCGCTACTTCAGAGCGGGTTGGAGGAGCCATTTTTTATGGCTGGTTGCCGGGACCTGGTTTAAACCTGCCTTCCGAAGCACAAAATCTAACTTGAAATTGTAATTTTTTAAACGTACAGGTGTTTTGTATTAAATAAAATGGTAGATAAATATAATTTAATGGGACAAAAATATCGTTGGTGGTGACCTTCTACAGAGTATGAACAAAACAAAAATACAATTTCAGTCACTAACATTAAAAATAGTGGTAAAATATTTTATTTGTTTGTACCTAAAGCACAAGAAAGTGCCCAGGGCGAATGAAAAGGTACTAATTTTCCATAAATAGGTACCTCACACGCTTGTTCATTATCATTGTCCACATTATACTTAAGCCTTTATTATAACCTATAAAGTAATTAAAATACCTCATCCGTTGACGTGA
This sequence comes from Pectinophora gossypiella, assembly GCF_024362695.1. Classification (NCBI taxonomy): domain Eukaryota; kingdom Metazoa; phylum Arthropoda; class Insecta; order Lepidoptera; family Gelechiidae; genus Pectinophora; species Pectinophora gossypiella. Next base: position 5,524,216 of record NC_065416.1, on the reverse strand, counting down.
TAGTCACAACAAACAGGAACTACAAATTTAATGTACTTATATGTAACCCTACTATGTAACCTACAACAAAAAGGTAGATAAGTGACTCCACCTAAATCACTAGCAACATTATTGGCTTCCCCGACTGACATGTCAACGTATATTGACTGTGGGATGTGTGTCAGGTAATGGCTTGAACGAAAATATCTCACTATTTTTCGTCGTACCAGGCTGTGTATCGATTCCGTCTTGATAATTTGAAGGGTGGAAGCGACAACTATGAAGGTACTATTGCTTTTATTATATGGATTGGCCGTAGTGCGTAAAGGACCGAAGGGCAGGCCTTGTATGACACTATCTAATTTTAAGTTATATCTTTAATTTTCTTATCCGCCAAAAAGGGAAGGGACGGATGATTGACAGATGTTAATTTTAAAATGATTGAATAACCCGGACGAATCAAACAGGTATCTCGCTGGTATGCAAACCGTTTGACGTGTGCTGTCAACTTAATTCTGTCGTGTTATTGACCAATGTAAAATTTTTTGAGGTTTGTTTTATATTTGTGCCTAAAATTAACGTGTGTTCCATTTATGTTTGTCGTTAACCCGTCCCTTTTCTTTTCAGCGGATAAGAAAATGACAAGTATAATAACTTAAAATTAAATTAAATTATGTTTTATTTGTGTAAAAATAAAGTTACTGTTAAAGATATATCGTTGGAGTCGACTAAATGGGCGTATTTTTCACATGAATTTAGTTTACAAATGCTTGCATTCTCCGACAATTTGTAGAATTTGTTGATTATATTATGCGCTTACAGACCAACGAAACTCGATCGAATTCGTCGCTAAGTCGTTGTGACTTGTGTAATGTCAAATATTACAGCGTCTGAGTTAAGTACGTGCTAATCATCATCTCCCTAGCGTTGCCCAGTTTTCAAAGAGTCCGTTTACTTAACTAGGACAGGGATTTCACCGGCTTTGTGCGGCTACATGTCTGACCTTGTAACCCGCGAAAGGGAAAACCATTTCAATAGTACTTAGTTCACATACGTACCTCCGAAGCGCATTTTTCGGGAATGCGGTTTCCTCACAATGTTTTTGTTAATCGCTGAGCACGTGACGATCATTTATGATCCAAACAAAAATTCGGAAATCATTGGTTTAGGTCCGTACTGGGATTCGTACCTACGACCTCACGGCTCTTCTTTTGTCATGGTTATTACTCATTAACACGATACAGACGGTGAGCTAGTAAGTTATTGGCAGTATAGTATCTTGCCACTTTAACAATAGTTTTAGAAGCAAGTGGTGGTAATTTGAAATAAACGATGCAAAAATTATTACACACAACAAAGCCCAAACATATGTACGTATTTGTGACGAGGAAGGTGAAATAAAACAAAAACAGTCATCACCAAGAAAATTGAGTGACCAATTTCTTGACCACATTCTTCTATTTACAGAATACAGTAATAATATTTCAAAAACACAATATTTATTTCTCGACTACAACACGGCTGAACAAAGACATCAATGGAGTAAACATTTGTCAGTTCTTAATTGGTAATATTGGTATAAAACATTTTTTTTTTTTGAAACAAATGAAATGTATTTGCAAGTTCTTCATCATGTGTACACACTAACTTATAATAGACCTTTCATTTAATTTTGTTCTGTATAGACCCCACAGGTAGAGCTATGTGCATGATGGTAAGTACAGATCTGCCCCCGCAGCACGGTGTTGGCTCTACTAATCGACAGTATACGATGTCTCCGTAATCAGGAAAATGTATGTCGCGTCTACATCGATAGCGTAACTAGTGCACATAGACTTCCATCAATTATAAATCAAAAGGGTATCCGCGGTGCAGTTTTGAGTAGCCAAAAATGCTCATCGTAAACCAGCGTAGCTATTAAATGTTATATTTTATAATTGTTAGGATGATCAAGAACTTGTTAATACAAATATCCAGGTAAAGCATAAAAAATAAAAACCATTATTTAGATACAAATCAACAAATGTTCCAAAACATTACTTTTTTATAAACCCTTTTAAACCTTTCAGTTTTATTGTAAGATAATTAAGGGAATATGCAAATCGAAGTTACTGTTGACAATATTTGCCTAAAGGACCATAACGCAACGAAAACAAGGTCTGTAAATCAACTAGCATACTATTTTGTTTTCCAATAAGAACAATGTAGAACTTAGGTATAATATACGTAACACGCAGGTTGTATTTTAAATACATTATCATAGAATCACACACATTATCACTCCACAAATTACAACAGCTATTGTGGTTTGGGTTAAGGAAAATATATCGTCTTCGATAGCAGTTTATTTGAAGTATTATAAAAAATACATAAATTGTTTTCCTTGATCTGATAACAAAGTAAGTAAAACGATAGATGGTTGAACTCAAATCCAAAATGAATGTTTTGCAGTACCATTCAGGCTAGGAAAATTCAGCAAAGGAATTTTAACATTACACTGTCTCTATGATTTAAACGCTTAGCAAAATGGCCGATATTATAGAGCATTTCTCTGAAATATCACTATAAATGTTCACACTGCTTTCGAAGCCAATACATACATCTCAATTTTATACAACAATACAAAAATATTTTCATGCTAGACATTTTGTATAACATCGAAAATACAAATAGACAGCTTGTCTAAGTGGTGATGTATATAAAAGACAGTGATAGGTTACTGCTGTGATCAGATAGAAATGTAAGAGTAGATATAACGACAAAGAAGTTGGAGATTATGAATATGTTAATAGTACAGGCACATTCAAAGTCGGGAACCTATATTATTTATTTACTTTGATTTTAAGTTACATTTATTTTCTTATCTATCAAATCTGCCGCCATCTGATATGATGTCCGACAGAAGAATTCATGCTCTATCAGAATCAAGACTCTTTGAAAGTCATCGGATCATAATAAAAATACTTTTCTTAAAAACATTACTTGAACAGGGCAAACATCATACCAATACAAACATTATAATATATTATTATGATTATCATTTCCTCACATCATGCGTGTTAATAAAGTATCTGATTCATCCCTAAACCCTCAACGGTCCGTAACATCAAGACACATTTCAACGTACTGGGTACTGACAAAGGACCAGCCTCTGAATTCATAAGATTACGAAGAAGTTTCGAAAGCGTCACGTTCATGGTAAAATTTGATTTGGCCAACCGTCGTCGGTTTGCCGCTAACTATTCTATGCTAGCTTCTCTAGAAAATGGAGAAAAGCGCGTTTTAGCCTCGAGTACCCCACCGCATATCAGCGGACGCGCTTAGAGGAGGTACTCTCATTGCTCTGGTCTGTCAAATGATGTATTTGGCGTACTCTCCACTTTTTTCAGTACTATCTTAAATGCAAACGTGTGTTTTGGAGAGACAGACGCTGGCCGAGGTGTCTGGGGTGACCGCGGTGGGGGCTCGGGCGGCATTTCCGAGCGCGTTCTAGATCGACGTGGCGGTGCGCTACGTATGAAGGGAGCCGATGACGGTTCTTTTTGCGTCTTATTCATCTGTGGAGATAGACGGTTAGGAGACAATCGACTCGGTGACGGTTCAGGAGTGCTCGGAGGCAACATCAGCGGCGGCAAATTGGCACATGGAGAACCACGCGAACCTCGACGCTCCTTCAGTCCCATTGGTGGTGGAGAAATAGATGGTGGCTCGTCATCAGCTGCCGCAACCACAACTAAAGGCTCAGGCCTAGCTAGTGGTGCTTTTGACTCTCCAGAATCAGAAGCAATCGACCTTCTGAAATAATTTAATCCATTTTCTATTTCTGCTAATGCCCTTCTTACAAATGGAAAGCTTTCAGATATTTCTGAAGTAGACTTCCTCACTGGGAACTCGGTTTCGCTATCGCGCTTTCTGGGCCTGCAGCGTTCGAAAGTTGGGTCTCCGTGCGCTGCCACCGTTTCGGAGACTTGTCTTGTCAAAGCTGCATGTTTTATGGAGTCCGACTTGGATCGCGGTTCTCTCGTTTTTGGCGTGGGAGAGCGTCGATCGCCGAACTTCTTGCTGGCCGCGCGTTTGATGGAAGAGAAGAGGCCGAGCTTCTCGGGTGGTTTGTCTGGAGGCTTGTCTGGAGCGGAGGGAGCAACAGGAGTTAGAGGAGCGACGGGAGCGGTAGAGGGTCCAGGGACGGGTTCGGGCGCGGGACGGGGGAGGTTCCCCTCGCGTTAGTTGTGCCGAGAGTCTGACGACGGAACATCGCTCGAGCCGGTAGAGGAGAGGGTGGTGTTGGAGCCATAGGGGTCTAGGGAGGATTGCACGGACATCGAGCGGCCAGCGCGCCGCACTCGCGCTGGAGAAAGCTTGCCTGGATCTACGCTGGCCGGGTCTGCCTGCAACAACAGCGTATTCAGCACTCCACTCAAACATTCTACGTAAATTATTATCATTATCCTCAGCTTTTAATAATCCCACTGCTGAGTTTAAGCGCTCTGTCTTTCAAAAATTGTCTTATTTGGTACCTGTTGTTCCTAATAATATTATATGCTGAATACATTACACATTATCAGAAAGGATTAACATAATCGTTTAATTATTAATATAATATTTACTACCTAGTCTAGTAATTTAGTAGTAGTAAGTTGTACAACCATTGGTTTACACTGAAAAGGTTTGCCACGCACCTGATAAGCTAGAGCATTCATGATGATGGAGTAGGGAACCAGTCCAAGTGGGTGGACCTCCCTCATCAGAACGTTGGCTGGGATCTTGTGGAACTGGATGTACTCGAGGAAGTTGCCGATGACGTCCTTCAGAGACATGTTCGGGTTTGTATCGCAGTATTTCTTGCTCCACATTAAAGCCGCCTGAAAATATATTGTCAATCTTATATTATACAGGGTGGCCCAGAAGTTCACGTTCAAAATGAAAAGTTGGATTGAGGGGCTCATTAGCTATTAGAAACACCCCCCCAGGTATGTTCAGCAATTATTTACGGTTTAGGAGATATGACCTATTTAGTACCTTTTTCTAGATTTTCTACCTTACTTTAGAAATAATCATTTTGTCGCTATCCCTTTCTTAATAATTCTTTTATTTCACTTCATAACTATGACTAAAGATATATGTATGAAAAAAGAAAAACAGTCAAATCAAAGATAAAAAAAAATATTGGAAGTCAAAGTGAGAATTCGACCAAAAATGTTAAACTTGTTAATACTTCGCCGAAGAATAATAAACACATGAGATTGTGATGGACCCTGAAAGTATTTCTAAAAACTGCTCCATTTAATAGACTTTTAGAAACATCCAAACAAAGTAACCTTAATATGGACAAAAAACTGATAATAAAATTGCTAAAAAAAAGAAAGTAAAAAGGACACCTATTTGTACGTACTTATATCCCAGAACTCACGGACATAATGTGAGACATTTCTATTTGTGTTCAGTAACTGTTAGATATTACTTATTTAAGTAAAAAGGCAAAAAGGCTGAAAACTCCCCCCTATTCTACGCAAATGTACGGTGACTCTTTTACCGTGCAGGCCGTCAAACTGTGGAACGCGCTACCCAGGGTCACTCGGGAATGTGACACGGTGGGTAGTTTTAAAAGGAACTTGAAGGATTATTATTTGAGTCTTGCTTAAGTTGCATTAGTCGTATTTGTATGCGTTTACTTATTTATTTACGTATATATATATTGTATATAGTGTGTATTTTTTATAAACCAATATAGAAAGTATATAATATGTTTATATATTTATGAAATATATATTATATTATAATTTATTTAAATGTGGTTTGTAGGTTTAGGTTAATATTGTGTCTTATATTAGTATAAGTAATTTCTAAATAATTTGTACGCGTATGTATGTCTATCTATATAATATTATACGTTGAAAGTCTCTCTTGTCACGTAGGTCAGCTGGAAGAAATCTCTTTGTTTAGAGATAAGCTTGCCTGTACTATCTGTTTTCTTTGTATGTTTCTTGTGTCTGTTTCATTGTGTACAAATAAATAAATAAATAAAAATCGATATAATACTTTTAATTGTTTCTTTTGATACCGAGAGAGCAAAATAATCACAGATATAAAGTAATACACTGAGAAATAAATTAACTTGCCCATTCAAATAAGGAAAAAACACATCAATTTTAAAGGACAAAATTACATTCTATCTCTTAATTTATATATACTCAATCTTATCCAATTAAATCAATGTTATTTATTGCACCAAGGATATAAACAGGAATATTTACACTAAAATTGCAAGTAACTACTACTTGTACTAAAAAAACTGTGGCACGTTTGCTAACGAAATGTAGGTTTACACGTGTAAGGTTTAGTAATAAAACAAAAATACTTAAGAAAAAAATGTAGTGAGATCTTAAAATAATGAGGACTTTCAAGACTACATTGCCGTAATATATATTTATAGTTTATAATTTATATAGTTTAGCATTAATATAGTTTGTTTGAATGCTGTGTACGCATGTAATTGGCAAGCATTATATATATTTACGTATAATTCTGTCTATAAAAGTTTCATAATATGTATTGTTGTATGTGTACCTACATAACTAAGTAAATAAGTAAATAAATAAGTTTATCTCTATTTATTTAAATAGTAATATTTACCTGGAACTTTGTGAATTCATCAGCTCTAAGCTCGTCTCTGGCCAGTATTAACCTGACCACGTGTTGGGGCAGTAGCGTAAACGAACCCAGATTCAGCACTTCATTACCGTGCTCATCTACGAACTCTAGCACCTGAAAAGTAAGTATTAAGTAAACGTAAGTCCCTGGGAAAAGCCGCAGTCTTGTAAAGTGAGACCTGGGGTCCTTTAAATCACGGGTGAATAGGCATTTTCTGGGTAAGCTCGTTACAACGTCGATCTCTTCTCGTGGAAGAATGAAGTCAAGAGCAAACCCATCTTAAAAAAAAGTGGAGAGTATGTGGTGGTAGTGAGTAGCGTAGTGGTGTGAACTGTAGGTAAGTGTAAGTGGTTTTTAACCCCCGACGCAAAAACGACGGGGTGTTATAAGTTTGACGTGTCTGTGTAAATGTGTGTCTGTCTGTGGCATCGTAGCTCCCAAACGGATGATCAAATTTTAATGCGACTTTTTTTGTTTGAAAGGTATATCAGTCGAGAGTGTTCTTAGCTATGTTTGGTGGAAATCGGTTCAGGTCTTCAAGGTCATCAGGTTGTTTGTTAAGTGTGATAGGAATGTTACACGCTCAGTTTGCTTGCAAGTGGGATAAGTTATTTTTTGCTTTTTATAAAGTTTAGCATTTTTAACCTTTTGTCATAATAATTGAGTACTTTTAATGGACGGGGGTTTTTAAAATATTTAATTTAATGTTATGTGTAAGTGGTTTGTCTTTCTCTTTATGTCATTATATTGCTACAATTTGAGTGGCATCCGTCAATAATAAATGATTCTTATTCTTAAAAGTTAATGATAAAAATAAATATTAGCCTCACATTGCAGGTTTTAGTACTTGCAAAACAAAAATTTGCTCAAAAAGGAAATAAGAATCAACCCCATTGCCGTAAGATAGGCAATGCCACAAGGTGTAAGAAAATGTAGGTGTTATACGTTTAACACTTTAACGGACAGTGACCACGGGTCATTGACCTTTAGTAGACGCTCTTGAAAGTGTCAATAATGTTCTCCCTCAGTTGATCTAAAGAAACCACGTGCCTAGTAAGCTGAACGCATTATTAGTATGCTTTTACTTCTCATCCAGCAGGAACAAGTTATGTATGTATATTATTATGATAATAATATAAAAGTTTACACGGGTGACTGTGTGAAAGTTCTTGTAACAAATAGGAAATTCCAGCGGCTAAATTATTTTCAGTGATAAAGTGTTCAAAATGGCCGGTCATTCGTATCCGGTCAACGTATTTAAAATTGGAATGGTGCTTAATCATTATTTTCCTACTAGGCGATTATGTTTATCGAATCCAATGGTTTATGAGACCCTCATTGTGTAGCTAATACTTTGTAAAAACACGCAAGAGATGCGCCAATGAAAACGCCACTTTCTAAAATTAATATTCAGGACAATTACCTTCTGAACCAGAGACTTGGTGCACTTATACTGGATGTATCGCTCTGCCGAGGCGAGGAGTGCGCAGACGGTGTCTACAGTGATGCAACACTGCACGAAGCCCGCGCATGCGCGTCTCAGCTCGTCCAGCCCGTAGTAATCAGCGGCGTTCATTACTCCTGGAATTAATATGATTTTTTTCTATTACAAGATGCCTTATTATTATATTAAATTATATATATATTAACTGTTAAATGAATTGGTTCTTTTATTATTTTGGACCGCCGTGCGAATCGAATAAGAGCTCTTTTTGAATTGATCGTTTCGCACCGTGACGTGTATCGCCAAAGATTTTTTTTTTACAATGGGTCGGTTTGGACCGCAGTGGGTTCAAAGTATGTATTTACTTTTTAGTTTTACCCTGTGGTCCCAATCGAACCAATCCAATAGGTACCTAGGAGAATTCGTGCCGTTCCCACCACAGTGGGACGAAACGACCCATTCAAAAAGAGAAGGTACGTAATTGAGTTTGGTGTGTCCGTGGCTCACGTTCGATAGGTCTCCCGTAATACCAGCGCCGCGGCACGTGCTAAGCACGTGTCACGGCATTATGCTGAGGGAGATCCTTTTTTTTATTTTGGGCGCCTCCATTGTGTGTTTAATGTCTGTATTATTTGTCTTTTTGTCTTTGTTTTTTTTTTCTATTTTTTTTTTATTTCTGTAATGTAAGTTTGTAAATGTTGCGTCCAATATGGAAATAAATATTTTCTTTCTTTCTTTCTAGAATCAAAATAAAATACTTGGAACATTGATCCTTGGGAGCGAATGATAAATAATCTTGTACAACACTATAATACCCGCGGGTATGTCTAACAAACTTTGTAAACTTCCGCAATTTTCTTTTAGCCCCTTAGGTTTTATTAATCCGCGGAGATCGTAAAACTTCCTTGATATTATTATCTTCGGAGCATCTGGTTGTCGGTAAACTTTCAAGAGAAAGATGAGCAAACTGTCAGTATTAGTTTAAAAGTTTTCTGATAAAAAAACGTGGAAAACTTCGCGAGTAGAGAACTTGGACCTTTTTGCAGTAAAGTTAAATTATTTAATGGAGTTGGAAAAGCTTTCAACAGATTTAAGAAGTCATTTGAACTTTTGTAATCATACTAATGAATCTATTTTTTTTCTTCGTAGTTTTTTTATGATAAATGATAATTTATTTGATAACATTCGTTACAGGTCATATTAGTTCAAAACCTATCATATGTAGGTATTTCTTACAATTATTCCATTCTATTACTTATTCCAACCAAAATAAATTGTATAATTGTAACAATAAATTAGTTTAAAATAATAAATTGTATAAGTAGTTACATTAATAAATCTGTCTAAAATTACAAATTGTGTAATTCGGTTTTAAATACTAGTTCATTAAAATTAACTCGATAGAGGCAAGTCTAGGAGTTCGGTAAAACAATAAAAGTTATGGTTTAGTAGCCAGGTTCTCATTTTGTGTTTAAAACATTGCAATGATGGTGCATTTCGTATAGATTCGGGTAGGCGGTTGTATATTGATGGGCCTAGTACGTACACTGACTGCTCCGACCTAGCCAGCTTGTGGGCAGGAGCCACCAGCCGATCGCAGTTTTAGATAAGTACTTAAGTATTGAGTAAGCAGTCCAGACCCGCAACTCTTGTCATGACAAGTAGGGGTGAGTAAAATTCATGACACCATCATAGCCTTAGCCAAGATGTAAACGATTACGAAAATCGTTAGTAAAAATATAATAATATGGAAATGATAATTGGGTAGTTTCTTAGGCCAAAGATAAATTATTAAATTCTGATTACTAAATAAAGACAGATCTAAAGGTGACAAAAACGTTTTCTTTTTTCTATTTAACTCATTTATAAGTTTTAATAAAGAAAAACGTAATAATAAGTGTGCCACATTGTCACGTGTTTTATGACGTCACAGATTGCTTCTTCATACAAATTCCATATTAATTTCGTGTTTTGATGTTTAGTTGGAAACTACCCTATTATGTCACCCATCTTATATCAATCTTGTAGTGGACTACCCACCGAGTATTATCTTCGAAGATTTTTTTTTCTATCTTACATAAATTTATTTTTACGTTTATAAAGTTTTTTCTTCGGAACTTGGACACTGGCAGATTTATCGTTCACAAATACAACAGCCATAAACAACAACAATCGTATCGAATCAATCTTGTACATTTGATCACTGTCAATGTCAACTTGGCTAACCCTCTTGGTCCTTATCCTGTCCATAACGACCTATTCGAATCGGTATCGTCATTATACCTACTGTGGTTAATAGGTAATGGTGATATAATTTATAATGTATGAAGCATAAATTATTAATTATTTTATTGATATCACTTTAGTAGCTTCGTGAGTAAAGTTTTCAAGCTGTTAGTAGTTTCCTATCGATAAGTGCAACAAAGTTACGAACTCCGGTTGGGCGTGTAGCGCAAGTGAATGACGAGTCCCGGTTATAATAAGAGCACGTATTATTTGTAATACAACGTTATAATAACTCCTGGTTACGCCTACACGAAAGAACAAAAGGGATGAAATTCCCAAAGTTCCGACTTCTGTAATAACAAGGCAGTTCAAATTACAAATACGAAAAAGAAAATGTTTTTCAAACTTTGCAACAGCGAGTTTCATAAAGTATCGTCATAGAATAAAGAATTATTAATTCTACGCATAGAAGACGGAAGTAAGGGTTCCGTTACGGCAGAACCCTAGCCCAGGGACACGGGTGAAGACCTCAATGGTTACAGAGGCGGAGATGGGAGCCATCGGTACGGCAATGCAGGACGGAAGGGGCAAGTCACAGGGACTGCAACCTGGAACCTGACAGAGGGCAGCAGTAACTGTCAGTACTGTTCAGGAGCGGAAGATAGGAGTCCTAGTACGACTTTGAAAAAGACTGCTCTGGACGCTATCCCAATCACGTCAGACTTAATAATGCGGGGAGGAAGGTAATAGGGAAACCACTGTCCTATTTTTCCCTGAGTAGCATGGAGAATGCTAAGCGTGGCTCTTATTTTAGTGATGATGATAGAATGGAGATGCTCCGCCTCGCACCATTTCGTATCGATGTCGAGCTAGATTTACCTCACTACTCCGGTAGGAGTCGCTTTAGTCCAGTTAGCTGGAAGCACGCGCAGTCTGACTTTCTCGCTCGCACGCACGCGTTTAGGTCCCGCTTAGGGACGGTACTGAAAAGTATCGGCGTCCAAAGGACGTTATATACGATCTCGACGACCCTATTACTCTAGCCATAGAGGCAGCCAATCAGCTCGCGACATCAAACACTTCAGGATCCCGATACCGACCCCGCCGGCGTGGTCGACGATTTTCCTCAATCAGCGCTTACCGCTATCGACCTACTAGGGTCTATCAATTCTTTCAAATATTTTTCCTCTCAGACGACGCCCTGAGCCGAGGAACGCACCCAACTGGGCACCCTCAGGCCTGTTGACTTAAACGTTGTACCGGGTGAGAACCTTCAGCGCTCCCCATTTGTCCGGCCAAGTAGTTTATGCCATCTGCGGCAAATCTACAATAAGTCACGTCAAAAAAAGCACGTGTTTAGGCGGCAAACGGTAAGAACAAGATTATTATCTGGAGTGTCTAGGCTGTGGTATCTGGTATCGTATCGACCTTCCCAACTTTATACTTAAGTAAACTGCTGCAGCGCTTGTTGCAAAGTTATGGGGAATATTTTCATACAAAGTCTGTAAGTATAAATAATTAATATTATCGACTTGGTATCTTGTTATCATATTTTCTTTCAAGGGTATTAACATTTGAGAATAATATAAGTTTCTTACTTGTATGGGATTTCAAAGCATGATTTTTGTTTTATTTGTCGTGGTACCGTAGATCCATTTAACTAGGATATAGCAATATCCACTATAATTGGAGTGGGTACATTTACAAATCGCCAAAGGACAATATCTAAAAGTGAAAAAATCGGCACACTTTCCGACATTTTCACTTTTCCCATGATATCTTCTACTCAGATCACCTAAATAAAAAAAATCTGCCAATAAAAGCTTTTATCAAGTGTATTTATTTACTACAACAATATCAGATAAGTTTTTGCAATAACCGAACAATCTTTATCAAAAAAGAGATAATTATTAGTTTTATCGTATTGATGTATGATTACTAATATTTATATTAAAGAGTCAAGGACATTGCAATAACATATATCATAGAATAGTACGTATAGAACGGCAACTCTCGGCTCCCCCCCACTAGCGACTGAGCTAGGTTTACCTCACCCACCCTCGGTCTTACTTTAGTCTTCAATTGTCAGTGTTTGTGTACAACCAACAAGGTGTTTTGTATGAAGTGTCCGGGTATATGTAAGTGTGTGCGTATATTTTACACGATACCACAGAATATAAATATTACAAACTATACCTACCTACTGCCCAACCAAAGTATGTTATACAAAGTAGAACTTTTTAATTAGGTAAGTAGTTCTCTGGAGTCAAGCTTCGAATTCATCACAAACGCCGTAAATGAGGCGTGACGCCGTAACTATAATCGAATACGAAAAAGAAACTGTTAAGCATTTTAAAAGTCTTTTCCATAACCTGCGTCGCTTTCTAAAGTCTGAATAATTCAAATCGGCTTTTGAATAATAATTTAATAAAAAATAATAATTATACACTACTACTGGTTACTGGTTGCTATTACTGGTTATTTTTTTTATTTAATTTAATATTTTTTTTTTTTTTTTTTTATAATGAAATACTCCAACAAGATCGTATACAAACAAATAGTAAAGTAGGTATCTTATGGTATTACACGAAGAGCGTCCTAATAATGTTTGTCACATGCAGTAGACAGTATTCTAGCTAAAAGCTTCTATTAATGGCATTCTCTGTCTTTCGTAAGAGTTAGTAAAATGTACATACATACATACATAAACTCACGCCCGTAATCCCTAATGGGGTGGACAGAGCCACAAGTAATCAAAGACAACTTGCAGCCACTGTTGATACGATGTCGTAAGCTGGACATGATGAACTTTATGGTGATAAGGGATCAGCCTATCGCCCATAACATTAGTCCATCGTGTTAGAGGACACAATCCCTCTGTCGGTTTTTACGACATGCCCGGGAAGACAAGCAGCTGAACGTGTTCTATGTTTTTTATTTGCTCCCAGAACAGCATAGAAGCATTAGTAAAATGTACATTATAAGAATGCTCACTTACGTACCTTACTTACAAAATGGATATTAAATAGGCTGGTAATATAGGACTGTACAAAGATATTTATTTACCTTGAGGCGTTTTGTAACCAATTTATTTGTAAACGAGTTTACAAGTAAATTTGTTGTTTTATGTTTCGTAAGTTAAAGAGGGCTATACAGTTCTCCACGTGATAGCAAAAACTTACATACTGTTAATAAATAATCATCTTAATCAAATGGACAATCAAAATTGTATAAGTAGAGACAGTAACCTTTTAGCAGTAATAAAAAACGTACAACCTTGACCCTCAAAGTTATTTTTGGGAAATAAATTAGCTGAAAATTCGACTAAAGAGGGTTGGCAAAATTTTAATCTGACGGGACTGGAATTTTCAATTAGGCGGTAAAAAAAGCTGCTTGAAATAAAAATAGATGATGATTCCAAACGCACCTCGTTTTTTACATTAATGGTTCAGAAATGGACAGTAGATTGATTAAAACTTTTTCATGAACGTGTTATTCATACGTTTTATATCCCTATTTTACCTGCTGAATAAAATATATAACTTGTTTAGTGTTTACTCATTGTAAGATTGTTCAGTAAATACCAGTGAACATATCGAATTACATCGTGATTTACTTACTTATCTACGTTTACGTTATATATGTGATATAATATAACATAAAAAATACTTTACACAATAAAGACATATATTACATATATTATAATATACACACAACTCAAACATACATATTATATAATTACATTTTTTTTACACGACTTTGAGGAAGCGATGCACGTCACTAGTGCGCAGGGTCTGGTGGTCAGGGTGCCTTATTTTTTTTTTCTAAATGATAAGGATGCAAAAGATACTGCTATGGAAAGCAAAAAAATATACCTAACGGTGGAACGTGCCGATTTTCAAGTTCTTTGAAACGGGTTTCACCTCGTTATAAAATTCTCGCTGACGATAAAAAAAAATATCCTATTTTGACGAAGTATTCGCCATAGCGAATACTACAGATCATAATCTGAAATGTTTTTAAAAAGGAACAAATTATATCTCACGAATCCATTGATATTATTAATCGAAAAATAAAACTTTTTCTGGACAGTATCTAGTGTTTGTTGAATTCATTAGCTCTCCTACTTTGTATACGTTTATATTATAAAACTGTTTATAATTTTCAATTATAACTTCCAAGCGTCGTACAAATGAAGCTGTGGTAAGCCAATTAAAATATTTTTTTAATATACTGGTTTTGCACGAATAATTCAGATGTTCCCAACTCTAGCCATGTCAAAGGCTCTTTGGGTGGAAATGGTGGAATATTCCGACAAGAACGCAGGGCCGTAGCGCAAGAATTTCCACGAAACCAGTGTTAATTTAAAAAACATGTTTTGCTGTCTATGTGCATCGAAATATAATTATCTGGTTGAAAAAGAATATTAAACGGTTATAAAATAGTATTATACAACTAATATTTCATTAGTAAATATATCATCATTCATTTATTATTTATTTATAAATATGCATACATCATTACAGTGTAACCTAATGTGTTGGTAAACGCGAAAACAATATATAAACTAATATACAAAATAAACAATGAATAAAAACAGAAAATAAGACTTTACAGGCTGTTAGTGAGTGACATCGTATCGAAAACTCTGAGGGATGATTCAGACCATAATTCTAAAATGATATCATGTAGAATTTTCCGTCGCAAAATTCAAGATTTTTGTGTGATTCTTAATTATTTTCAGTTATATAGTAGAATTTTCCATATCAAAGGCAATAAAATATTATGTATTATTTTGATAAGTAGAAACAGATGGCGTGATGATTTTGATGCCTATTAGAATATTGGTGCAAGTTCGCCGAAGATCCTGTGGTGTGGAAAAATAAAGGAGACACCTTTGCTTGGCAGTAGAACAATAAATACCACAAAATTACTTCAATATTTTTATGCAAGCTAACAACGGAACGACGATTATTTTATTATCCAGGCGACCTTCATGGAAGATTTTTCCGTCTGCCAATATCAACGTTAAGTAAGAATTGATCCTTTCGAGCAAAATCCGATATCTACGATTTTCAATAAACTTGAGTTTTTAATAAAAGCGAGGAACACTTAAGCCCGCGGCTCATAGAACGGAGAGTAGCGGAGCGATTACGGCGCGATATTTTTTGTGACACAGTAAATGAAGCGGAATATCCTAGAATAAATAGGTGTCAAATACTAGAGCCTCCGTGGTCTAGTGGTTAGAGCGTTAGGCTCACGATCTGGAGGTCCGGGTTCGACTCCCGATGGAGACATTATCGAAATTTGTTTGGTAAAGACTTTTCAGGCTTGAATCACCTGATTGTCCAAAAAAAGTAAGATGATTCCGTGCTTCGGAGGGCACGTTAAGCCGTTGGTCCCGGCTATTAGCCGTAAAAACACCTCCACCAACCCGCATTTGAGCAACGTGGTGGAGTATGTATGACTAATTATACTTCTTGTGAAGATAATTTTATTATCAGTTTAACAATTATTTAGACCATGGCTGTGGATATGACAACACGCGCCCGCAGCTGATTATGTGCGGCGAAAGCCTAAGGCTTAAACCCATGTTCAACAATAAACAAATCAATCTGGTGACTCGAAAATTCACTCATAATGGAATTCGTTCAGTCAACCGTAAGGAAAAAATGGAACAGAAAGATTCAATTTCCGATTTATTCACAATAAGCAACGTGAAAGTCTGGAGTTCCCATGGCGACGCCGGTTGAATGGTGAAAGTTATGGATTGTTAAACTTGGAAAGTTTCATAGTTTTGTAGTGTGATGCTTCCTGATACTTGCCAGTATTTTTGTAACGTGACTTATTGTAGATTTGCCGCAGATGGCATTAACTACTTGGCCGGACAAATGGGGAGCGCTGAAGGCTCTCACCCGGTACAACGTTTAAGACATCAGGCCTGAGGGTGCCCAGTTGGACGCGAACCTCGGCTCAGGGCGTCGTCTGAGAGGAAAAAATATTTGAAAGAATTAATCGACCCTATTGGGACGATAGCGATAAGCGCTGATTAAGGGAAGTCGTCGACCACGCCGGCGGGGTCGGTATCAGCGGGTACTTGCCAGTAGATATTCATCTACGATATTCCATTATATTAAAATTTGTTCAATCACAGATATTCTGCTTATATTTTATTTAATTTTAAGAAAATTTATTATAATACGCATTAGTCCAAATTATATTTTTGAATAGGTATGAGAGTGAATGGCATTGAACAAGTACAAGTTACCTAACTTTTCCTATTTTTATTTACTAAAAGTAACTTAATCTAGTTTATAAGACCCCATTGCGGGACAAACGTCCTCCCTAAACCCTCCCTATTTACTTAAATGTAAGGTTGGCTGAAAGAGATCTCTTTTAGAGTTAAGCCCACTTTTTGTTATAAATGTTATCATTGTTTTTGTAATGAAACTAGCGAGTAGCTTGCTGAACTGACATTTATTTTTAATTTTTTTTAGACATAGACAATAGACATAGACAATAGTGTACTTCTATATTTATATATCAGATAGCAACATTAACTATTATTTTAATATATTTAACAATAGTTTTGTCGTTCCTTTTTATGTGTACAATAAAGGTTATTTATAAATAATGCGGATTACCAGAGTGGTCAGGCTATTTGAGGACATTTGGGAACAAAAACTATTGTTAAATCACGTGTATAAAAATACAGCTTACTTATCTGTGACCCTGACAACATCTATGGTAGGGGCAATGTAACGTAGCAAACTACGCCGCGCCGTAGTAAAACGACCTTATTTGACTTTGGTTTTTACCGAAACAACAACAGAGGGATTGTGTCAATTCGGATATTTAAAATTCCACTTGATATCAACTCAGAATCATGGTCTCAATCATACCTCCAAGTTTTCTTTACAATGTTACTATAGCAGATCGGTGGGATCACTCGTCACTATACTGGAGAATAAAGAATAAGAAGAAATGAGGTAAAGAAAGAATAATATTTATATTCATTATTATTCATCTAAGGAGATGATGACCTATGTACCTATATTGCGTGGTCCGTAGTTCCAAAGTTGCCACAAAAGGCTTCCTTATTCAGTTGGGTGCGTATTTTCATTTGATAAAAGTAAACTTGGTTTATATTTAGAATTCCTTTATATACAGTGTGTAATTGAAATTGGATCGCTGGGAGCTCTCTCATGTTCTAATATTTGTTCGTATTACTCCATTTATCTATATTCTGTTTACGGTTAATTCGAATCGGAATCGTAATTGAAAACGAATGTTGAGTTTGATCAACGAATACCTACCTAATGATGTAATTTGAATCCAATTTGTGTTTTGCCAAAATAAAATCTAAATAAATTAATACGTTAATATTTGAGAATCCTAGTTTGAGTACTGAAAGAATAATAGATCGTTTTTTTTTTGACGTGTCTTATTGTAGATTTGCCGCAGATGGCATTAACTAATTGGCCGGACAAATGGGGAGCGCTGAAGGCTCTCACCCGGTACAACGTTTAAGACAACAGGCCAGAGGGTGCCCAGTTGGGCGCGAACCTCGGCTCAGGGCGTCGTCTGGGAGGAAAAATATTTGAAAGAATTAATCCCTAAGAACCCTAGTGGGTCGATAGCGATAAGCGCTGAATGAGGGAAATCGTCGACCACGCCGGCGGGGTCGGTATCGGGCTAGAATAATAGATCAACAGACAAAACTCGATACTTATCCATGTTTTTGTGGATATAGGTAGGTACAATGTTATTTAGAGTTCTAATCTGCACTTAGCGATACTAAACAATGTGACAGTGTAGTTATGGAAATAGTATTAATCTATTTGTCTTCAGACGTTCTGTTATATCCTAATTTAATACTAAAGAATTGCAACATCGACAATATTCATTTTCACAAGGAACTTCAACGTAAACAAATTCATTTTAATAAAACTCTTTTGCATCGATACGATAGTCAGTCAGCCTTTAACCGCGCGCGAATAGAGTCGTCAGAAATCAGAGAATTGCTTCATATAATTCTTTGTACTTTCTATAATAAAGTGTTTTATCGTAGTTAATTAAAAAGTGTTTTTTTAAAAAAGACTGATACCAGCCGCTCCTAACAAAATTGGTGTCAGAAGTGGGATGCTTGAGGAGATTCTAGTCAAGAGAGCCCTCAGCATCTAAAAGAATCCAGGAACGGCACCCCATCAGTCGTGGTCGACGATAAGTCTCATCCCATAGGAGAGCCCGCACCACAGCACCCTACGAAAAACGCATCGTGATCGACGGTCAGTCTCCGCTCTATGCGTGAGCCCGCATCATTATAGAATATTCATCGTGATCGACGGTCAGCCTCCGCTCTGTGCGTGAGCCCGCATCACTACATCATCTGCAACGTGGTCAACAGTATATCTCCGTTTTGTACGTGAGTCTGTATCACATTGATTTAATTCGTCGTGGTCACCATCATCTTTTACCAACTCTGGCTGCACTCACCATTGTCATCATCAAGCTGTACACAGTCTACCTACCCTGAGTGGACACTTGGCGTGATCGTGTATTCCGCCACACACGCATTCTCCTTATCGTGACGGACAGCGAGGCGTCAAATTCGAAACCGAAGCTCCCGCTTTGTGTCTCCGCCGATCATACGCCGCCGCTACCTTCATCACACCGGTGAAATACAATCCACGCTAAGGACTCAATTTCTTATAATGTGTATTAGCATCATTTTAATGTAAGTTATTTTCTTTACATCTTTACATATCTCTATTCTTATCTTTGTTCGAATTCTTTACATCTTTATATCTTATAATCTTTATACTATTTCTTTACAAAATCTTTACAAACATTTTATTTACAAATCTTATACCCTAAAACTTTAACCTAATTTCTTGCAAAACAACGACATAATGTCGACTAAATCAGAGGTTGAGACTCAAAAAGTCAACCTCAACGTCCTAATAAAATTTATTAAACCTTATAACGGAAACAGGGACACATTACCTGCTTTCCTTACAAATTGCGACAGCGCAATATCTCTAGCTACCCCCGATCAGCAGTATATCATCTGCAAATACATCTTATCACAACTTGAGGGCAAGGCACAAATCGTTTGTAGCTTAAAAAAATTTGAAAATTGGAATGAACTCAAACAATTCCTTAAATCGACATTTGGAGAGAAAAAACATTCAAGCCACTTGCTTTACGATCTACAAAATTGCAGACAGGGACATAACGAAACTGTCACGCAATATTCTATCCGACTTGACACGTGCCTAACACGTATACAGGCGGATATCCACTGTTCTTGTACCGACAATACGTTACTCCCTGGTGAGATTGCCGCAATGGAAAAGCTCGCCTTAAACACTTTCTGTATCGGGCTTCACCCTCATCTCGCCACAATCCTAAGATGTCGAGATCCTCAGTCTCTAAAGGAGGCTGTAACTTATGCAATTGACGAAGAAAAATTGTTTAAGTTACCCACAACATCGAACCAAATTTCAAAATCTTGCTCAATATGTAACAAAACTGGTCATTCAGCATCAGTTTGCTACAATCGAAAACGGAATAACTTTCAAAAATCTTATCATGTGCCCCAACCTTCCACCTCTAATTCAAATTCTTCAAATTCTTCCGCGTCAAATCAAAAAATCTGTGCCTATTGCAAAAACATAGGTCATCATATAAATGAATGCCGCAAACGTAACTACTACAATCAAATTCGTGCAAAAGGCAACAATAATAATAACGCGCAAACAAATTCACGTCCTCCACAAAATCCTAAACCCATAAACTATTGTGACGAACAAATTTTCGATGAATCCGAGGACGATGAATCAAAAAACTAAAAAGGATTTCAGTGGCGTGTCGTCTGAAATCCAGTCCCAAAAACGACACGGTAAATACAAAATCTTGTGATGTGCCCAAACAGGTCATCAACGTCTCACATGAGACGAAACATACTAATTCTTATGCTAAATCTTCTACTAAATCTTATAATACTAAATCTTGTCCTAAATCTTATAATGCTAAATCTTCTACTAAATCTTATAATGCTAAATCTTGTCCTAAATCTTATAATACTAAATCTTGTCCTAAATCTTATGATACTAAATCTTGTACTAAATCTTACGATACTAATTCTTATACTAAATCTTATAATACTAAATCTTATGATACTAATTCTTATACTAAATCTTATACTAATTCTTATCCTAAATCTTTTACTACATCTTGTGAAACAAACCTTCAAGACACGAACCCTAGTGTGTCTAAAAAGGATATCAAGGATGTCCCTGTCTATGAGACAAATGTCCTTAATAAAAAAATATCATTGCCACATGCCTTTATAACCACAAGATATTCTAAAAAACCATTGTGTCTCTTAATTGATACTGGCGCAAGTGTCAGCATAATCAAACAATCGAGCCTATCAAAAGTGCCCGAACTTTCTGATGAAATAATCAAACTCAAAGGAATAAACGACAATGATTCTTATTGCGAAACTCTTGGTACTTTCCAAATGGAATTTAACCTATATGACTCTATCTTATCTTACAAATTCCACGTCATCAATGACGCAATAAATCTTGCAACTGATGGTATAATCGGTTCAGATTTCTTACATTTCTTTAAAACAAACATCGATTATAGCACAAAATCAATGTCCTTAAATGAGCATAAAATACAAATTCATTATACTGCTCCCAAATATATAATACCAGCTCGTTCCGAGACTGTAATCGAATGCATCGTGTCAAATGACAAGTCCGAGTTGAATAAACTCAAGGAAGCACTCGTACTAGATCACACTATATCCGAAGGTGTCTTTCTAGCCAATTGTATTGTCTCTTTAAAACGCAATAACAGAGTAAATGTATCTGTTCTTAATACGACAGATTCGCCTGTCGAAGTAAAAAACTTTAAAGTTCGCTTGACTCAAATTGACTTTGATGAATTCCACAAAAACTCATCTCAAGACGAACAAAATATCTTTAATATGTCTTCAACATCGTCAAATCGCATAAATCGCGTTCTTGATCTCATAAGACATTCTCATCTAAACGAAGAAGAGAAAAAATCTCTTTTCGATTGTTGTTCCCAATACACTGATATCTTTTATCTTGAAGGCGACCCCCTGAGTCACACTAATGCTCTACAACATTCCATTAGTACTGGGAATAATCCGCCTATCTATGTGAAACCCTATCGCTTCCCGGAGTGTCACAAAAATGAAGTGGACACTCAAATTAAAAAGATGCTTGATCAAAATATTATTAAACCTTCTATTTCTCCTTGGAATGCCCCTGTGTGGGTCGTACCTAAAAAAATGGACGCGTCAGGAAAACAAAAATGGCGTATAGTGATTGACTATAGACGCCTTAATGACGTCACTGTTTCGGAAGTGTACCCTATCCCTTTAATCACTGATATCCTTGATCAACTGGGACACTCCAAATATTTTAGCACCCTTGACTTAGTATCAGGTTTCCATCAGATCTGTCTTAGTCCTGACGACGCACAAAAAACAGGCTTTACCGTAGTGAACACAAGTGGTTCTGCAGGTCACTACGAATTTACTAGGATGCCCTTTGGTCTTAAAAATGCCCCTAGTACTTTTCAACGTCTCATGAACACTGTCCTTTCAGGTCTTCAAGGCCTACATTGCTATGTCTATCTCGATGACTGTATTATATACAGTTCCGATCTCTCTTCTCACATCGAGAAACTTAAAATGGTATTTAATAGATTCCGAGAATTTAATCTCAAACTTCAACCCGATAAGTGCGAATTTCTTCGACGTGAAGTCACTTATCTCGGACACATAATCACCGACAAAGGTGTATCTCCGAATCCGGACAAAGTCAAAGCTGTCCGCGAATTTCCAATTCCTAAAAATCCTAAAGACATTAAATCTTTCTTAGGTCTAGTCGGTTATTACCGTCGCTTTATTGAAAACTTTTCAAAAATTACCAAACCTCTTACATCCTTACTAAAAAAGGATACCACATTTCATTGGTCCGTAGAACAAGACCAAGCTTTCAATGTCTTAAAAGATAAATTAACTTCCGCTCCACTATTACAGTACCCCGACTTTTCCCAACCTTTTATCGTCACCACTGACGCAAGCAATTATGCAACCGGTGCTGTATTATCGCAAGGATCTATTGGCAAAGATAAACCTATTGCCTATGCCTCTCGAACTCTTAATAAACAAGAAGGGAATTATTCTACCACCGAAAAAGAACTACTAGCTATTCTTTTTGCGGTAAAAACATTTCGTCCTTACCTCTATGGTAACAAATTCAAAATCGTAACTGATCACCGGCCCTTGGTTTGGCTTTTCAACGTCAAGGACCCCGGAAGCAGATTAATTCGTTGGCGCCTCAAACTAGAGGAATACGATTACGAAATTGTATACAAACAAGGCAAACTCAACTCAAACGCCGATGCCTTATCTCGAATCCCAATTCTTGCTATAAATAATGACTCTCTCAACAATCTTTCTTTTGAGGTCTATTTTAAAAAGCGTTTTACTAATTCTTTACCAGATCCAAATACGCATATCGAAGAACATTCACAACCCTTACATCTTTCTAAATACAACTCAATCGCCTGTCCAGTATCTCTTGATTTTGATAATTCTATGCCACATTGTGAAGAATTCTTATCGCAGGTAAATGACACCGCGACCTTACTCGCAGCTGAGCGATCACCGTGTACTGTACAATCAGTCACAATTAATAATAAAATCGTATACTTCTTATTCACAAAAGTCAACCACTTCGATGAGACAACTTATAGATCTATCTATGATCTTCTAATGAAACTTAGAGATGAAATCTTAACCCAAAATCCAACTTTGACGGACTTAGCTATATCAGACTTTACTGATCCCTTTTCTAAACTCGTGTATACAAAAATCTACCTAATGATATCTCATATCTTTCATAACACTAATATAAAAATTCATATTTACAAAAACCAAATTATTTATCCTACTCCAGCTGAAGTTCCTAAAATTCTTAAGGAAAATCACGATTCTCCTGTAGCCGGACACCCCGGAATCAAAAGAATGTACAATCGTATAAAAGAATCTTATTACTGGAAGAGCATGCGTGCAGATATTGAACGATACGTCAAAAGCTGTAAGCTCTGTCAAGTAAATAAACCTTTACGTGCTTGTAATAAAGCTCCAATGGAAATAACATCCACAAGTACCAAACCCTTTGAACGTCTTGCATTAGATATTGTTGGTACTTTACCCGAAGCAGGTTTCCAAAGATTTAAATTCATTTTAACTCTTCAGGATGATCTCACTAAATTCTCTTGTGTCTATCCTATGATCTCGTCCACAAGTGACGAAGTAGCCCGAAATCTAGTTCATTTTATGTCCTTATTTGGAACGCCTAAAATGATTCTAACTGATCTTGGCACTTGTTTTACTTCGGATCTTTTCAAACAAGTCACTGAAATCTTCAAAATCAAACCTTTATTTTCTACCCCGTATCATCCCCAAACAAATGGCGCACTTGAACGAAGCCATGCTACTCTTAAAGAATATTTAAAATCTTTCGTAAATGACAATCAAAACGATTGGCACTGTTACCTAGCCACAGCAGTGTTAGCGTACAATACAACCCCTCATAGTACTACACAGTACACCCCATTCGAACTTCTTTATGG
Organism: Pectinophora gossypiella; assembly: GCF_024362695.1. Lineage (NCBI taxonomy): Eukaryota > Metazoa > Arthropoda > Insecta > Lepidoptera > Gelechiidae > Pectinophora > Pectinophora gossypiella. The sequence goes on along the minus strand of NC_065416.1, from coordinate 5,500,224 downwards.
TCATAAACCAACATTACCAAGTTCTCTTTATGAAACTAATAATAGCACTACTTATCATGAGTATATACGTGCTCTTCTCTATAGAATGAAAGTTAGTAGAGAAAAAGCTTTACAATTCATACAACAAAGTAAGGAAACGTCAAAACAAAATTATGACAATAATACGAGAAACATAATTTACAAAACCGGTGATATGGTATATTTAAAACACCATCATCGACTTCGAAAAGCACTTTCCCCGATTTGGAAAGGCCCTTATAAAATAATAAAAGTTCATAATAAACATAATGTGACTCTTCAAATAAATCGTAAACATGTCAAATATCATACTAATCTCATAAAACCAGCGCATTCTTAACATAACTTTAAATTCTTTCAGGTTATTATGTCATGGAGCACTCGCCGAATCGCAAGTCACTCCAATTATACACAGTCCTGGTCTTTATTTTGACCCTACGACGAATATTTATTTCTATAATGATTATTGGAAAGTAGTAACTCATGTCGATATTCACTCGATAGAACCTCATCTTAACAATATAGACAAACTCATCGTACAAACTTCTCTTCTCTGTACAAAAATCCAACATGAAGATTACTCAAACTGTAAGGATATCTTCAGTCCTATAGAAGTCTTATTAGAATCGAACTACGTCAAAAGTCATTCTCTGTCTCATATTATCTCTCAAGATGTTCCATCTCGCTTCAAAAGGTCACTCGAATTTGGAGGCGAAATACTTAAATTTTTCTTTGGCACTCTCGACGCTGATGATGCGCGAAAATACGATTCCGCCATTAACTCGTTTCAAAATAATGAACATGAAATCTTCAATCTCATGAAAGAAAATATTCATGTAGTTAAATCATCAATAACTTCTTTTAACTCAACTATTAGTAAATTGAATCAAAACGAATTAAAATTAAACTCGCAAATTGACAAACTAAACGAAATCTTATCTTCCACTGCAAGAAGTAATAATAATCTAATTTATATTTCACGACTTAACATTTTTATAAACATTATTGAAGGATCGTTATTGACTATTTCTAATTTCTTAGACTCTATCATTAATGCAATTTTATTTGCGAAGGTAAATGTATTACACCCTTCTATTTTAAGTCCTACTAATCTTTTTAATGAACTGTCTAAACGAAGCAGTTCTGTAGATAATAAACTGGACTTCCCAGTTCCTTTAAACTTAGATAATATACATACCCTTATGGATGTATCTAAACTAATCTCTTATTATTATAATAATAAAATAATTTTTATTATACAAATTCCTCTTATATCTCCTATTAAGTATGTTGTTTATAAAACGATTCCATTGCCAACTCCTCATGAAAAAACAAATCCTAATACTTTTGCTCTAATTACCCCTACTAAATCTTATATTGCGTTAACAGATGATAGATCACATTACTCTTTATTAGATAACATGCAACAATGCTCTGTGTTAAATAATGAATATTCTATTTGCCCATTAGAAAACATATTCTCTAGTGTTACAAATCCATGTTGTGAAACTAAGCTATTAACGGAAGTAACCTTATCTCTTCCTGATGAATGTAATTCTAAAATGTTATATGGTCTTATTGATATATGGCAAAAACTTAAAAATAATAGATGGATATTTGTTCAATCTAAAACTAGCAAATTAACTTTGAAGTGTAATAACGAAATGAAGGATTATTCTATTTCTGGAACCGGTATCTTAACTCTAGAAGAAAATTGTATTGGTTTTTCTAAGACTATACGGTTAGAACCGTCCACTGTAACCAACATAGCTATCAATAATTATTTTAATATTGATTTTGACATCATTCAAGATGATTGTTGTAAAAAGGATAATGTAAACAAGTCGATTCCTCTTTTATCTCCTTTAACTCTTAGTAATATTGACTTAGATTCTTTAAAACATTCATACAAACAACTTGACGATCTTGAACGTGACATCCACAGGATAAAAAACGAATCGTACTTTACTAAATATGCACATTATTATTCTTCATTCTCTATTTTTTGTATTTGTCTTATATTCCTTTACTTTGGTTACAAACTATATAACTATTGTTATAAAAACTATAAAAATCATAATTCAAACTGTTGTATACAGATCTTTAATCAATGTACTACCACTCGCAAGAAGATGGTTGGATCTAATGTTACGAATTCCATTGAACTGAATGAAATTTCGGAAGCTTCAATTGAACCCGTTTATGGGACAATAAACAAAACAAACACGTATAAAAGGAATATTGATAATAATTGAACTTAACTTACTTAGCTTATTCTAATTCTTAATCGTTTAATCTTATCTTAAAATGTTTCTATTTCTTATACTAATGTACTTTAGTTCCTAGCTTATACTATTCCTTAATTGTTTAATTCTTTTGTTTAAAATGTTCTTACTTAAGACTATCTTTCTTATAACGTTTATCTTAAATCTTATAATCTTATATTTTATAATCTTAAATCTTATACTTTACATTGTTACAAGCAAATCTCTGTCTTTTTGATAACGTCGTACTTTTTCTTAACTTCGCTTCATCTCTTTACCATAAAGCTCAGTTTTAAGGGGGGAGATGTTATATCCTAATTTAATACTAAAGAATTGCAACATCGACAATATTCATTTTCACAAGGAACTTCAACGTAAACAAATTCATTTTAATAAAACTCTTTTGCATCGATACGATAGTCAGTCAGCCTTTAACCGCGCGCGAATAGAGTCGTCAGAAATCAGAGAATTGCTTCATATAATTCTTTGTACTTTCTATAATAAAGTGTTTTATCGTAGTTAATTAAAAAGTGTTTTTTTAAAAAAGACTGATACCAGCCGCTCCTAACAGTTCGTTTATAATAAGGATGTCTTTACGGGCAAAATTTCAGATATAGAACACTGTAATACACTCGATGTATTATTATGATGATCATGCCTAGAGAGTAGTCCTAACTCTACCAAACACCTCAATGGCTTACAGACAATATTAAGAAACACATAATAACGGGTTCTTACTGCGTTTAAAATAGGGATATGAGACTCCCGATATTTCGACACTGTTTCGGGAGTCTCATATCCCTACTTTAAACGCAGTAAGAACCCATTATTATGTGTTTTAATTATGATAATAAACGCATAAACTTAAACAATGAATATTAAGATATGTATTAAATCATTAGGTACTGTTTTTGTAATAGGTACCGTTTAAAATAAGTCGCTACTTTTTATATTATTGTGACATTTTAACAATATAACCGAAATATAAATTAAGGTCTTATTCATAAATTATTAATATTACGCATGAATTCAAACAAATCATGTTCACCTTGTAATCACCAAATCACAGAATATTAGAGCTTCTTTGTTGCAAAATAATGCAAATATCTTCTTACTGGACCGCGTTGGAGCGATCTGATCGAGTATAAAACGCCGGACGCTTGTTTGATAACCACAGTTACACATCGTCTGTTAACTTTGACACACTCAACATGGTGAGTGAGCAACGCTTAGCACTACAACCGACCATTGGTTTCAGAAATATACTTTCTATTATTATTAGATCTTCATTTTGCTTTAGGCAAAGTTTGAATGCAGTCAAGCATGTGAACTATTGCGTCACGCAGCGCTCTGACCGCAAGTTCAAGGATATCTGACCAATCACTTTCGATTATTAGACAATCGCGACGCGTTTGCCATTTTTTATTGGATTAAAAAAGCTTTTTCCTTTTAAGATCAATTCCGTGAATGTGTCAGAATAAGGCCGGTTGCACTTTGAAGTATCTTTTGTGATCAGTGCATCGAGGTACGAACACGCAGGAAGAATCTCAACCTTCCATACAATGATTGGTCGTTGTAGAGCAGTAACGTATTCGTACATATATATACCCACGAGTCGAAGTCCTACGAAAACCCATACTAAGTTAGACCAGCCAAAGTCTTCTGGAAACGTGATCCGACCAACACTTTCCTACGCCTAGGTAACGAAAACCTCTTTTCTGTTTTAGAAATCCTTCGTAGCTGTCCTTGCCCTGATCGCGGTTGTGTCCGCCGATGTGTCCCACCTCCGCAGACAGTCCGGCGGTCCGGACGCGGACGCCCAGGTGCTCCGACAGGACGCCGACGTCCGTCCTGATGGATACCAATACGCATACGAGACCAGCAACGGCATCGCCGCCCAGGAAGCCGGACAACTGAAGAACGTTGGCCGCGTAAGTACACGTTTCCTCCTTTCGTTTTGTACTCAGTAAGCATCGTAAATGCGAAGAGTATTAGGAAACTTTATATAAAAAAAACTTTTTTATTATAGGGTTCCGAACCCCTCAAAAGCATAAACGGAACCCTTATAGGATCACTTTGTTGTTCGTCATGTTGGTACATAAGAACAAGTATTATTTTGTAAATAATTTGAGTTTTTATACCACTTGCCCGTGCTTAGGGAAACTCACAAAGAGAAAAAATAATTTTAGTTACTATTATGTAACTACCCTACACGCCTATATATTAAATGAAAAAAAAAACACATTAAACAATTCCATCACGTAATTAATCAGTTCAGGATATAAATATTGGTAGGTTATATTAAAAAATTATAAATCAATATTGTAGGTACCTATTATAAACTCAAAGTTAGTATCGTATGACATTTAACAAGATACGAATATGTAAATTAATTGTAATTTAGACCATGAATTTCAAGTAAGGTGGATTAGGAATCTTCCATTTACTTGACCATATATACGTTTTAAATTATTGCGATTTACAAACATTCTCTTGTGGCCGTGGCCTGTTACAACACGATCAAAATGTCGATTTAATAATAATGAATATAAATATTTATACGTATCCATTTAATTTGTATTAAATTATAACTTATCCTTCTTTATCGTATATTTCCATTAATACAATATCAAAAGGTTGATTGCTGTAAAATTTCCCTTTTAAGTTGGATGCGATAAATTAGGTCATCGTTTTTTATTAAATAGAAAAAAGTCTTTGGTTAAAACACATTTTCTGGTTTGACGTTTTAAGCGGATTGCATGACTATTCACGCGTTATTTTTTATTAAAATATACTTTAATAAATAAATTTATTTTTATTTATCATCATGAATCATGTTAATCAAATCTGAACCTTAACGTTTTTAGACACTCAAATGTATAATTCTTAGGAACATTATCTTCGTGGTTGTAACGTGATGGGTTATTCTGTCGACAGGAGGACGAAGCTCTCTCGGTTCAGGGCTCCAACCAGTGGACGGCTCCTGACGGCACCCCCATCCAGCTGACCTACGTCGCCGACGAGAACGGATACCAGCCCCAGGTACACTTATAATAAATCATATTCCAATTCTCTTCTATCTGTGGGTTGTGAGGTGGATTACCAACCCCATCAAGCCTAGTGTCAGGTTTACTATTGAGCCGCTAAAGGCCCCTGACATGGTTCATGTAACGACTACTTACTAACATCAGTAAGTAGTAACCGGGACCAACAGCTTAACATATCCGAAGCACTGATCATCTTACTTTCGGACAATCAGGAAAAAGAAATATTGGAATATTCCGATGAATATTATGTATTTATACGCAGCATTCCGCGCAATGACATTTCTTTAGTAACAGATTCGAAGAAAGGTTATGATAAAAATAAACAGCAGATAAACGACAGTGTTATAAATGCCTGAAATTATCACGTTGTAAAGATAAAGGAAGTCGTACCTTGGCCTAATAAAAAGCTGAGTGAAGTTAATAGTTAGTGGTACTTAGTTCATTTTGCGATGGATGGATCTCTGACTGACGACTCCATATAGATACCCTAAGCTCATGTGATGTGACGAGTACAGGCGGGTAGATAGATTACGCGGTTAATATAATTTCTAGATCGGCACTTATTATTATTTTTGTTGCAGGGTGCCCATCTGCCCACTCCCCCCGCTCCTCAGGCCATCCCAGAGTACATCCAGAGGGCTATCGCCTACAACGAGGCCCACCCTGAACAACCCGCTGCCCCCAGCTTCGGAGCTCAGAGGAGATTCTAATTTAAAAATTAATAGCAGAATAAAAATATAACTCTTTTCTCTAGTCGTTACTGAGAGCTAACTCATCGAAACGTCAAAGCCACGTCGTCGGCAACGTCGCCAAAAAATTAATATTAAAATGGCGTCGCCAAGTGAATTAGTTTGCCACACATTTCAAGTTACATTTTTAGCGACGTGTGGTGACGTGACCATTGCGTCTCGGTGAGTTATGGCCCTTAATTACATTCGAAGAATTAAAGAAGTACAAACAATTTTGTTGTTTTCTTTTCTAAAGTAACGCTCTTCTTCTAACAAAGTATTAGTGAATCTACAATAAATCAGGTCGAAACAAATATTCATGCAGGTTGTAAGGTAGTGATCGATTTCTCTATCCCTAGTATCATGACATAGTTTCACTATAATTTTACTCCATTACCCTATTTTTTATATATAATTCGTATTATTACTCCAATAAGCGATGTTGTTTGTAACATCACAATATGTACACTAGTACATCCCTAAAAATAACCAATAACGTCATATAAAGGTTTCTATTATATAGGTTTTCTTATTTAAGTTTCCGTGATTTCATTTATTTTATTGAACCGTATTGTTTATTTTGAAGATTGAAATCCAGATTGCGGTACAAAGAAAATCTTTACCAAATAATATTATATGAACTAATATAATTGACTTTGGTTAAGGGTTTTCCCTACGGATAGAAAGTACAAAATGAAATGGTAAGGGAACAAACCGATGCCTGTCAATTTAAGATAAGCAGAACCTTAATTTGTGTGCAATAAAGTGTTTTTTTATTATTATTAAACAGGATAAATGAAAAAGTACACGATTACCATTTTACATTTTACAATTGCTTCAATGCGCGGTACGAGTTAGATTATGTCAAAGTACAGTAAGTCAGTGTTGTAACGTTCACTAGCATAGTGATGTATCAGTTGAGGTTAGGCCGATCGATTCTGTTCTATCTAAAAGTCTTCTTCTATCGTGTGGGCTGTGAGGTGGATGACCAACCTCATCAACCCTGGTGTCAGGGTTACTATTGAGCCGCCTAAAGCCCCTGGCATGACTCATGTAACGACTACGCGCTAACGACAGTGAGTAGTAACCGAGACCAACGGCTTAACGTGCATCTTACTTAAGGACAATCTTAACCAAATGATCACAAAGATTAGCATTTTATAATTTATCTTTGACCCAGTCAAATACCCAATTAACACTTAAACTAAACCTTAATAAGCCCACTTCGAATCGTACCTGATGCAAGTGTACCCATAATGCTGGCTCCGCGTTGAACAGCCAGCGATCACAAAGTGATTTTGTGATATGTCCTCATCGGGATTCGAACCCGGGCTCGCTGGATTGTGAACCCAATGCTCAACCATTGGACCACAGAGACTGTTCTAAATTTAACAGAACTTACCTAGCAGAGTCCTCGGTTGCAGAGTAACACAGCCGGTGTGGATGTACTCGATGAGTTGACGGAACACGTCGGGTTCAAACTCCTCGATGATTAGGGTCTGATGCTGCTGAGACGACGGCTGTTGATGAACAACTTCAATGAGGTTTTGAAGTCAGTTGGAGTTGAAGCGAGATAGTGTAACAGTATAGTGCAGTTTTGAAGTCGTGAATTAAGTTGGTGGTAAAAGAAATTCGGTGTTGTAGTTGAAATGAGACTTTCCAGGCTCCGTTCCTCAAAAACAGTACAGATGGTGCTGTAAATATTTTTCTTCGTTTAACCTTTTAACTTCATGGATAACTGACAATTATGCATCTTTTATCTTTGTTTTTGGGTATGAATAATGACCCTTGGTATTACACCCAGGTACAATAACATCTTCCATTAATATTCTGATCAATATAAATAGATGCTATATAGGTACCTATGACAAACTATGGCAAACGGATGATAACTTACGAGGGCGCACAACTTTTTAACAACTTACCTTCACATATAAAAAATATCGAATCTTTAAATGATTCTAAACGTAAATTAGCTCAATATATTATAATTAAATATCAACCATAACTTGTTTTTGGAGGGATCGTGATGGGAATGTAATTTAATGTGAAATAAATTAAGTATGGTGAGTTGTGAAGTTAACTGTGAATTTTCTGTACGAGCGAACATTAGTATTTATTTTATTGTAATCTGTTCTCATGTAAGTGACTTATTTCATGTCTTAATGAATAAAGAATCTTTGAACCTGTACCTAGTAACATAATTCTATATATAATGTGATCCAAATATCAAGCAACAATTATTTTTATATATGCGTCTGCCATTGCATTGTATTTTTGAATAATTATGTACCCGGGTAATTAAAAAATAATGAGATATTTATCTCGTTAAATTTCAACAGCGCCATCTATATATTATTTTTGGGAAACGTAGCCTGGAAAATCTCTCATTCAAAAAATAAGATTGCAATTATTAATAAGAGAAAGATTGAAGATTATGTATTGTGTTTTTATTAAGTATGTATAATTACTTTCATTCTCCTTTCAGTTTATGTTTGCGACCGTATTTTGTTCAGAATCAATATACCTAAAAGTAATTTGAAAGCGTTTTAAATTATCGTAACGTACTCGTAACATGTAGCAACTACGTCGTAGCATGAGGAGTGTACAAATAAAAAAAAAACATTATACCTATTTTGAGTTCGTATAAACAAATGCCATCTTTTTACGAAAAAATATTTAATAATATTCGTTCTAATTACAACATAGTACTTTTCCTTCACTCTCATTGCGTAAAGTACATCCCAACTTGAATGGATTCTGAAGCTTCCTGTTTTGCATAAACCAGTTTACATGTTAAACGGCTGATAAAGTCTGCACCGTGGTGCGGGAACATGACAACTTGACAAGAGAATTTTAGACTTCAATGATTACGTTTTTTTAATGTAAAGTAAATAGTGGGATTGGGGCTTTATTTTAAAATACATTTTTTTTCCTATTTCGAGCCACTTGCGATCGGTCGTGCGGCCATAAACAGGTGTTTTAATACAATATAAATGTAAAATAAAGTATAAATAAGTAATAATGATTTGAAAATTGACAACTCAATAGAATACAAAGATAAAAGAATTAAAACACATAATAACGGGTTCTTACCGCGTTTAAAATGGCGATATGAGACTCTCGATATTTCGACAAGTGCCATGATTACGGGATGACTGATGAGATTGGAGTGGAGTAGGTAGATCCATAATTTTCCCGTTATTATGTGTTTTAAATATGATAATAACCGCGTAAACTTAAAACAAGATAAAATAATGATTTAACACGCGAAGTAACTTGAATTCAAGTTCGTAACAGACGAATTAATATAATTTTAGTGATTCACTCTTAAATAATGGAAATCTATGGACAGATACATGCCAGTGTGGTTGTGTATTTGTGTTTAGAGATTATGTTATAATGAATTACGGTTTAATATAGGTAAAAAATATGTAATAAAGACATCAATTTGACAACATCGATAAAGAACTTACCATTTGCTGCGATAAAAATAAAAGTGTTGACAAACCAAACCGAGTTTCATGCAACATTTAAACATAGAACACCAGGACGAAACCCTAAGGAACTTGAAAATAAACAGAATTTGCTTCAAACCAGACCTATCTACAAGTGTGTTAAAAAGTGAAAAGTTCTTTACATGAACACCGAATTAAAAACCGATGAAAAAAAATATCGCGTCAATTTTGATTTTACCTCTTGTATTGGAGCCAATTGCTGGGCGAAAGTCGATCTCTGTAGTAAACAGTAAAGAATGTATCATTTCCCATGCTGACCTGATTCCATTCTAATGCCTCTCGAGTCATTACAACAACGTCAAAGCTTTACCTTTTACTTTTTGATGGAATATATTATTATTGGTAAGTATATTTTTCTTATATAACATGCGAGAAGAGTTGAATAATGAGGTCCTTTGACAAAGGGAGCGAGCGTTTGCAGTCTCACGGTAAAGAATTCTCTAGAAGAGCTAAGTTGGCCGGATTCGTTGGTCGTTAGAACTGGCGTATGACGTCATACTAAATTCAATCAAAGTGAGGTCATCCGTAAAAAACGAAATACTGGCTATCCCAAAGGGACCTTCTATTTGAATATGTCCTGGTTGCAAAGAGTAATCTTGAAGTAAAAACAATACTCAAAGAAATAATTCTTTCGAGGATTTCCAGGCAATAGTGGCACTCATTATAAGCTTGTCGTTATAACTTCAGCTAGAATATTTTGTTCTTTGAAGGCAAGACTTCTTAATTTTAACTATCGGCTCCTACAACAAGGCAAAGCATTTCATATTACTGTATAGGTCTTTAACAATTCAATGTTTTAATTATGGGACCTTCGCTCGCGTCGGTGTTTTGGAGCATTCGGGTCGAAATAGGTACTCGTACATATCTAATCTGTCTAAACCGAACATTCCAAACACAAGTCGAATAAACCAATTACGCCGAATTCAGTTCGTTATTACATTCTACAAAATGGTATGCCAATTTGTGGTAACTGCGAACGACATTTCTCATATATAGGATTATTTCTGTGATGTGGATGTGGGACATTGAACATTCCTTAACAAACTTGCACGGTTGGGTTGTAAGGGACTAACCTGTTGTGCGGCGTTCTGAAGGTTGAGAAGGGGTTCCGAAGATCTTTTCAGGAAAAGGCGAAGTTTATTCTCTCTTGGGGCAGGTTCTTTCTTCCTTTGAGGACTAGGGGCCTGGTAGAGCATCTTTTGGAACACCCTGTTGGCAAAATTATTGAGTTAAGTATAGTGTTAATCACTATGTATGTATGTAAAAAATGTTGTAACTAATTAATTCATTACTCTGAGGGGACTCTGGTACTTTAAATATAAAAATGTAAGTTTACTTTATTTACATTTCAGCTGAAATTAAATAAAAATAAATTTGAAGTCATAAAATAATAAGTATTCCTTTGTGGGTACGTAATAGGCCAACAATGACAACCTTGTCAAATTAAACATTTTTTCGAATGAATACAAGACGGTGATGTCATCAAGAAACGTATCTAAAAGTCGTACTCATTGTTACATAACATAAAGTCAGAGTATATTTCACACTATTGTGACAAATAAAAAAAATAATTAATGAAATTGTTCAACATCGTAGACTGGCATCTATTTCTAGATAAGCATTTTATAATTTATCTTTCTCAGTCTATATGACTAGCAGCTGCAATAAGCCTTTACCATGGACTATTCAATATGAGGGGTTAAAATGGCCGCATCGAAGCAATTCATCTAAGAAAACAATATTTCAGTTTGACATTTGCGCATATAAAATTAAGTGCGCAATGCAAACAACTGTCAAATAGCAACAATGCTTTCTTAGATGAATTGATTCGACGACGTGGCCATTTTAACCCCCCTGTTATGTTCTTTGATAAGTACGGCCACGAGTACTAATAATTATGTATACACTTTGAAACCATGTCATATTAATTTTATTGACAAATTAAACCGTAAGTTTTATTAAATGTCAAATATTATGATAGTGCGACAGGATTCCAAAGTGGGTACATGAAATTGCTTATGACTGTACCTAAGTATGTTGCATCAACACAGAATAGATATTTATTCAACAATACACTATTTAATATTTATAACAAAGTAGCAAGGCAAGCAAGTACTTTTTCTTTCATGGTTGGTTACCTACCAAGTTTTTATTTCTAACAGTAAAATTCTACAGGTAAGGACCTGTAAATGGCTGTTTTATATTGTTAGCTGTTGTTCTTCCATTGCAAATATTATAATAATAAATAAATGACATAATATTTTTTCGCCATTTATTATTTCTTTTTTTTCTTATGTTTCCCTATTTTATTTGTTTCCACAATTCTGCCTTCTAACAAAAGAGTGCAGAATTCCTTTTACATAAAGCATAACTTCCGAAACACAGAAATACTTTTTGCTTTAAAGAGATGCTAGACACCGTTTATGCTTGGAATTCACTGTGTTTTGCTTTTATCTTTCCCTTTGTAAGAGTCCTTTGTTAGTGTTTACCCTAACTACTTCAAAAAGAGGGTTATGTTTTTCGCGAATGTATGTATGCATTTGTCTTTGTCCCATAGTCTTTGTAAACAGATTGATAGGTTTTTTTTTTATAAATCGAGTATCATTGGTTATATGTACTCTCGCTTATTTCCTACCGGGGTAAGCATAAGCTATGGAATTGCATTTGCTTCACAAACCTCCCTTCAATCAATGACAAAGTGTATAGAGCATACTCCACCACGCTGCTCCACTGCAGGTTGGTGGCGACATTTGAACTAGTATCCCGGGACTAACGGCATAACGTGCCTTCCCAAGCACGGAATCATCTTACTTTTTCGGACAACCATGTCATTCAGCCTGCAATGTCCTAGCTAAACAAAGGACAGTCTCACAAAGTGATTTTCGACAGTGTCCCCATCGGGAATCGAACCCAGACCTCCAGATCATAAGCCCAACTACCAGACCACGGAGGCTGTTGCTGCATTTGTTTCGATCCTGACATACTTTTCTTACTTCCTCCACATTCATCAATCGTTTCATACACGCTAGCTTAGAGTATTATTGCACATCATTGGCTTTAACTCCAAAAGAGTCATGGGCTATTTATCATCAATTTAGATACATATTTCGGACATTAAGATAATGCATCTTATAAAAGTGTATATGTTATTAAAGGTAAAGGATGAAAATACCGTTTGGTCGAAATTGCTTCAGGGATCTTGTCCATCGAAGTTAATATTTTGAGGCATTCCAATAAAACAGGGGTTGTCGTAACAAGCTTCTACAATGAATTACTTTATCTAAAATGTCATAGTTCACAAATTTGCCCATTGTACCTCATCTCATCATTTTAAATCGCCTAAAACAACACACTCAAACCCACTTATGGTCTGACACATTTAATTTAAAACTCGGCATTTAAACAGAAGAGGTAAGTAATTAAGTGTAGTAAGTAGTAACCGGGACCAATTTAAAAAAAAATAAACTTTTGTTATTTTTTTTTCTATAATGCTTTCAAATATGTGTGCAATGAATGGTGTCACTATGCGTTACTACATTGTGTTCAAGCTTATCATCTTATAGGTTACAAATCTCTTCGAACAAAGCACTCGTATAATTACGATAGAACTTCACTTACAGGTAAATTCGTTTAACCGTTAATTACATTTAATAAAATAAACTATATTTTTAGAGCTTAGATCGCAACGCATAACCAACAAAATAGTTGAAATGAAATTTTGCATTTTACCACGCAGGTTTCGCAAACCGAGTTGCAAGAAGCTGATGGTATAATATTTTATATCAATTATTATTATGTTTTATAATAGATATATATCTATCTATTGGAAGGTAACTTGCAGCTACAATTTGGAAATGCTAAACGACGCCCTGAGCAAGGATCGCGCCCAATTGGCAGCCTCGAGCCTGTTTTCTTAAATCTTATACAGTCGCTTCTGTAAAAAACTGGACCTATCAAATATTCAGGTGAGGTAAGCGGACCCTGTGAAAAACGGGATAATGCTAGGGAGATGATTTGTAATGAGACTATTAATAACTTGTTGCTCAGGTGACACTTTTGTTTAGCGATAAATGTATAACCGCTATTTATTATGCTTTAACCAAGGTTAACCCTGAAACTTTTGAAGCGTATTAAAATATTTGACCGTTTTCACAGTTGAACATCTGCTATTGTTAACAACCCGTACATTTCGTATCTTATTGAATGTTGTTTGAAAATATTTCGCCTGTTTAAGCATCTATAGCATACAAAAGACTTGCTAAAGCGTAGCTTTTGCTTTATGATAATGAATGTACTTAGGTACAATTTAAGTGAAACCGGCGTCTTCAGGGTACAAATATTTTTATTCTATCCTAGTTTTAGAGAAATGCATATCGTAACAGTAAAAAACACGCGCAAATCCATTCAGTTATTCTCGCGGTAAACCCGAATGTACAGAGGACAAATTTTATTTTATCTTGTGTGTGGATAATTGTAACTGGAACAGAATCGGAATTGGGATTGTAACCTGGAAAACCACTGCCCTGTTTTTCCCGTATTCCACCACTGCCCTGTTATTCCCAAAAAGTACCATGGAAAATGTTTCACCGATAAGCGCGTGGCTCTTAAATTAGTGATGATTGATAATTGATGACAAAAAACTTACATATATCCTGCTAAGCTATATTAAAGTCATAATATAATAAATTCAAATTCAAAAATATCTTTATTCAGTAGGTAACATAGTTACACTTTGAATCGTCAATTTTACATAACGAACGTCTCATCCGCCTAAAACTACTGCAGCTTCTCACAACCTGTATAGACGGGGAAAAGAAGCTGCAAGAAAAACCTCGGCACAGGGCCCTAGACGTTCTTTAACAAAAAAATAATAAACAAAATATTGGTATACAATTGAGTAATTTAGCTGCCTAATATCAGTTCTCAGACAGTTAATCCCATGCATTCATATCTTCTAAATAATCACTAACTTTATAATAACCTTTTTTGTAAAGTTTTTGTTGAACTACTGTCTTAAAACAGTTGAAAGGCAAATTCTGAATGTCAATGGGAATCTTATTGTAAAAACGTATACATTGCCCCTTAAAAGATTTAGTAATCTTATGTAATCGACTGACTTGTAAAGCAAGTTTATTTTTATTCCGGGTATTAACTATGTGCCGATCGCTATTTTTTGCAAATAATCCTATATGTTTTTCATGTTTTACAAGACTAGGTAGGTCGTTTATGTAAACTAGGAATAGAAATGGACCTAGAATTGAGTAGGTATTAAAATGGACCTAGTATTGACTTCTTAACTATTTTAATAAATATATAATATTAATATTAAAATAGTTAATAATTATAAATTATATTATATTTTGTTGTACTTTCATGTAGCTAAGCTGAGCTAAGCCTACATATCAGACTATAACAACCGACACCACTAAATATGAGGTAGGATCTTTATCTTACGTCATTAAATTTATTCCGGTTAATTGTCGTATATATACACAACACATAACCTCACTACTATATCCTGATTGGGGTAGTAAAACGTACATACGGTAAATCCATAACTATTATTAACATTACAGTATATAGATATGACGTCCAAGGGGCAGTTTATAAGGATAAAAGACTTCTTAAAGGACATATTATATTATATTATTTATTATATTATACAGGGTGTTAGTGACATCGTAACGAAAACTTTGAGGGATGATTCAGACCATGATTCTGAGTTGATATCAAGTGGAATTTTCCGTCGCAAAAGTATGGATAGGAAAATAATTAAAAAAGACACAAAAAAATCATGAATTTTTGACAGGAAATTCCACTTGATATCAACTCAGAATCATGGTCTGAATCATCCCCCTCAATATTCGTTACGGTGTCACTAACACCCATACCTACTTGTATGGCTACCGTATGTAGTAGTTTAAGTGACATCGTAACGAATTCTGAGAGGGATGATTCGGCTGATTATTCTGAGTTAATATCAAGTGGAATTTTCCATCCCAAAAGTATAGAATTGAAAATAATTTTAAAAAAATACATGATTTTTGCGACGGAAAAATCCACTTGATATCGACTCAGAATCATGGTCTGAATCATCCCTCTGAGTATTCGTTACGATGTCACTAACACCCTGTATACTTTTTATGCACGTATTTCAAGAAATTCCAATACCAATAAGGATTACTCAAAAGGGATAAGTGTGAGTGATTTCACCGCGATAAAAAGATTTCGAAGAGGCTCTTTGTCATAAAAATGGTGATTGAAAACGGTCACATACTCACCTAAATATGTTAAACGTATACATTTTGACGCATTTTGTAGAGATGATTCGATTTTAGAAAAACCTAACTTTTCAGGAACACTCTTATAACATGTAATAACTTTTTAACATTATAATATTATATATAACTTATAAGAACAGGTACACACACGAGTCTATAACATATAATGAAAATACTTGAACCCTTTTCCATTTTAGAGCTGACTGCGTATTTAATGGAAAAAATATATCGACTTAATTTATTCCTAAGTAAGTATTTAAGATCCAAAACCCCGAGCGCTTTCAGCTCGAGCTTCAAAACCGCTTCGAGTACCTTGAGAACTGCGCAGACGTGGACGATATAAACGACCTGATGGTGGATGCTGTCCGTACGGTAGGTTCTAAACACTTTAGAACCCGCCGTACCAAAACGCAGAAACTCTCCGCACACACACTCGAACTCATGGATAAGAGACACGAAATGAGGCTGCAGGACTCAGCGGATGTCTTACGTTATAGACAACTTAATAGACAGATCTCGAAGTCTTTGACGAGCGACCTTCGCCAATTTAATACTAAACGTATTAAAGAGGCTATAGAGCGGAACAAGGGCTCCAAGGTGTTCGCAAAAGATCTGTCTATTGGGCAAAGTCAACTAGCGAGACTGAAAACTGAGGACGGCAGAATCATTTCGTCGACTCCCGAAATCCTGAGGGAGATTGAGAGTTTCTATAGACAGCTATATTCCACGAAAACATCAGGCGAAAGCATGGCTCGAGACCCTCGAGCCAAGCTTACCCGACACTACACTGAAGATATCCCGGACGTCAGCCTGTACGAGATTAGGATGGCCCTCAAACAACTTAAAAACAACAAAGCGGCAGGAGATGACGGAATCACAGCAGAACTATTGAGAGCGGGCGGAACGCCAATACTTAAAGTCCTCCAAAGGCTCTTCAATTCCGTCATATTTCAGGGCAAAACGCCGAGGGCATGGAGCGGAAGCGAGGTGATCTTGTTCTTCAAGAAAGGTGATAAAGCCCTACTGAAGAACTACAGACCTATCTCGCTTCTGAGCCATGTCTACCCCTTTACACCCGAGCCTATACGATCGTGCGGGTTAAGTTTGTTAAACTTTGAAAAATTCTAGGCTGAATTTAAATTACCTTTAGCGAACGCAACCGGCGCCGATTGATCGTGCGGGTATTCTAGAGTATAGAAAAAAATACTTTGAACATGTCGGTACACGTTTGGTTTCGACAGTCGTCCAAAACCTGCCGGGGGGATGGCTGCATTTTTTGATCGTCGTACCCGCTCAGGTAACTACGTATTTTTTTATTGGTTTTGATGAATTTCACTATAGTTTTTTATTTATATTGATAGAATATTGATCTATTTATCTATATAAATTTATATTTATTGAATGTATTTAATAGGTTTTGCACAGCAATATTCGAAATGTTGACACGCACGATCGTGTTATATCGGTTGTCGCTAACAAAAAAGATTTTGGGGTTCAATCAAAATTTTTGCTTGATATTGCTTCAATTATGGCTTATTTTTCTTATTTTAGGGGTTCCTTTGCCAGACCAAGTATACAAGACATTCTCGGAGATGGAACCTGATCAGAAATCGAAGATTTGGATGACGAAGATGCAGAATTTGTGCCTCAGGTGTTCGATTACTTAGAGGACAGTGATGACGAGGAATTATCAGCCGAGGACACAGTACAAGAGCCGCTTGCCTCACCGTCACGATTGCCTCCACCATCTCCGCCACCACTTGACTCACCTGCTGGTAGTCCTACAGCTTCACGGTCACGACAAAGCCGATCTGTACGTGGCCGATCAAAATTTCCGTCGCAAAATTCATGATTTTATTTAGTTTTTTTTTATTTTTAATTGTATACTTTTACGACCGAAAATTCCACTTGATATTAACTCAAACTAATGAGCTGAATCATCCTCCTTAGTATTCGTTACGGTGTCACTTACACCCCGTACAAGTACATACAGGTAGCCATACAAGTAGGTATGGGTGTTAGTGACACCGTAGCAAACGACCGTACCGAGGGGGATGATGAAGACCATGATTCTGAGTTGATATTAGTGGTATTTCCTGCCGGAAAATTCATGAAATTTGTATTTTTTTTTTAATTAATTTCAGTTCCATACCTTTGCGACGGAAAATTCTACTTGAGATAAACTTAGAATCATGGCCTGAATCATCCCCCAAAGTTTTCGTTACGATGCCACTAACATCCTGTATATTTGTGTCTTTCTCGCGTTAAAGATTGTTTTGTACGTTATCATAAAAAAATAATTAGATTGTTTACTATGTAATAACTAAATCTACATTACGTTCTTATTTTAGTAAAGAAATTTCTTGACTGATATAATCTCACTAAGTTCCTAAATATTACTAGTTAAAATATCTTTTCTTATGTTTTCTTTTGCTTGTAAGTTGAATAAATACCAAAAGTTCAGATTTGAGTTAATTTACTTGTTTTATTTCCCGATAATATAACCAAACGTTTAAGTAAAACATAACCCTCATTTACGTGCCACTTAACTTTATTTCCTGAACCTCACGATCGTGAGGGTCTGATTGCTGAAGACCAGCATACTCCAGATTTTTTTTATTATTTTTCCTGTGTTCAATAAGTCCTAATAATGAACTGATATAATTTTTTTGAGTCGCCGCAAACTTTCGATCGTCCGGTTGTAAAGGGTTATAAGTTGTTTTCGAGGGTCATTACGAATCGTCTCGCTTGCAGGTTTGACGACTTCCAGCCTCCCGAACAAGCCGGTTTCCGAAAAGGCTTTAGCACCATAGACCACATCCATACGCTGCGGCAGGTTATACAGAAGACCGAAGAGTATAATCTGCCACTTTGCTTGGCGTTTGTGGACTATGAGAAAGCCTTTGATTCGATCGAGACCTGGGCTGTGTTGCAGTCTCTTCAGAGGTGCCAAGTGGACCATAGGTACATCGAAGTGCTAAGGGACCTCTACCAAAATGCCACTATGTCAGTTCGAGTACAGAACCAGAGCTCTAATCCGATCCAACTGCAGCGAGGAGTGAGACAGGGAGATGTCATCTCTCCGAAACTGTTCACTGCTGCATTGGAGGATATTTTTAAGCTTCTGGACTGGAAAGGATTTGGCATCAACATCAATGGCGAGTACCTGACGCACCTTCGATTTGCCGATGATATAGTCCTAATGGCTGAGACCCTGGAAGACCTGAACACCATGCTCGAGCATCTCAGTAACGCATCCCAACGAGTGGGTCTTAGCATGAACATGGCAAAGACAAAAATTATGTCCAACGACCATGTCGCACCCACTCCAGTTCAGGTTGAGAACGTTACACTCGAAGTTGTAGACCAGTACATTTACCTAGGACAAATAATCCAGTTAGGTAAGTCCAACTTCGAGAAAGAGATCTCTCGTCGGATCCAACTCGGATGGGCAGCGTTCGGGAAGCTGCGGAATATCTTCTCGTCCAGAATACCTCAGTGTCTCAAGACGAAAGTCTTTGACCAGTGCGTGTTGTCAGTGATGACCTACGGCAGTGAGACGTGGCCGCTTACTATGGGTCTCGTGAGGAGGCTCGGTGTCGCTCAGCGGGCAATGGAGAGAGCTATGCTCGGTATTTCCCTGCTGGATCGAATCAGAAATGAGGAGATCCGCAGGAGAACTAAAGCCACCGACATAGCTCGGAGAATTGCAAAGCTGAAGTGGCAGTGGGCAGGACACATAGCGAGGAGAACCGATGGCCGATGGGGCGGAAAGGTTCTGGAGTGGCGACCACGTGTCGGACGACGCTCAGTGGGTAGGCCCGCTACAAGGTGGACCGACGATCTGGTGAAGGTCGCGGGAAGCCGCTGGATGCGGGCAGCGCAGGACCGATCGTCGTGGAGATCCTTGGGGGAGGCCTATGCCCAGCAGTGGGCGTCATACGGCTGATGATGATGAAGTATTTAAGGTTTCCTGATTAAATTTCTCTGAACTCATTAGCCTTATAAAAAATACATTCCTTTCAGAAATCATTAATGTAGACACAATTTAATAATAAAAGTGAAATGAACTTATAAAAATTGAACTGGTACAAATATCCACTGAAAAAATATACGCTCGTTATAAATGTATTAGGTAATTAAATTACAGAAGATTTTTTGTAATACCGAAGTAGCGAAAGTTAGGCAGGCAACTGCCTACAAAATAACATTCCAAAACCCTTTACAGACATAAAGATCTTTAGCAAAATAAATAAAGAACACCGTAGATAACATAAAGAAAGAAATACAAACAAGAGCTGCAAAGTTGATGACAATGACAAAGAAAAGCCCTGTGTACATTATTAGGTGTGTTAAAGGGGCTTAAGACCTTATGGCAAAGTGGAGTCCCTATCTCTGCAAATTCCCCAGAGAGAAACTCTTAAAGGTCATGCAAGCTAAGAGAAAATCAATCTAATTCTTCTAGGAAAAAATAAATGAGACAGGATTATAATAATTAAAATTGCTGTAGAAGCAACTTTAAAAAAGGAAATATAAAATAAAACCGGAAACTAATATTTCAAGATTATTAATACCAGATTAAAAGGTCAGACAGATACACATAAAACTGTTTTATTGGCTCTCAGGTGTCACAGAAGAGAAAGGTCACGTCAAACAATTCCGATACGGACCTCAAGAATTAGTCCTCAAGCAGCCCCGACTTGTTCATTTAGCTTAAACATTTTCATATTTTCTTGCTAAGACACATAAACCATCTATGCGGCTCTTTTGCATTGAATCGAAGTTATTTGTGAAGTTTTATTGCATTATAGCAAATAGATCTTTATAATTTTTTTTTTTTTTTTTAATTCAGTGAAGAAATTAATTGGTAATTATAGCGCTCTATATCCTGTTCCAGATGCAGAAGACAAAATAAATACGTACTGAAATAAATATGAGATTTGCAGCAGTGAAATTATCTCATCTACCTATCTATTACTGACTTACCTGCTTCGAGCAGCTAGTACGGCTTTGACAGCGCATACTGGTTCTCTGGTGTCGCCGACGAGGAACGTGACGTCACACAGTTCCGGCATGGACGCCAAGAACTTCATGTCCTCAGCCAGTCCTGACTTATTCTCGAATGTGCTGAGGTCAGGCTCCGCCTCCATCGCTGTTAGCACGCCGCTTCGCATTGACGACTGCAACAATAATAAATAAACTCACGACTATATCCCAATTGGGGTAGTCAGAGGTACCCACACTTCACCGAGATTTCTGTTAGACCAACGTGATAGATGGTGACTCGTATTGCCGTCTGTAATGGTCGAGCTAACTGTGTTAGTGAAAACTATACTTTAGATAAAAAACTCATTGTATCAGTCCAGTACCGGGACTCGAACCGGCGCTTCCCATTTGAGAAGCAAGCTGGTGTACCACAAGATTACAGTGATTTTGAAAATTCTACAAATCTCCTAACTCTCCTTCTTCTAATACGTCCTAAGATGTAGATATATAATGATGCACCGGTGATAGTTTATCATCCTAATATATGCCCGAAATTTCCATAACAGAACGTGCATAACCACAAGTCATCAAATATGTTAACCAGAAGTAACACTTGACATAGAATCTTCGATAAAGATAAAGGTAAGTCAGCCATATGGGAACATGGCAATTTCATGGCTTACATTGAAATATCAGAGCTGAAAAAAGACAATAAAATCGACGAATTTGCGTGTGACAAGAAGTTGTGTGTACTCGTAAGCAAAGAGCAACTCTCGTAAGTATTTACAAAACTATAAATTGTTGGTATGTGATGACAAGCCTCTTACTTATTCATTGGGGAGTGTCCCGCGATAGATAGCCAGAAATGTCGTACGATGTCGGGCGAAGACCCTTGATTTATTGTTGTTAGGTACTATAAAATATCCTGTATCTATTATACAGGGTGTTAGTGACATCATGACGAATACTAAGAGGGATGATTCAGATCTTGATTCGGAGTAAATATTAAAAGGAATTATCCGTCGCAAAATTCATGACTTCAATTTTAATAAAAATACACACAAGTATTTTTAAAATTATTTTAAATTCTATACTTTTGCGTATTCGTTACGGTGTCACTAACACCCATACGTACTTTTATGGCTACCTGTACGTATTTGGACGGGATGTAAGTGACATCGTAACGAATACTGAGGGGGATGATTCAGCTCATTATTCTGAGTTAATATAAAGTGGAATTTCTTGTCGGAAAATTCATAAAAAAATTGTCCACTTTTTTATTTTATTTTTTCGTTTTTTTTTTTCAATTTTAATAATCCACTTGATATCAACTCAGATTCATGGTCTGAATCATGCCTCAACGTTTTCCTTACGTAGTGACTAACACCCTGATTAATTATCACTGAGTATTAAACCAAGATTTTCCACGGCCGCGTATGTTCTAGATAGATTACGACTGTTTACGTACAGTCTTAAGTGTCTTATTTAGGTAGCTTTCTAGAAGTATCACAGTAGAAAATTGTGTCGCGAAATTGTAAAACGTGGTTCAAATGTTATGAATTTTAAAGAGTTTAAAATTAATGAAAATGTTAACAAGAAATGATTGCGTACAAAGAACTGAAAATTACAATCAGACCGACGTCTTTATAAACAGAAATTAACTCTACAACAATTTAAAATAAGATAGTTTTGCTTTAAATAAGTAGTAGCAATTTAAAAGAATTATTTTCAAATGTTCTTTAAACTCGACCCTAAATACAGCGTGTTCCACTTACGAATCTTTAGTAAAATGGAAAACTCTTGCAGGAAAATTGCGTCATTCAAGTGTATTTACTTACTCGTATTTCTCGTAAATATGGTATTTGAACGTGTTTTTTATTAGGGATTACGGAAGCGTGAGTTTATGTTTGTGTAACGTTTTTTTCCATAGGTACATACATCTCTTTGTGTTTGAAAATTTATTTTCGAGTTGAAAGACTCTGATTATGGTTGAAGCTCCACCTCTCTTATGTTTTCATTTGCTCTGTTTTATACCACCTAGCTTTAAGTTTGCATTGTTACTAACATCTATGGACCTGTGTCTGAAAATAAATAATTTGAATTGAATTTCATTGAATTACTGTGTAGATACAAGAAATTGTTTTCTTTGCTTTGTAAGTATGGTTGCATCTAGCTGGAGTATGCTCCATATCCGGGTAATTGAGGGGAGACTTGTGCCCAACAATGGGACGTAATTGAGGTGTTTATGTTCGATTTGATTTGCAAGAAGTAATTTCCGATAAAATATTTATTTTTACCGACATGTTTATCTCTATGTCAATGAATAAAGAATTTATGTCTGTTTCAAATATAAGTATATTAAATAAAACTAAGTACTTTTATTATGTTAAACTATTTGAAACTTAATTTATAATAAAAAAAAACAAAAAGACTGGGCATCCACCAAGAATGTTTACAGACTCGAAAAACAAAAGTTATAAAAACAATCTGTGACGAAATATCTATAAACTCTGTTCAACACTATTATTACAACCACAAACAATAATAATAATAATCTGGCCCACGAATCTTTGATACCTATTATTTTTTATGATTATTTTGATAACTAACAATAAAACTTCTTAGGCCTCTTGAACCCAATATAAACTGTATAATGAAAAGCCACACCTAAATTACAATTGCAAATTACATTTAATTAAATTCCTGAATACCGTCTTAGGAAGCTTTATGAGATCTGAAAAGTTTTTAGACGAATTAAATTCTAAGTAAAAGTACTCACTTCGTCCAAACTGAAGTGTCTTGTGATTGTGATATCCATTTTAGCGTTTTATTTGTTTGGGAAATTAATATACGGTCTTTTTTAAAGAGTTGTGGTTGACGACCACCCGGCGCGGCGCTCAGTCAAAGACTGACTGAAGAGAGGAAATGGGAGTGAGTGACGCTTGACTCCGCGGAAAATTAACAGTTTGCGGTGCAAGTTACTGACTGAAAATGGATTGATATTATGACAATTTGTATAATAACATTTTTATTTAGGGACACGCTGGATAACCTACCCAGGGCACGCCTTCCATCAAGGTCACCGATCTGGAATGACGAGCGCGTAAAAAGTCAGTTCAGTGTGGAAGATGCGTGGAGGCTGGAGTGGAACATGTTCGACGGCACAAATTCGGACCTTATTCGGGATCCCTCACGGAGGGTCCCTGGCTTTGACTCCAAGCGAAAAATCTGGACACGACTAAACCGGTGTAGGACCAACCATGGAAAGTCAAACCATCACCTATGTAAATGGGGCTTAAAGGAGTCACCATACTGTGAATGTGGTCACCCGGACCAAACCATATCTCACATAGTGAACGAGTGCCCTCTGCACCGGTTCTTAGGTGGTATAGCCGAACTGCATTGTGTGACGGATGCAGCAGAGACTTGGTTAGGGGAGCTTAAGCTGGATATTTGATCCAAGCAGGATATTTGTCTGCCATACGCAATAATAATTTTTATTTAGGCACGGTTCGTACCCTGGTCCCCGACTTGCACCAATGAATTATAAATTTGTTTTAAGTGCGGTTTCTACTAACACAATTGGCTCGACCATTATAGGTGGGGCTCACAACCACGTTGGTCTAACAGAAATGTCGGTGACCTGTGGGTACTTAGTTCATCTTGGTGTAGATTGTACAGATATAATTGTGAGCGTATGCTACTTTATGTATGGTTGATGATGATGATGTGAACCAGCCGATTTTGGCTACGGCGACTGCTTCAACTCCGACGTTCATGTGCTCGCATTTGGGTTATATAGCCAATCTTGTTGGAAAAGATCCTCGCACATAGCGGGCATGTGAGCACACTAATCTTCGGAAGCAGTCATCTGCGCGGGAATACTTTTAGTGCATAGGCTGGTGCGCAACCGCAGATGCCCTTTCGTTCTTACCCTCCGTAGTCCAGTGGAACGGAAACGGATATTACTGACGGAGGGTTCTGATGCAGTATCTAGCCGACAGATACTTATGACCTCAACTGCCGCCCTAGACCATCAACATTGCTCACCCGCCGGATCCGCCAGTATCCAATGCGTATCAGCGTGGACTGCCTTATCCGCCGAGTTAGACTTAATGCGCAATGCAGGAGGCATATGCATGAAATGGTATTTAAAAATATACATAGACTCTCACTCCTAATCCTTATTGGAATGGTTAGAGCCACAGTTTTTGCTCACGATGGAGTATGCTCCATAACAATCCCCCCTCCCATGGTTAGTTGAAGGGAGGCCTACGGCCGGAACTGGAACATGTGTGGGTTATTCAAACATTAATACAAGCTCACGACTAAATCCCAATTGGGGTATTCAGACGTACATTCATCGCAAGATTAACTAAGTACCCACACTTTCCCAAGCTTTCTGTTAGGCCAACACAAAATGGTGAGCCGTATCGTAGTCTATAATGGTCGACCCAACTGTGTCAGTAAAATCTGCGCTAAGTTAAATTGGTGCAAGTACAGCACTGGGATTCGAACTGACGCTCCCCGTTTGAGAAGTAAGCCAGTGAACCGCAGAACCACAGTGAAATGCACTATTCTTGCTATGTCATATTAGAAGATACAAATTATGTACAGTCATGAGTAATATCATGTACCCACTTTAGAACCCTGTCGTACTACCATATTTGACATTTAACGAGATTTACGGTTTAATTTGTCAAAAAAGTTAATGTGACATGGTATCAAAGTGTATACATATTAGTACCCGTGACCGTTCGACTATCGCTTCAGCACATCACTTGCATACGTGCTACAAAACAGGATGCACTGAATCCTTATGACATTTGTGGTACCTTCATATCTAGGATATGAAAGAAAAGCTCAAGGAAGGAAACAGAAGAATATTAAATACTGAAGTGACTTTCTTGTTTCACTTTAAAAAGACAATAAGATTTACAGTCCGGTTGCATTATTTGCTCTGAATGTAAATGACAGTTTGAATAGCTAGTACTTAATTTAAACTGAATGCGACTTTTATCTCAAAGCATTATGTTTATCTCTTTGGGACGCTTGCTGTCTACGCACTTAGTCGGGACAGCTAATCAAGCAATCTCTACGTATTATTTCCCTTTGTGGTTTACAAAACAAAGCGAGATTTTTGAATCAACGTTACAGGAACGGCAGCATAGACAAGATTTTTTCTTCATTAAAACGTTTTATCAACAATTTAATCTTTCAGCTACAAGTTAAAGCCCGCCCCTGACGTAAGCTTTGAAATAAAATTCAATTGAAAATGGATCTTATGGACAGCACATAAAAGTTTCCTGTGTCAATTAGTGCGTTCTCCACCTATCCAATATGTAGGACATGGGCACCGACCCGAAAGGGTTGCAACCGACCGATATTGATTTTGCTTCGAATATTCCAACATAATTACTTTCTGTACTGACGCGCATTCACCGCTTTAAAATGAAATTATCCGCAATCGCCGCTACACAAACGCATGTTATGTGAATTTAATTGAATGAATACAGGTGAGTATATTCTGTGTCAATATTTGGAATTGGAAGTGTAATGATGTTGAGTGGGACAGATTTATTTACAATTAACAATCAGTCTACGACTCAGATGTTCCACCCACGCTAGTGTCTGGAGTAACGCCCACATCTGAAGCGACTATAGATACCCTATTGCTCAACAGTAACCATACGCAGCGGACCTACCTGTTGATGGAACTCCTTTCAACACTCGAACACGAAGGATATTGCACTTTACTTATACCTAAGCCTCACGAAGCTTTTTCAATGAAAATCACAAACGTTCAAGGACTAATCCTGTTTATTCGCCATGGTCACGCTTAAATAAACAGGACTAAATACGCAATCAAGTAAAGGTGTTTCACTGGTAAACGTGTATAAGTGAAGTGGCAGCTAAGAATTCAAATGCAAAGTAACAGAGGCTTGCTAATAAAGCTTAAAGATTTTGTTACTTGAAACTACACAATGTACACAACAGTGAGCATTGGTTATGGTAAGTACGCATGCGTTACTTCTACGGCGCAAGCGCGGTTTTGACATCAATATGACACCGTCTCGACAGAAGGTCGGGATTCAATGGACGAAGATGAAATTCATGAATGAAACAAAATAAGTGAAATGGTTGATCCAATTGTGGAAACTAAAGAAGCGACAAATCGCATGATTTCTACGTTTGTACATTTGAACAGTTATGGAGAGCGACCTCTAGCGAAAGTAGGTCGCGTCCTTCGGGATCCGTCCTTGACATAGTTATAAATTTTGTATCCATGATTATACCCAAATTGATTGATTGATTTCATTCCAATAAACAATAATTTAATTACTATGGAAACGTAGAAGGTGACATTGATTTGAAATAAGTCAGGTGTGAGTCAGGCTTATAATGCTGTGTAAGAATCGCTATCTTGATAAAATAATAATTTTAACGGCCTCTGTAAGTTCAGAGGCTAAGCGTTGAATCACGATCCCGGTCCCGGTCCTGGGTTCGAACCCCGATAGGGACATATTAAAAAAATCACTTTGTGATCCCTAGTTTGGTTAGGACATTACAGGCTGATCACCTGATTGTCCGAAAGTAAGATGATCCGTGCTTCGGAAGGCACGTTAAGCGGTTAGTCCCGGTTACTATAGACGGCCGGACCATTATAGACGGCGATGTGGCTTACCACCTATAACGTTGGTCTAACAGAAAGCTTGATAAGATGAGGGTACTTACGATGGATGTACCGCTGATTACCCCAACTTAAATTATGTTGTAATTCGATACTTGTTTGAAAGAAAGGAGAAAGATAAAATGTTCCATGTTAATAAATTACCTACTCTGACAATTTCGTGGTGGAGTAAAGAAAATTCACACTATATAAATCTAATCTGGTCAACGCGATAGACTATTTGGTATTGGACTAGTATTCGTGGGCCTATTTCCGTAACCCATCATCCAGGACTTATATTCTGAGATTCCTAATTCCTGTATGAGACATGATTTGGCTCCAACCAGCCTAGGGAAAGCATAACCTTGATTTTGTAGGGGAGGGGAAAACTCACGCAAACAATATGGTATTTAATAAATAAATAACATAACATAAAAAACAACAATTTATGAATTCATTCATGGAACGATGTTTCCACCACATAACATAATATTTTTCTCTATGATCGTAGCCTATTGTCTTTGAAACGTATACGAAACGCGACATCTATGCCAACCTTTGTGAACTATTATAATTATGTTCGGCTTGTAAAAGGTTTCCGAGCTATCTTCATTTGTTTCCGACTTGAGTACTTGAATAGTTTCACAATAAATAACATAGATGGCGTACGTTATACCTTCAGAATAGGGTCTACAAAAAATGGAAAATGTTAAGTATATTTTCGTGGAGTATAAAATAGGCTTTAGGCCAAAAGGCCAATAGGTTTTAGGCTTTTTGGGAGCAATAGAAGTGTGTCAGGATCGAAGCAAGTGGAATTCTATAGTCTCTGCTTACCCCGGTAGGAAAAAGGTGAGTTTATGTATGTATGTATAAAATAGGCTAGTTTCCAACTAGTCAAAATAATTACTTTTTAGTAAACGACTAAAAAGACGACGTTTCAATGGAATTTGTATGGAAAATCACACTGTGACGTCATAGAAAAACGTGATAAAATTTCGAACTTATTGTTACGTTTTTCTTGATTAAAATTCATACAAATGTAGCTATGGAACTTTGAATAATTACCTACTAAAATATAATTGACATAAACATAAGTAAGCAGAATACGTCCCACTGCTGCTGGCCACAGGCATCCCCTCAAAAAACCACAGGGGGTAAAGTTAATATTCATTTATAAAAACAACAACTTGAAATCAAATTTGAATTTACTTTAAAACACAAGTGACGAAAATAACAAGAGAATCTGTAAAATTAAACTTTGAAAACGGAATCATCAAAACTGTAGCACGGAACACGACCTACAAACTGCAAGGGCCGTACAAGCTATTAATTAGAAGCATCAGGGTGGAATCTCATACGATTAGTTGAGTAATGGAGCGAGCAGGGTAAGACGTTGATGTAGCGTTCAGAAGACGCCTCAAGATGGGACATGTATTGTCACGACGCCATATAATAGTTATAGATGTGTAGGTGGGTAGAATGGGCATAGAATAAGGAATAATACTATATATAGAACGGCAACTCTCCGGTCCACACCAGCGGTTTTAGGTTTAAACCCCCCGACGGTCTTACTCAGTCGGTCACTCGGTCTTCAGTCGTATGAGCGTCAAACGTCACTTAATGTGTAGTGTCTGTGTCAAACATTATGTTTTGTATAAATGTCCGGGGTGTGGTATGGGGGTACAATTATGGTGTTTATTATATTGAGGATAATGCTTTTTGCGCATTACATTTTTTCTAAATCAAACTGAAGAAAATCTGTAACTGGTTGGTAACAATACATGGTTACACTTTGAATCGATAGATTTTTTCCTCAGCTATACAGGTCGGGAAGTTACAGTAGCTTTGCAAGAAAAGCATCGATATACTTAATAACATACCATGAGGCTAGTAATAGGTGCAATAATCACAGATCATCATCATCATCATCAGCCCATTAACGTCCCCACTGCTGGGGCACGGGCCTTCCCTATGGATGGATAGGGAGGTCGGGCCTTAAACCATCACGCGGGTCAAGTGCGGATTGATGGTTATTAACGACTGCTAATGCAGCCGGGACCAACGGCTTAACGTGCCTTCCGAAGCACGGAGGAGCTCGAGATGAAAACTTTTTTTTTGTGGTCACCCATCCTATGACCGGCCTTTGCGAAAGTTGCTTTACTTCAACAATCGCAGACCGAGCGCATTAACCGCTGCACCACCGAGCTCCTCCATCCTCCAATAATCACAGATAAACATAATAATATATTACGTAAAACGTATTGCGTACATTTACACTTGTATACATCATCATCAGCCCATTAACGTCCCCACTGCTGGGGCACGGGCCTTCCCTATGGATGGATAGGGAGATCGGGCCTTAAACCATCACGCGGGTCCAGTGCGGATTGATGGTTATTAACGACTGCTTATGCAGCCGGGACCAACGGCTTAACGTGCCTTCCGAAGCACGGAGGAGCTCGAGATGAAAACTTTTTTTTTTGTGGTCACCCATCTTATGACCGGCCTTTGCGAAAGTTGCTTAACTTCAACAATCGCAGACCGAGCGCGTTTACCGCTGCGCCACCGAGCTCCTCTTGTATACGCGTTACGTTATTTACGTAAGTACTTTTGTAACATCACTGTTTTCAGAATAAAGTTTATTCCATTCTATTTCTATTATATTCTACTTTATTTGTCCGGACCGGGTGAGAGCCTTCAGCGCTTCCCATTTGTCCGGCCAAGTAGTTAATGCCATCTGCGGCAAATCTACAATAAGTCACGTCAATAAAAAGTTGCCTAGTTTATAAAATATATAAAATTATTGTGTAAAATGGGAAATCGTTTGTGAACCATGATTCCTGAAACGCGCGTCCCTCATGAAAATTATATTTAAGTATAACATAACATATATTTATGTAAGTTAGATAGATCGTGTGGGTTGTGAGATGCATTACCAACCTCATTAACCCTGGTGTCAGAGTTATTATTGAGCCCCTGACATGGCTCATATATCGACTACAAGTAGTAACCGGGACGAACGGCATCCGAAATACGGAATGTTATTAAATTATATTGATTGTAATAGCTTAACCAGAAGAATTTCTGTTGAATTTGGAACTTTTTTTTGGTAGAAGATTTGGTGGTAGCTCTACAAACTTGTTATAAATACTTATATACAAATTTGTATTTAAAAGAAAGTGTAATCTTTTGTGCACTTTTACTTATTACAAGTTTAGTCGTGATACTAACAATTTATTTCAAAAAAAAAACGTTGATACGTCCAAAATATATCTTAAAGAGGAAAAGAGACAAAATCGATGTAACCCTGAGCAATTAACCGTGAAATGGGGTCACGTCAGCCCGTGAGACATTGAAGTATAACGGGATGAACCCTAAGGGGACCAGAGGATTAATGTATAATTCTATAACGTAGACATAGGTACGTAGATGGAAGAGCCGTGGTAGCCCAGTTGGTAGAACGCTTCACTCACTTTGAGGTCGCAGGTTCGAATCCAGCACAGGCCTAAACCAATGATTGCCGAATTTCTTTTCGAATTCATGTTTGGATCATAAATTATTATCACGTGCTCAGCGGTGAAGGAAAACATCGTTAGGAAACCAACTTCCCGAGAAATGCATTTTCGTAGGTACGTGACCTAATCTGTATGGAAGGACAAACTGGCAGTCGCTTCTGTAAAAATCCGGACCTGACAAATCTTCAGGTTAGGTAAGCGGACTCTGTGTGTGTGTGTGGATAATGCTAGGGAAATGATAGACATAGGTACATAGATCGGAATCCTTTCTGGGCACAGACACTTATCTTGAGATATTTTGGTGATTGTGTACACTCAGTGTAAAGTGATAGGTTGCTTACGGGAATATCTAAAACATTGTATAAGCCTGTACGAAGCCACTGACAATGCCGTAAGCGTGGCCAATTATTGGTCAGCAAAAATTTAGCTTCGATCGCCATCGACTCGCAAAGAAGAAGATTGTATAAGCGACCATTATAGACAGCGATACGGCTCATCACCTTGTCTCTTTGACACGTAGATCAGATGGGAGAAATCTTTTTCTTAGAGATAAGAGTACCTTTTTTTGACATGACTTATTGTAGATTTGCCGCAGATGGCATTAACTACTTTTCCAGGCAAATGGGGAGCGCTGAGGGCTCTTACCTGGTACAAAATCGAAGACTGAATCAAATCGAAGACAACAGGCCTGAGGGTGCCCAGTTGGGCGCGAAAGTTAAGCGTACCTATACTGTCCATTTTCTTTGTATGTTTCTTTTGTCAGTTATATTGTGTACAAATAAGTAAATAAATAAATAAGCTATATCTATTTTTCTCCATAAGACTTACGTTGGGTAGTATAGTCCCTTAATATATGTAGGTATATAAATAAAACATCAACTGTGATGAGTTTTCTATCAACAGTGGTTGCAAGTTATCTCGGTCCGAATTCGATTTCAATAAATAAGAATGAATCCTGTGGGTTTTATCCGATAAGATTAATGTACAGCCACGTTATGATATCGCCGACGTGGTTGAGTTATATCGGATTGATTATTAATATCGCAGATGGGAATAGTGAGGTGAATAGAAACGAGCGAGTGAACAGTCCCTTGACTCGAGTAACTTAAGGCAACAACTCGATTACTCAAGACCTTCTCGAAAAGCGTGATATTTTAATCTACTTAGGATAAGCGGGGGACATACGGCTAGTTGGTAGACCGGGGTAAACCTTAATCGGGGTAGGACGCCACAAATTGGTATAATAGGCACAATCTTGAAACCGCTTTCCGTATTAGCAGGCATGTGACTAGCTTAATATAGCACGCTATTGGATATCAGTCGATGTACTTGTCATCTCCTTACCTATAGATTTCACAGGTTCAGTTTTTTACACAAGTGACTGCCTGTCTGACCTTCCAACCTGCGAAGGAAAAACCAGCCCGATGCGGGTTAGGTCACATACCTCCGAAAATGCATTTCTCGGGTGTGTGGGTTTCCTCGCGAATTTTTTCTTCACCGCTGAGCACGTGATAATCATTTACAATCCAAACATGAATTCGAATACAAATTCAGTTGATCCACTATGAATACATAAAATATAATTATGCACTATCATAATTGAAACGTATTGTACCTATGCTATATTCACTATATTCTTAATTGGGATCTCTCAGTCGATATCTATGACAAGGAAATTTGTGCGGAAGTAAGTACTTTTAGTTTTTCCTTGTTTAGTGTTTGTGTGTGTATAAAGTGTTAATTAATTCATTCATTTTATTTATTTATACTTTATCTTGGTTTATTTTATTTCATAGTTAGATTAAATTTTATTGAACCGCTTTAACTTTGTTTACAAAATGTTAAAATAATAATTGTATTGCGAATCCGAATTCGTTCATAATTCAACCCGATATCGTGATCTTCATAATTTCTGTTTAAAAATATAGCTTCACTAGGTAGGAGATTGGTAGGCGCAACTAGAAAGTTTGGCGATTGTAAGGAACTGGGGGAAAGGAAATTGCCATTTACGATACAAAAATGAGGCAGAGATTAGATTTTACGCTGAGTGATTTTGCTCGTCATTTTTAGAGTATTAATACTTAACGTACCTCTGAAATTACGTAACGAAAATAATACTGAAAGTACAACATGAGCCACTCAATAAAATGTTGAAGTGCTGTAGTCAGTAACATTTATGTCTTGAGTAAGAATGATAATGAGAAATATTGTATAAAAATACAAAATATTTTAATGCACAAAAAGGAAAATGGAACACTACAAAGAATCCTGGCCAAAAACTCCTATGGTTCCCGCCAAAACTCGTTCTACCCCGTCCCACTTGTTCTATCTTTAAAAAAATAATGTTTAGTCGACGTCCTAGCAGCATGGGCACGTTACTTCCGCAAGAAGTTTAAAAATTTCATAAAAGTGTATTAAACGTAGTAATCTCGTAAAAACCCATCAAAAAGTACTAACTCACGGATAAGAAGATAAAGAACAAAAATGGAAGACATCCTGTGAGTAACTTTCTCTTTAGTTGGTATTTTATCTAACAAACATAAACATTACAAGTAGACAGTTCATCCAGAACGCATCCTTATTACCTGCGTACTTGCGGCCTCTGTGGTCCAGTGGAACGGCCTCTTTGGTCTAGTGGCTTGAGCGTTGGGCTCAAATCCCAGCGGAGACATATCACAAAAATCATTTTGTGATCCCTGGTTTGGTTAGGACATTACAGGCTGATCACCTGATTGTCTGAAAGTAAGATGATCCGTGCTTCGGTAGGCACGTTAAGCCGTTGGTCCCGGTTACTACTTACTGTTGTAAGTTAGTAGTCGTTACATGAGCCATGTCAGGGGCCTTTGGCGGCTCAATAATAACCCTGACACCAGGGTTGATGGGGTTGGTAATTCACCTTATAACCCACACGACAGAAGAAGAACCTACTTATTTATAGGTAAGTAAGTATATCAAAAGATTAAACTTACACCTATCTTTGGATTTCTTCAAGGAAAAGCTAAGGTTAGATATAATTGAATTATAAGTCTTGTTTTCAAGATAATTTTGAAGACATAGCGTAAAGATACGTAATATCAAAATTATCTTCGTCTTTTTGTGGGTCAGGTCAATAACCATTCATTCATTCCCGAAGACGTAGGCAGAAGCCTAAAATAATACACCCACTCCTCGCCAGCTATAATACACACCCACCCTAAACATTATAAAAAACTTAACATAAATCGATTCACCTCTAAGCAAACCAAGGTTCACAATAGATACGCTATCTTCTATCGTGTGGGTTGTGAGTCTTGTGAGGTCAACCCTGGTGTCAAGGTTACTATTGAACCGCCAAAGGCCCCTGACATGGCTCATGGAACGACTATTAACTTACATTAGTCAGTAGTAACCGGGACCAACGACTTAACGGACATCGGATCATCTTTCTTTCGGACAATCAGGTGATCAGCCTGTAATGTCCTATAACCAAACTAGGGATCACAAAGGGATTTTTTGTGATGTGTCCCCACCGGGATTTGAACCCAGGACCTCCACATCGTTAGCCCAACGCTCAAACCACTGGACTACTGTGGCCGTTATACGCTGATAACAGAATTCAGAAAACTTTCAGTGGTAAGGTTACCTACATCCTAACAATGCTGCATAAAATCTCCCCGTACCGTACTGTGTTTGGTTTGGCTGATGAGTTGTTTGTCTTGTAAACGAGAGCCGTATTTATTAAATATACTTTTCTTTTGTATCTCCTCTTCTACTATGGAAATTTCGGGATATTTTTCTCCTCGTTGGCCTAAAAAATTACCGGATTTCGTGCTCGTGTATTCTATTTAGCCAAAGGATTGAATCAGTGTAGAGGATATTTTCCTGACACATACCTAAGTCACAAAATAAATAATGTATTATACCAAGTATACCTCTATAAATTTATTATCTGAGAAAATACAGGAAAGAATAGTGACAGTGGTATTAAAAAGTGTACAGTGTGTGTATGTAGTAGGGTTTTATTTTAAAAGATTATATTTTATAACATTTTTATGTCTTATTTATTAAGATATCTTCCTTCCACTATGTGTTTTTATGTAAGATTTGGAGGTAAAAACTATCCGGAAAATGTTTAAGCAGTTATGTTATAAATTCAACATACTTATCGAGTAAATACAAGCAAACCTATTTGAAATGTTGAAACTAAGTCATTTCATTTGATACCCAACACAATATCATTGGAAAAAGAAATGTTGTCGTCCTCAGTTTATCTCTTGTAGAAGGCTCCCCATTGAATTTAACGTGACGTTAAATAGCCTTTAGCCACCGGACAATCAAAACGTTTCTAGTGATACCTCATTAAATTTGTTAAATTCTGACAGGTGGCTTGGAAGTTAGGTTGGAACAAACGTACATACTTAGCTGTGAAACACATAATCCTCCCTTTTGCTTCGCCGCAGTCGGATAAAACAGCAACGTAGCACCAAAATCCGCTATCAGAAATTCGACCAGTTGAGAATTAAGGGAAAGAAACGAAGAAAGAGCAGCAAATAACCTCGGCCTCATAATTACATCATTACGATGCGGTTATTCCAAGTGGGCACCTGACGTCTCGATAAATCCCGGCTTTAGATGGATGTTCGCTATCGGATCCGCTAAAGACGAATCACCGGTCAGCTTGAGATTAATTACGAGGTCGTAGCAACTCCCCTTCAGCTTTTGTTTAAATATATTATCTGAACAGAAATGCAATGCTGTGTGCCTAATGAAGACTGAAATACTGTTGCCAAACTGTCGATAGTTTGAGTATCGATTGTTGACGTTGAAGGTCATTTATACTATCGACAGCTTATTTAGATCAATACTATCATCACACTGATTGCTGTGTGATAGTTTATGTATGTATGATAATATGTGTATTGACATACATAAAGTCACGCCTATTTCCCACCGACGAAACACACACACATAGCAATAGTTATCGATAGACTTTCAATAGTGGTCTATCGTTACGGCAGACTTCTTCTGTTAGGACCCACGTCTATGACGGAAAGTTAACCGAGGTATTTGATGCTCAATTTTCTTCAACAAGAGAGGAAAATTATGTTCATTGTGTGTACCGAGTTTAAATCACGCACTAGTGAAGTAGTGTAGAATTGACTCGAGCGCTGTTAGGTTTGATTTTCTTCACAACTTGTCACGCTTTTATAAAAAGTTTTTAATTCGTACAGTGATGTATTTCTCGATAAATATATTCCATACCTGTTGATTCTTATGAAGATAAAGTTTTATCTTATAATAATCTTGATTACCGAAAATATTGCTCATAGTCGTTTTTAGTTCATTGCCAGTGTTTTAAACCAAACTTCTCCTAGATGCTCCTGAATTGCGGCGATATATACAGGGTGTTAGTGACACCGTACTGAATATTGAGGGGGATGATTCAGCTCATTATTCTGAGTAAATATCAAGTGGAATTTTTTGTCGAAAAACTCTTGAAAACATAGGAAATCGTACTCTGGCCCTTGCGATACAAGCTGAGCTTAGTGCAGGTACCGCCGCATATCTAGAGTAATTGGTCATATTATAGTTGTCTGTGTTTATTAATGTAAAATTGTAAGTCTATATTCAATAAAGACTATTATATAATATTATATTATGTTAGTGATTTCTTGAATTATTTTTAGTTCCTTATATTTGCGACGGAAAAATTGACTTGATATTAACTCAGTATCGTGAGCTGAATCATCCCTCTTCGGTACGGTGTTACTAACACCCGATACAGAGGAATGTGCTCTAACCACTACATGGCCAAGCAAGCAAGCAGAGCTATGTATCTTGCACCGGTAAGGCTCGCCGTCTACTAGACAAGTAGGTAGTTCACAGCAACAAGAGAACCTAGCACACTAGGCATTCAATAATTGTCAAAAGTCATCAACCACATACTTTTACTTCACCTTATGTCGATTTACCATCGCCACTGCCATCAAATTCAAGAGGATATGTCTATAAAATATGCTACCTAATATGGATACGCGTCCAGAAAAAAAAGAGATCAGAAATACAGTACAAAATTCTGTATTGCATAATCACACAAAGACAGTATATAAGTAGGACAGAAGACGTACTTTAGACGGTTTCAAACTTTAATTTCATTTAAAAATAACTTTTAAATTAATCAAGCTTGCGAAAGAATTATTTAAGCCGCCTGATATAAGAAAAACGCATGAAACAACTTTTACTGGAATATTACCACAATATTTTACAGCTGAACGAAATACACTTTCATTTTGTTTCGTCAGCCGTATCTGGAAAGAAATGGATGGCGACTACTCTCCTTAATTATAAATAAAATATATCTAGCCGGTGCATGATGTTATCCGGATACCATTACGTTATTTAGTTTTCGTTTCATCTTCTTCTGCTTTTAATCCAGTTATATAGCTGCTTTGTGTTCCATGGTATTTACTTCAGTATCTAAACGAAAGAGGGATTGTGTCCTTTCTATAACGGTGGACTTATATTGGGCTACGGTTCATGGTATCCATATTTATTAGGCCTTTGATAAGGATCTAATCCCTTTTGGGATGGCCAGAATCGCAAGTAACAATTTGCAGCCGCTCTTTAATACTCGAATCCCAAGAGAGTTAATAATTAACACATTCAATAGTCAATCATTTTAGAAAGAACGTTATATTTTTGGTTGATTTGTCAACATGACCTAACCTAACCTGTAACTAGGACTTAAGGGCTGGTTTTCCCTTTGCTAGTTCTAAGGTCAGACAGGCAATTGCTTCTGTAAAAAACCGGACCTGTCAAATCTTCAAGTTAGGTAAATGCACCCTGTGAAAACGGGATAAAGCTAGGTAGACGATGGTTTTCTCAACATGCTCGTGCAAAGGGTTTTTAGAATCTCCCAAAGAAGCATTATTATTATTTATTATAATAATCTCCCAAAGAAGCATTATTATAGCCTGTCTGATCTTAGAACTCGCAAAGAGAAAACCAGCCCTTAAGTCCTAGTTACAGGTTGGGTTAGGTCATGTTGAAAAAACAGCCAAAAGTATAACGTTCTTTCTAAAATGATTGACTATTGAATGTATTAATTATTAACTCTTTTGGGATTTGGGAACCCAAAGAAGCATAAGAAGAAATAAAATAAGCTTGTAAACTTACTGGGCTAAACATCACAGATTTAATGTATATGCAGCAAAACAGCGCGGCTCTTTGTCCAGGACTTATTTCCCAGATAATACCCGCGTTTAGACCGCGACAACACCTATTGTTCCCGAAGCACATATTCATGTTGTAGTCCAAGTTGTTAAATAGGACAGAGAGTAAAATCGCCTTGGAACTTTTCATCTCTGGTAGAAATAAAATATATTTTAGAGGCTTAGAAAAACACGAGGAGTAGTCATACGTAAGCTTTCCTCTTTTCTAAAGTATTCAATAAATACTTCCTTTATCTGGTCGCCTGGAAATTGCTGTAGAGCAATATGGACGCCAATTGTGCTGTTACCTTTCTTGTGTACGTTTTTTTTATAATGTTTCATGTATGCGTCTATTTTTGTTTTAATTTTATTTGTATCCTAGAAAAAAATCCGTAAAGATATTTTTTTAGACATTACCTACGTCAAAACTCCAAATAAATCTTCTCCAGTTTCACGGATGAGAGACTTTAGCGCTTCCCATTTGTCCGGCCAAGTAGTGACCGTATAATAAGCCACGTCAAAAAAAAAAACTCGTGTCACGACAACACTGTACTACGGGCAAATGCAGATCCAAAGTACATTATTGCATGTTTGTGCATTAATTAGGTCCTCATGTTTCTCAAGAGATAATACGAACAGAATATAATTATTCTTACGAAACTACGACCAGCTTCCACCTTAGTACTCGTAAGTCGACGCTTAGAATTTATGTCGGCGTTAGTCTTCTAAATAGATGGACCTCTAGGTTCCTTAGTACCTCTTGAGATTGGGAACTTTTAAACGCTGCAACTGAAAATTCTGTACTCGTGAATTATGTGTACTGCTTAAGTGTAGAAGAGATTTATAATTCATTTGAATGTGCTACTTATAAACATGCTTAAAACGTAATGCGGTACTTAAAAGAAAGAATGAACTTACTAGTAAACTACATTTAAATGGAAATGGGGTTGTGTATTATATTCGTAACTTAAATGAATAAAATTATTCACACGAAATTATTCCTAGAAAAGCCCACATTTGCTCGAAAAGAGTAAATACCTATTATTTTATACTTACAAATACTTTCTAAGCGACAAAAATGAGATGGAAGTAACAAGAACTTGACAGAAAACCTACGAACTCAACTAAAAATAATCATTTTGTATTTTTTATAATCTCGGGCATATCTAGAAAATTGGCTAAGGGATTACAATTTGCATGACTGTCTTATACGCACCTTAAAAAGACAGTAGGAACAAGTACGTACATCATTATATGTCTTTATTAGTAGGTAAGTTCTCAAAAAGCACACCTAAGTAAACTTACGAATTTCCCTAAACTCCAATTTAATAATGAGTCTTTAATTATTACATTAATTCGTCTTTGAACGGCAATGGAAGTCCCAACTTTACAACTCAGTCGTTACTTCATACCCAACTTGGAAATTTTCACCAAAATCTAACTAACGAGCTGGTTTCTGGTCTAGGATGCGCTACTTCGTACTTATGAAGATGTTAAAGTCTATATATGCTAACTTTATTTCTCTTCATTTAGTTTGGCGGAGAAACATTACCTTTAGACTTTTTTACTGGCTGTACCTAAATAATTACAGTTAGTATAGTTACTTGTGTGTGAATGTCTTTCTTGTTATCAAGTTGCGTTTGTGTACAACAACATACAATAAGTTCACGGCCATATCTCAATTGGGGTAGTCATAGGTACATCTATCGTAAGATGGACTTAGTACCCACACCTCACTGAGCTTTCTGTTAGACCAACGTGGCGAGACGTATCGCTGTTTATAATAATCGAGCCAACTATGTAAATGAAAACTGTTAAATAACTCGGTTTTATATATTTTTTTCTTGAAAAGTATATAATGCTTATCTCTAAAGCCTGCTGAGCTGTAATAAATCGATACAATGGCGTGAATTTTGGCTCAGAAAAAGAGGGAGTGCATTTAAACTCAAGGAAATACAACTGTAATTGGAAAAAAATTTGAATTATATATATCATCATCATCATCATTGGCCACAGCATCTATCGTAGATGATTGTTGCAGCACTTGCGAGTCTACGGGTTCCCGCAGCGCCGCCGATGGCTATAGAGCTCTATTTCATTTCTTGCCACATCGTTCGCACACAAAACGCGACTCCACAGGAGGTGGTAAAGCACGACGAAGACTTTATATATAGCGGCATGCGTATATGTAACGATTGCTGAATGTGGAGGAAGCAAAAGCACTGTGTCGGGATCGTAGCAAATGGAATTCCTTAACCTCTGGTGGACTTGTTGAGATTACATACTTATGAAATGATTATTAAGAAAGCAAAAACATTACGTGCTGATTTTTATATTGAAAGAAAACTGACAGACGTTCAAAAAACAATGGAACATACTGAACTTGATAAGTATATAATAAGAAACTTAAGATATTTTATGTTTATTTTTTTTTTTTAAAGAACGTCTAGGGCCCTGTGCCGAGGTTTTTCTTGCAGCTTCTTTTCCCCGGCTATACAGGTTGTGAGAAGCTGCAGTAGTTTTAGGCGGATGAGACGTTCGTTATGTAAAAATTGACGATTCAAAGTGTAACTATGTTACCTACTGAATAAAGATATTTTTGAATTTGAATTTGAATAAGAAATAGGCTTGAGTTTATGTATGTACGTAATAGATGCATTTAGACAAAACCTAAAGTTATAATTATGTCGGCTTTAAATATTCTTGGTGGGAACAAGAACCGACTAGCGAGCGTTCCGTAGTCATAACCATTATCTTGGCGGGTTCCGTCGCCCAATGCACCTGTCGAGACCCATTACACTGTACAATAGCACTATTACTGCACTTTGTTTGAATCACCGATATGTGCAATTGCAGTTGACTCCAAGTTTTAAGTTTGGAGACAGTTGAGTGGCTTTTATGCTCTGTTTTACTCGAATTGATGGAAATGTTTCGTTCCAAATGGAAATTATGTTCTATAAGTAAAATAATAAAAAAAGTAAAATTCACGTGTTGTTGCCAGTTTACTTTCAGAATGTCACTTACTACAATTTTATATTTGATGAATGCCACACTGGAAAAGCTACACTTCCTTGTTTAAAAAATAATAGGATGCAAATGCCTTTCCACGAAATGAAACCTATACTAGTTGCGTCTAAATGGACACTTTGTTGGCGCAAAACATTAATTATAGTGTCGGTCTGCGGGCACAGTACACATAATTTAAATAAGTAGACAAACTTTACGAAGCTACTAAAGATTTTAATAACAAAATACAGAATTTCAAGATTGCACATTACGTATTTTTCAGTTATGCGTGACGTATAAAACATGTTCACACAGTTAATACAGTCCTTTAGTAATTTAGTTTTAAGCTTTATTTTACAACTTTTTTCCTTTTCAATTGCAACACATAATACACAGTGTACATAGTACAGGGTTTTTACCGCGTTAAATCAGGAATATGAGACTCCCGATATTTCGACACAGTTGCAAGTGCCATGTTAAGTGTGGTAAGAACCCGGTATTATGTGCTTTAATTATGATAATAATTACATACAATTGCATAGCTAAACCTCAAACAATGTAAGTATTCCCTTTTTACTTATCCAAAAAAAAAAAACATCTCCAAACATCCTGCTTGACACGGGAACCTCTGTAAAGAAAACACTTGAAATTAATGCTTAGATACAATACTGTTAAAATCGACTAAAAAAATAGAAATTTCTTAAACAAATAACCAGCTTATTTTACTATTTGTTCGTTTTGTGTGTGATTAACTTGTCTTATTTTCTTTCTTTCTGTGTACGATAAACTATTAAATAAATAAATAAGAAATAAATTGTCCTCTCTATTTTTATATGGACAAAGAATTTGTAACCTGTTCGTACCTTAGTTCATCATAATCCATCACAGGACTTCAACATCAAGTAGTGTGAATGTGAAGCAGGAAACAACTTACGTAAGAATAAAGAGTCAACTTACGTTGCTTCTTGTTGTCTGGGAGCACTGCCCATCCCTGTTCCATCTCAAGTAGTGTTCTATTAAACTTTAAAATTATAGCCAAGTTGCCCCACTGCTCTTCTCAGCCTATACTGCGGTAGTGAGGAGGAATTATTTTTAATTAAAGTAGAAATTAACATCGCCTGTGCTAATGGATGGAGCTTTTCACACACAGTTCACTACTAATTTAGTATAATGTCTGTTAGTTGTTTGTATTTTTAAAGGTTAATGAGTTTTGGAGTTACGTAGTTAACGGGAGAAAATTCTATTGTGATTTTGGAGCTTTTTATCGTAATAAAAAAACAAATAGCTCCGTTTTCGAGATGATTCATTATAATACAGATAATTAAAGCTATATGACGTTGTTTAGACTGGAAATTGCGTAAGCATTTATTAATGTTACCGTTATCGATCGCTATCGACTCGCAAAGAAGAAGATGTTACCGTGCAATTTGATTTTACTGAATAAAGAGTTTTCAAACTTTACAGCAGTGGTATGTAAAAACTGCTTAAGTACTTGTGCCTTTAGTTTTGGTTTTATACAAGACCGCATTAATAAATAAAAAAGTAACACGGAGAGGAATGCTACACTGACAGGAGTGTGGCTCTTAAATTAGTGAAGTGATGTACTTGTGTTGGATACAAAAT
This sequence comes from Pectinophora gossypiella, assembly GCF_024362695.1. Lineage (NCBI taxonomy): Eukaryota > Metazoa > Arthropoda > Insecta > Lepidoptera > Gelechiidae > Pectinophora > Pectinophora gossypiella. Next base: position 5,457,378 of record NC_065416.1, on the reverse strand, counting down.
GGTTGGAGTAAGAAAAAAAAGTTAACCACTTTTTACTCAAAACGCTTTTTTTTTTCACTTTTCATTGACGCGACTTCTTGTAGTCTTGCCGCAAACGGTAACTACTTGGCCGGATTTTTTATTAACGTAGGTGAAACATTTTATTCTAAAAACAATATTGTAAGAATACCAAACAATACAACAATACTCGATAAAAACAATATTCGTTAAAATGCTAATATTTATAATCCAACCAGGGTTACACCACAGCATTGACAGCTAGATCAACATTTCAAAAGTGAATTTAATTCAGTTTATTTATTCACTGTGAGTAGAATAGTTTTACGATTAAAATATAAAATATCTTTCATGTACAATTTGGTGTATTTGATATTTATGTAAAACAATCGCCTACGGCTCAATTTGGCTGTATCACTTTGATCACTTTACCATATTTCAAACGTAATTACGGGAAAAACAAAATATGTTTATTTTATTTATTCATTAAATAATCCACAATTTTTACGATAAAAGGACTCAAGTATGCTTTAATAACTCAATTATATTCACGGCATTGCTATGTCAACCCAAAAAGAGTGAAGACTGTGTTGGGGTTAGATACTAATAATATAGGTAGGGGACAAAAATCGTGTATGAATACTCAAAAAGTGTTAGACAAAAACGTCTTTCCCAATTGTGTCACGTATTTTCCTGATGTAAGCACGAACGTAGTAGGAAAGTTTTAAGGTGTGTGCATGGATGAATCCAATTTGATCCAACATGCAATCAAAGTACTTTCAAAAACTATAAACCCCGTTGCCCAGTGGTCTACTTATTGATTCAATGCGATAAAAAGTCAAGGAATATCAGATGAGGTCAGTCATTGGACGAGGACACTAGTTAACCGTTTAGAGCCCAAATATAAAAAAAATATGTAAATAAAAGGTAAATTCAAACTCTTCATCATCAAAATAACAAGCTTTCTGATGACTTGTCGCTATGCTTAACCTTATGATCACGAGTTTTGTCTATCAATAATTTCAGGATAGGCAACCAGTCCTCGGTTTAAATGGGGTATGTTTAAGGCGATGATATACATAACATAAACATAAACAGCCTATATACGTCCCACTGCTGGGCACAGGCCTCCCCTCAATCAACCGGAGGGTGTATGGAGTATACGTCAAATGTTTTTGTAGTCACACCTTTATTTCAGGGCCCAAACAGAACCGCTTTTACCTTTATGAAAATTGAAAGTCTTTATTGTCCCTTTTTTCATTTCAGCCATGTGGGCCTACTTAACATTCGTGTGTGCTCCCACCATTACCCTATCACCTTTGTGACAGACAGTCCGAAGATAATGGGAACGTGACAAATGTATTATGTGGAGTTTTACCAATAAGGATCACTGGGCGTCACGTATTTTACACAAGCTTTGTATGCGTAGAATTTAAGGTAGGTGTTATGATACGAGTAGGATAATATTATTTGTATGGAACGGCGTGTGTGTGATAATGGGAGGTGTGTTATCATATGTATGGTTAGGTAGGGAGCTAAATATATAGGTAAAAGTAGGTGTACTTATGTGCCTAGGTCCTCCCTTCTTCTTATCGTGTGGGCTGTCAGGTGGAATACCAGCCTCATCAACCCTGGTGTCAGGGTTATGACTGAGCCGCCAAAGGCCCCTGACATGGCTCATTTAGATCACTCACTTACATCAGTAAGTAGTAACCGGGACCAACGGCTTAACGTGCCTTCATAAGCACGGATCATCTTACTTTCGGACAATCAAGTGGTCAGCCTGTAATGTCCTAACCAAACTGGGGATCAAAGTGATTTTTGTAATATGTCCCCACCGGGATTCGCACTCGGGGCCTCCGGATTGTGAGTGTAGACCACTGGACTATAGAGGCCTACATAACCATTCGTGTCATAACACACCTCCCATTATGACACACCATCATACCTTACCCAGAGCGAGTGCGGTGAGTGACGGCGAGTTTCTAGTCAAAAATCCTGTAATTTTGAGTCCTCATATTCGAAAATAGCGCGCTTTTTCGTATTTTCCGTGGTTACGCAAAAAGCGATAAACAAGCAAAACAAAAAAAATACAATAAATTACATAAACGGATTTTTAATGTAAAATATTTTTTGTTTGAATCCTAGTAGATAGAATGCAAGTTATCGAACTTTAAATAACATAGTGCTCTGTATTCTTTCCGTGTGTCCATTTTGTAAATCTTAACATAGGAAATCGTACTCTGGCCCCTGCGATACAAGCTGAGGTTAGTGCAGGGACCGCCGTATTACTAAAGTAATTTGTCATATTATAGTTGTCTGTATTTTTTTTATTATTTTTTATTAAAGCAACTATTAACGAATTGTTGCGTTGACAGCGACTCCCCGTACGGCGATTCCCGCTACGGCGAGTCTGTTTACGGCAAGTGGCTTGACATCTCGTCTGTCATTTGCATGTACAGTTCAAAACACAATTTTAATCACGCTACATACAACCGTAATCAAAATATTTTTAATTTCGACAATCAAAAACAATATCTCAATAAATATAACCATAAAAGTCGGACTTGTCCCTACGAAATAATAAGAGAAACGCTTCATTGACTCGACTATAATAAATCGTGAAAAAATCAAACTTCCAATAGTGACATTTTTACGTTGTTTCTCGCAATGATTACAAGTCAAAATGTAACAAGATAAACTGAAATAAGGTTTTTATACGACCGACAGGACCATACAATAAAATGTGTTTTTGGATCATCGTAAAAGTTTATGAGCGGATAGTAAAATGTTCGTTAGGTTGTGATGAGACTTGTTTCTTTGTATATATTGTTGATTGAGACGAAGATACAAGTACTTTTGGTCATGGCTCGGAAAGTAACAACCTGTAGTAGTAGTTTTAGGCGGAGCAGACGTTCGTTATGTAAAAATTGACTATTCAAAGTGTAACTCTGTTACTTATTAAATAAAGATGTTTTTGAATTTCAATTTTAATTTTTAATGCAGATTATAGTTACATATATAGCTTTATTACGATTTGACAAAAAATTAGACATTCGGCAGAAGTTGCCAAAAAGATGTTTAGAAGAATAACAAATATCCGAGCAGAAATAATCTTGATAAGCGTAATTCTACTAAAAACAAAATATAAATATTTTTAATGCCTAACATCTGGTACTGGCACAGCATGTCTGGCGAGGGTTACATAGATGAGGTAGAGACCTGTCTCTTCGGGGATACGAGCAGAAATTATAATTCTGTAAGGTGAACGATCTCCGTGGTCCAGTGGTTCAATTCCCGGTGTGGTCATATCTCAAAAATTACTTTGTGGCCCCTAGTTTGGTTAGGACATTACAGGCTGATCACCTGATTGACCGAAAGTAAGATGATCCGTGTTTGGGAAGGCATGTTATGTCGTTCCCGGTTACTACTTACTGATGTAAATAAGTAGTCGGTACATGAGCCATGTCCCTGACACCAGGATTGATGAGGTTGGTACTCCACCTCACAACCCACACGATAGAAGATGCTGTAAGGCAATTCTCTCAAGATACTGTGCGCCAACGCGGTTGTCTGTGGGGCAGTCGTCATGGTCGTATTGACATGTTATTGTAGAGGTATGTATTCTTAACACACGAACACCACCACGACTCGCAATGCACCGCAACAAAATCCGCGTCGCGGTAGACTTGCCTCATTCTATTTTTAAAAATATTATCAGACCTAGCTACAATCCCGTCTGACAGATAAACCACTTAAAAATATATCTTGCAAACAAAACCGGGTCACTTTATGATACGAAAACATTTTTAGGGAATGAAAAGCGTACCACAAATCAGATTACACACATAATTTTATTTTATCAACGAATCTGCACACCCGTGATGTAAAAAAGCTAAAATGTTTGTAACGAACGCGCAGACCGATATTGTACAAAGTAAATGTATTATTTTTATATTTCAAAATTTTCAGAGCAGTAGAAACACGATACGGGATTGTTAGGTATATTTTTATTGTAAGTAAGTTTTTTATATTTTTTTACAATATTTTAAATACGTAACTTAATTACTGATGACTTGTTCTTCTACGCCTCAATAATTATTTACTGCGTAATAACACCTATAAACACTGAATAAAAAAATATGAAAAATAAAAATTGTACTCAGTTCTTTTTATCTTTGAGCGATCAAAAACGACGTAAGAGTCGTATTTAACAATTATTATTAAGTAAAGTATAGCTATTTTCGTGTATTTGCTGTTAAAATATCAATTAGAAAACCATAGTTCTCATGAGCAGTTGTTCAGTTCGCACGCTGAATAACAGTATTTCAGATAAACAACTTGAGCGTACTCGTAGCAACCGATAGTATTTAAGTCGTTTAAATGTTTTAGTACATCTGCCTAGACGTAAAACATTAATATAACTTTGCGACTGCTACTCACATTGTCAGAGAAAGGAAATACTTGCAATGAAGTAGCGAATACGACAAATGGGAAAAAAGACATGGCCCCGATTCCTGCAGACACCGTCTAATTTTATTTTAAGTTATATCTGTCATTTTCTTATCCGTCGAAAAGGAAAGGGACGGGTAATCGACAAGCATAAAATTTATGGAACACACGTCAATTTTAAGCACAAATCTAAACCAACCGTCTAAAAATTTTACATCCGTCAATAACCCGACACAGTTAAGTAGACAGCACGTCAAACGGATTGCATACCAGTGACGTACCTTTTGATTCGCCCGGGTTATTCATTCATTTACTCATTCTTCCTAAAATTAAGAGCTGTGAATCATCCGTCCCTTTCTTTTTCGACGGATATGAAAATGACGGATATAACTTAAAATAAAATTAGGCGGTGTCTGCAGGAATCGGGGCCATTAAATCACTTAAAGTAAACTTAACTCTCGTTAATACTAACGCAGATCGCCTACCTGTATTGATACTGGCGACTGTAATGCATTTTGTAAGATGTAAATGCGTAAATGCTGCATGGATAAGATCGTGGCTTCTATATTTAAGAAAAAATAGCCTCTGGATACACTACGGTGTAACTACCACCCTCAGAACAGCTACCACCTATCCCACCCTGTAACTAGTGACGCGTACGAAATTGTTTCACCGTACTACGCACAGTTCGTGACACGAATGTTGATCACAAACCTACTTATTTACTCGCTCCTTTGTCACACGTGGCATGGAACATTCAAGAAAGTCTTTCGTCGCCCTGTTGCTTTCCCACCTTAATATTATATTATGAATAGTAAGCCAAGTTTGTAGGCCGAGAATTGGAAATAAGTACTAAGGAATTTTGTCGAATAGTAGAGGAATACGTGTACATTTCTTTTATTTATTGTTTAGTTATTCTGTGGGCGAGCAGTAATAGGCCGTTGTTCATAATATATTCTACTGTGTCTACTTTTATTAGTTGATTTTACTAAGTAGGTTCAGTTCTTATTTATGTTTGAAATGTTTGTCGGCATTTATCGCATTATCGAATACTTCACGCATAAACCAACAATAACAAAAAAGTTGTACCTAATTCCGCCAGACGATAAATTTAATACGTAATAATTGATGAACTTAGAAATATGTTAAGGGATTGAGGAGCTCGGTGGCGCAGCGGTAAACGCGCTCGGGCTGCGATTGTTGAAGTTAAGCAACTTTCGCAAAGGCCGCTCATAGGATGGGTGACCACAAAAAAAAAGTTTTCATCTCGAGCTCCTCCGTGCTTCGGAAGGCACGTTAAGCCGTTGGTCCCGGCTGCATTAGCAGTCGTTAATAACCATCAATCCGCACTGGGCCCGCGTGATGGTTTAAGGCCCGATCTCCCTACCCATCCGTAGGGAAGGCCCGTGCCCCAGCAGTGGGGACGTTAATGGGCTGGTGATGATGATGGGATTGGGCCGGACATGTTTGTCGCATGCACCCTGAGCAGTGGGCGCGGTTCGTCACGCATTGGGTGCCTCATTACGGGTACAGGTGTCGTGGTATTGGTACACCTAGAATGAGATGGCGTGACGACTTGGACGCCTACCGGAGGGACTGGCCGGAGTGCGCACAGAACCGCGAAAAATGGAAAGAGAAGGGGAGGCCTTTGCCCAGCAGTGGGATCTTGTAGGCTAGATTAGATTAGAAATATCATATGCATCAGTTTATTTTCGGAAATGCAATGATAGGACATTTAGACAATAGAAATACTGTATATAATATTTTACTTAGGTACAATTCTAGTCTAGTTAGGTATAAGTAAGTGTCTAGGGTTAGTTAGGTAACTGTCTAGTTTCATTTTTAAGAAACGAAAGGCGACCATGAAATTTCGTCTGCTTGGACATACTTGCTCGTTTTGCGTCCGGCGGCGTCCTCCACGTTCATCAATCGTTTCATACTTTTTTTTATTTTTTTTTAAAAAATTAACATACACTCCTTTAAATACTTACACGCCTTTTCATGGTGGAATATACTCCATGTCTTTTTTTACCTTTATTTATTGCTGGGATAACCTTAAACTTTTTTTTATTCTTACATTTTATAGAGATTTTTTTTTACAAGAAAATGACATCCTCATAGTGATACAAAATGAAGCATCAATCATTAATAACAATTAATTTGGTAGCCTCCTATCCAACCCCGTTTTAACAATTTTAACTAAATCTCGTGCTTTCTCGCTTAGCGAAGAAGAGAGGAGACTATTACATATTTCGATCTCGTAAAAAAAAAATAACAAAAAAGTCCGGTCTTTCAGCCTCATTACGAACACATTTCATAAGAATGTGGAAAAACCTAAACTTATTAGTTAATATATGATAAACACAATTGCCCTTCCCAATCATTATTATTTTGTATACGTATAACAGTACACAATATCAAAGCTAGGTAGTAGCCAAAGCTAACTGATATGTACCTATTAAATTGGAAGCCATTATGGCAAATGAGCTGGTGGATTGACGGGTGCATGATTTGCGCAATTCGGTGGCACGTAAATTGCAGCATGCGGGCGAACAGGCACTTACGGCTACAGCTTGATTTCAGACAGATGCTGTCAACCTTTATCAATAGAATACATTAATAAGTCGGTATGCTGGACTGGTGGCAAATATGAAACATAGGTCACGTTCAACTGTTTATCTTCTTGGACATATCTTAACATCGATAGACAAATTGTGTTCTTTCTTAACATGACGACGCGAGCTCTGCGGCGGCGCGTATGTATAGTGTGCTAGGTAGGGTGCCAAACGCGTTTTTGAGACAACTTTGTAACGCCGTTTCTAGTTTTTTTATTCTAAATCTCGTTACAAAAGAAAAACGTGTCTATAATTTTCGTCAATGATTCACATGTTCCATTTTCTAAAGTGTCCAAAAAACCCGGTATAGTCATGCTTTTTTATATTTTACTATGATGTTAGACAACCACTGAGCCGCACAGTCGATTACGCCTCCATGGTGATGGTTTGTTGCAGCGTATATTTATTTTATTCCACTGAAACATTCGAGTTACCCGTTTTTGTGGTCTACTCTAACTATACGGTCAAACTGCTACATAAAATTCGTGCGGTCAAACAAAATAGGGTTACAGTATAGAATGGTAACAGAGCCTACTGTATAAATCTGCATCAATCAATAGTCGGCATCTTATCAATATGTACTTTTCTTTTTCCATTGAAAATACATTTTAACAAACGTACATTTTAATAAAATAAAAAATATACTAAGAATTCTTGTGATTTAATTTCACTTCAAAATCTCAAAGAACTTTTTTATTTTACCTGCTTAGATTTTTCAGAGAAAATTCAATTTAAGCTTTACAAGAATAAAAATCTTCTATTACTCCTTGAATTTAAATCATGTTATTAAAAAAAGTGGAAGAAAATAAATTATTCACGTGAATTATAACAAGAGTAGATATTACTTTTTTAATCCTAGTTTGAGGGACCGTGAAAGTTGTTCGGAAATTATTATTTTCTTGGTAGGTTGCTCCGACATTTATTTCGACTCGCCCTATGGCTTTTTAATTAAAGTACTTTTAAATATTATTATTATTTTTATCACGTAACTTACGTAAAGATTACCAATTTTTTGATTACTCTCCAAAGTTACATACTTAATCTTATTTGCACAAATCATCATAATCATCAAACTTCGTATAATTTGCACAACTCATCATGTGCAATTAAGGCGTGAAAACGCTGAGTGTAGCTTTAGCTAGGCGTACTTCCTTATTAGCACAATCAAATTTAGTGCGTGAAATTAATTGGAGCTTAATCTAATAATAAATTATAGATGAAGTTGAATATAGATATTTAAATAGAACAAGTTGAAAAGACATAATATACTTCTACTGTCATAAAGGGACTTATGTGTCATAAATAGCTTAGTTATTTTGAGCGATTCTATCAACGTCCGTCCCAGTAAGCCACTGTAGGATGATAAATTGAATTCTCCTGAAGGTATAAGTCTCATGTGGGCGGAGATTGATTCTAGACGTAAATAAGAAAAGAGTCTGTGTCAAATGGGCTATGGGCTAAGCTACAAAATTTTTCACTGTCACCAAACCATTTTTGGTCAGTCTCAAAGTTGTACGTGACTTAAATTAAACATTCAGCCCTTTGCCGTCGTAGAAAGATTTCCGTCGTAAATGTACTTAAATGGAAATGGCAAAAATATTTATTTCTTTATGTTCAATATGTTCATGTACACAACATTCCTTTTGCTTACACATTTTTGATAAAATTATGTTTAATAATGTATAAGAAATTCAGCAAATCAAAAATACATACTAACTTATTATTAATTTATGATATGTTAAATGTTATATATTACGAGTTTAATAACAGTAATGACGACAATTTATTATTCGTGACCTAAACGTCAAAGACTTTTTTACGTATGTTCAAATTATAATGAATGGTTCAGTGTTGACTCCACCATGATCGGCTACTGATTGTTGTATCTACCTAGCTTACTTTATTATTTTTTACTTTTTATTTTAACATATCGCGTAATTTGAAAACGTAATTTCTCTTCTAGTGTCTCCACGATCTGTTTAGTGGGTTCCCATACGCTGTGACGTGCACATTTATTTTATTTTCAACAAAGTTCATTGTGTTCGTTGCAAAAACTATTTGTTAGCTTCGCAGCGGGGTTCCACAAAATTACTTACGTCTTTTAGCCTACACGTAGACACAGAAAGGGTTCGCTAAAGCAATTTATTTTATTCACGATATTATTAAATGTTGCTGCATACATTCTACGAAAAAATATATACATATAACATAACATAACAAATACTTTATTGCACAAACAGGAAAAAACAAAATACAAAACAAAACAGAAATAGAATATATATAATATTCCAAATGAAGTAGGTACGTACCTACGTAAACTCACGCACTCACTCCATTAAATGGGGTTGAAAAAACCACATACATATCTAAAATCATTAGGAAACAATTAGCAGTTACTTTTGATACACACAAGGCCGTAGATAAACCTATTTATTCATCAATCAAATAAATATCTTCGATGTATCTACGCTTTTGTTGATTACCTTCCACGTAAACGTACAATAGGAGTACCTATTATATTTAGGCACCTATATTAAATGATAACAAAAGTTTATTAAGGGTTTTCCTTATAGAATTTTCCTTTTCTATTATATTATAAAGCAGGTATACAAATCAGGCTATTATTCCAGGAAGGTTTCCTCCAAAAATCTTATGAAAGGGTTAGAGGAAACTAAATTAGCCTACTTTGAGAAGAGGCATTGATTGATTGAAGGCCGGCAAACCTCGGTCAGTCTTCGGAATCTATATATTCGATGTTATAGCACAATAGAAATGGTAAAGAGTCTCTTGCTATTCGGAATTGTGGATATTCAGGGTTTTATGTCTATTTATATTGATAAAGCAGAAAGTAATAGTAACAAATTATCATTTTTGTTTTTTTACATATATTATCTTTTGAATAGAAATAATATAGTTCATATTGTTTCTCAGAAATAACATTTTCTTACTCGAATGAGAATGATACTCAATAAAAGTAAGTTATACCTATATACTTAGCTCAAACGTTCAAGATGAAATAACAAACATTTAATTAACATTACAAGTTAAAATAATTTCCTAATGCTACAATAAATACACGTACTTTACGAAAGTAGAATTTCTGACTATTATATTAAGAGGAACAACATTTTTGACATTATTTTGTCTGAAATAAATATGATATTACACATTTTTGAAGCACCAGGTCTCGTCTTATTAAAATTTATTCAATTCCTTCGTGAAGTGAGGGTTTATTACTCCATATTTACGCGTGCCAACATCATATAATATCATACTGGCATTTTCACGTTATATATCGTATCGTATCGAGGAGCTCGGTGGCGCAGCGGTTAACGCGCTTGGTCTGCGATTGTTGAAGTTAAACAACTTTCGCAAAGGCCGGTCATAGGATGGGTGACCACAAAAAAAAGTTTTCATCTCGAGCTACTCAGTACTTCGGAAGGCACGTTAAGCCGTGGGTCCCGGCTGCATTAGCAGTCGTTAATAACCATCAATCCGCACTGGGCCCGCGTGATGGTTTAAGGCCCGATCTCCCTTGCCATCCATAGGTAAGGCCCGTGCCCCAGCAGTGGGAACGTTAATGGGCTGATGATGATGATGATGATATCATACTTGTACTCTCAGATAGGTTTTGATGTCGTGTCTGACTTTGCTTATCTGACTCTTGATCTTTCTCACGATCAATTTTGGGGTTTCTTAAAGCCTGCCTGTAAGTATATCCGTTTATCACAATACTTTTCTCTCTCTTCTTATTTTGTGTGGATAGTATGTGGGATATAGAATTAAAAGCGATAAGTATTTTATTTTCTTCTCTCTCTTGGTCGGTCCCTCATATCTGAGAATCGTGGTCAGCATCAGGGTTGCACCTGGAGCGTATGATCTGCCTCCACCGGTTCCTGTCCAGCGCTTCCCTTACTATTGTGTAGAACTTGGATGACGACGCGTCTTTCACTTGGTCTTGGTTATTTTCTTCAAGCATGTTTATTTTTTTTCCTTTTTTACTAAAAATGCATAAAATAATCATAGACAACATCCTAAATTAAAAAAAAAAACTTGATTCCGTCCCATTCCAACCAACTCGAAAGCGGACTTTTGAGTTAATTCGTTTGGGGTTCGGAGTAGGAGTCTACTCTACGCTGTATGGGCATAGTTCCCTTTTCCTTACCCTTCGGGGAAAACCAAAACAAAAAAAATAACTATTCTAAATTCATACCTTAAACAACCAAATCCCATTCATTATCCTTCCATAGTATTATCTCTTATTTTTTTATCAATCTTACATTCCGTTCTACTCACTTTCCTACACAGTATGTAAAGTGATCGACCTTACCAATTCTGGAGTCATGGTTATTACTGAGCCATGAAAAACCTGCATGACTCATATAACGACTACGTAAAGTGCCTTCTAGGCAAGGTTTTATATTATTTATTGTCCCACAAACTTTTATCTACGGTAAGCACCTCTTCTTTAAATATTTTAAGATATCTATTATTATTTATCTATCAATATAACATGTTGTTAATATTTCTAACAAAACATGAACGAGCATCTTTTATTTCACGTTAAGGAATTATTACGTCGTACTACCTACTCGGAGGTTTTTCTCTAGTACCTAATTGGACAAGATCATTAAAAGATGTATTTTATATGTCAGTGATACGAGGTTATTCGTTGATAACAATATTTGTTCATTACTTCAAAACAAAGGTTTGTTAATAGAGTCGATAGAGACATGATTGTAAGTTTAAATTAGTCTTGTTGTTATGGAGCTTTTTGATTAAGACTGAAATTTAAGAAGTTGAAAAACGAATGTTTTATTAAAAAAATATATATTCATTATTAGACCAAAATCAATTGTGGGTCTTTTTTGTAACTTTAATATTTTTTGACCATTGAAAAAAAGATTTGCAACTTAAAAAAAACAAACTAAACTGCAAAAAAAACAATCATCTTGATAAAGATTTTGTCTCTTCTACACATACATAGACATATAAACTCACGCCTATTTCCCACCAGGGTAAGCAGAGATTATGGAATTCCATTTGCTCCAGACACACTTCTCACAACACACACACTTCACTTCTGTTTTTTTTTCTTGAAGATTTAACTGATGTAGAATATTTATACAAGTACCTCGACACTCGTATATCTGCTGAATTCCGCAGTACTCACGCGTCGGGAAACTTTTTCCGAGGGACAACTTCTGAAAGGCATTTACCAGGGCCAGCTAACCCAAAGGGCATGCATAAAGGAGGACCACAAAAACTTTTCCATTTAACTTAGCTCGTGACACCCTGATTACTTGTCTTTGCTTGTAACCGGGGAATGACGCGCCAGGATTACCTCGAGGATTTCTCGGTTATATTGTGAGTGAGAGTTTGAAGTTGAGCCACGAGTTACGGTGATAAAAATGAGTACTTTGAGGCGTAATAATCATACGAGTACGTCATACGTACGCATTTGGGACTTCATAACTCCATTTTCTTTTCACCACTATACCCGACGTCTCTTTTGCATTGAAGTTCTTTAAAACTCAAGGGACTGGTTTTATAAGCCTTTTTATACCAAATTTGGTTATCTTTCTAAGGCCCGGATTTCCAAACACAATATTTAAACAATGCGATTTGGATTTTAAAAGGCATCTGGGCTTAACGTTCTTTAATTTTTTAAAGTTATCAAAAACGAAAAGACAAACATTTATAAAACAAGTAATAGCGTGTAGTTAATGCAGTTAAATACATAAATAAACTGCAATGCAATACAAATTCGCAGTGGCAAAATCAATATGTAGAGGTAGAACCAAAGTAACAAAAATAGGTAATTTCGGGATTCCGCATTGGCGTCGCGTCGCTTAGCACCGCATGTGTTGTTTCAGCCGAAATAGTTTTTTATTTTTTTAAGTCAAATGTCCTATATAGATTACAGCTTTGCTCATGCGAGACATTCAATAAATAAAAATATTATATAATAGCGAGGGATCCTCTAAATTACAGTTCTTTTTCGCTTTGAAACGTAGCTGCTTAAGAGACTCTTTAAGAACAATTTTAGTAACTGCCCAATCGTCGTTGTTGTACACAATTCTTATGCTCTAACCTCCAGTCTTCCAACTGACAATCCTCAAATCCAAAGTATCCGTAAACATACATTAATAGCACGTTACTTTGTCGACCAGTAGCCTGGGGTGTTACAATTTATCATAACAAATGATACGCCGTCGTGGGAAGGGATAAAAGTAACTCGTTTATCATACGCGGTACAGAGCTTCTGCGGATTTTTGAGGTTATGATTTGGAAAATAGAAGACACAATGTTTGAATATAAAACTTTGGTTTAAATATTTCCATTTTATTGGCTATGTGATCCTGCTGTGAATGAATTCGAATATTTGAAATATAGGCACACAGAAATAGAGAGTTGGTAGGGATATACGCCTGAATTCTTAATATACCTACTGTAAAGATAGCTGTACAACAGGCTATAATAGAAATAAATTAGTTTATTACACAAATTAATGTACGTACTTACTTAAATTACATTCCCAAGTGAACGTAAATCTATTTTTTCTTAAACCTTTTATGCGAACTGTACTAACTCTACAAAATGACCCTCGAATTTTTAGTCTATGGGTTAAAGTTTCGGTTTCTTGCCTATCTGGGGGATTTTTTATGTGCTTAATTTTATACACCATTTATGTTGAGTTATGAAAATTAACTTTGAGAATTAGTTTCGTAGATAATTATTTCTCTTTGCCGCGAATTTTACAGTTAAGTTTTTTTATGTAGATATTAATGCTGATTAGGATCAGGATGTTGTTATAATTGTAACCTATAGTGCACACTATAGGTTACACTATAGGTTACAATTATTACAACAAACGGTTAAAATACGTAACCTCATGAATATGTACTTCGCAGAGTAGGCAGCAGGCCATATAATGGCAACATAGTCGTAACGCCGGTGTTAAATTCAAATTGAGAATTTGATTGAAAGACACGTCGTGGTAGATGCGTCAAAACAGAACGAAATTAGAAAGACTGTCGCCATATTGAAATAATTCATCTAAGAAAGCAATATTGCTATTTGACATTTGTTGACATGACGCACTTATTTTTATAAGCGCAAATGTCATATTGCAATATTACAATATTACTTTTCAGATTAATTGTTTGAAAGTGGTGTTTTTAACCGTCCAGAATATGGTACGAGTATAATCTAATCATATGCTAGGAAGCATGTTGTGTGAGTAGTTGTATGCTCGTTGTGAGGACTCGGTGTACAATACGATGCGGTACGAAAGCTTAGAGAGTCCTTTTCGGTATATACACATTCTACATCAGGGTAGGCGGAGTTTTCTATTCGAGATAGTCACAGGTTTTCAGTGTTCTTAGTTGTACGGGTCAACCCAATGATATAAGCATACCTACTCAATGGATCTCCTTGCTGTGGATTTTAGTGCCTATAAAAATACCTACATTGTCTCTGCTTACCCTGATAGGAAATAGGCGTGAGTTTATGTATATGGGAAATATGTGTGATTTTGTATAAATGTATGCAATATGCGTGTAAATACTCGTGTTAACCCAAACTTTTTTTACTGTATTGAGTGAGTTAAAGAAATTCGTAATTACCTAAAATTAAGTATTGTTACTGAAATACAAATATAAATGTATAACCTATGTAAATGGGGCTTAAAGGAGTCACCATACTGTGAATGTGGTCACCCGGACCAAACCATATCCCACATAGTGAACGAGTGCCCTCTGCACCGGTTCCCAGGTGGTATAGCCGAACTGCATTGTGTGACGGATGCAGCGGAGACTTGGTTAGGGGAGCTTAAGCTGGATATTTGATCCAAGCAGGATATTTGTGTGCCATACGCAATAATAATAATGTATAACAATAATAAATTATCAAAAGGAACGTGGCAAGCATGTAAATTACATCGCTTGAGTAAACATTCTTAATCCATATAAAAATTCAATTAGGGTATCCATATGGACGAGCGGAACCATGATTTATTTCGGTCTCAGGACAGATTACAGTCCGAAACTTGAGAGCGTACGTGACATGCCAGTCGAAACATGTCATTACATCTGTGGCTGGTTTTCCTTTATTTTTCCGTATTATAACTTACGTAGGGGAAATAGAAAATATCTGCCGTATATTTTTGCTGAAAATGTGCTGACATTTTATAAATTGTAAAACTAAAAATTCAGACATAGACATTTTTATGAAAATATGAAAGAACCTTGTGTATTCATACAGATTTGTTTTCACATAGTACTACTAGACAAAATATATGTGGCTTGGCCGCTACTATCACATGAGCGTAAAAAAACTATTTCATGTCACCATGGGCTTAAGGTAACAAATACCTACTTATATAGATTGTTCATTGCCAATCTATTAATATAGTTCTTTTAGCAACGAAACGAGCAAGCCTTATATGTTGCCTATGGTATATGCGTAGAGTTTGTGAAGTTAGGGTTTGTATAGTTAGGGCATGTAGAGTTAGAAGCTCAGCTCTACATAACTTTTTGACATTGCGATCTCGTCTTGGTTATATTTTACATGAAAATATTTTTAGTGGGACAAGTTTTTCTGAGTTTTCTTCTTTCCCATTTTTAGGGAATAACTATAACACTATGATATTGAAGTTAAAAGCTGCGCAAAGGGTTATGGTGTAAAAATATAATACGAAACAATATGTTTGTTTACTCAAATAAAATGGGCAACTGTCAAAATTAAGAACACTGAATAAAAGCGACACCTAATGGGAGAAATAGGCAGTTTTTATCCTCATTTCACAATTTTAAGTGTCTTTTCTTTTCGCAGTTTTAAAAGTAATTTGACCTACCCAAGAACGCATGAGAGCTAATATCATTAGGGAGGGATGTTGGTAAGTATACTCTTCACAATTCGTTACCCGACCCGCATCTAGGGATGTCCCTTATGAGAATTATCGGTTGACTCACTATATTATAATATTACTTACCTACTTATTATAATTTGTTTTAAGGTGTCTTTTTTATATTACTCCGCCTACGTCTTTATTATTTGGGTCCACCCGTAATGGTGATGTGTTTGTACTGTTAGATATAACTAAATAATAAATATTTACAATATAATATATAATATTTACGTGCGCTGCTACTTATGTAAAAAACTGTAAGTACGTATATATGTACGTACTAGTTATGTTTACGCAATGATAGTGGAAGTAAAATGTATTTAGACATATTTTTTTTTATCCGCAGTGGAGCGGCGTATTGGAGTATGCGTCATACCTCCGCCGGTTGATTGAGGGAAGGCCTGTGCTCAATAATGTTTTTATACCACTTACTTGTGCTTGAAATTAACAAAGAAAAATGTTTTTCGAACGCCCAGCTCTTGTCAAGCCTGGACCAGCGTGTTCACCATTACACCACCGGGTCCTCATCCCTTTCTTCCAACTCTGAACTCTGTATAAGTGGTCTAACAGAAAGGTCGGTGAGGTGTGGGTACTTAGTTCATCTTACGATTAGGATAAAGGACGACAATTAAGATAAAGACGTATGTTTATGTTATGTTATAAATGAAACTGTAGAGTTTGGTTAGTCGGGGTTAACACTAAGTAGAAAAATAAACATTTAACACTAATCGATATGATGTATCCGGCCATCCCTACACACACTGAACGTAGGATACGGAATGAATACAGAATTCCCTATTTTTTCGGCGACTTTTCTTAGAGTTTCTTTGTGAATATCTTATTAGGCACTGAATAATGAAATTTCTCTAAGACACAGTTTCACTACGTCTCCAACGTAACCGAAAATATAGGTGAAAGTAATCTGTTGAACAAGTAGTAAAGCGAAAAAGTATCAAAATTATATAAATTAATTTTTATTAATTTCTTACCAAGTAACAAACAGTTTAGGTGTTATATAATAATACATACTGTATTTTAAGAGCGACGCTCTTGTCAATGTAGCATTTCCCATGCTACTTTTTAATGATGATGATGATATACCGTATACGGCAGTAGATAGGTATATCTACATAATTATTATTATGTATATAGGTTGTTAGTGACATAGTAACAAAAACTTTGAGGGATGATTTAGGCCATGATTCTCAGTTGATATCAAGTGGAATTTTCCGTCGCAAAAGTGTGGAACGGAAAATAATATTAAAAAATCATGAAAATTTTCAGTATAGAATTAAAAATTCCACTTGATATCAACTCAGAATCATGGTCTGAATCATCCCCCTCAGTATTTGTTACGCTGTCACTAACACCCTATAGGTGATGTACTTACATCATGGTACCTACATGTCGACCATTCAAGTGCGGGATTTACACAGTGTTACTACAAAACAAAGACTAAAAGATAAACTATGTTTAAAATATAATCCGTATACGAAAGAAGTCCCGAAGGCCGCGGCGCTACTGTCGCAGATTCTGCATAGAATTATTATGACTTGTCAAGTTAGTTTCATTAAAATCCGCCGACTTCTTTCGCGGCGCGATATACTATTTCAAACCTAGTTTATTTTTAGTTTGGGTTTTGTAGCAACACTGACAATGTTTAGAAAAGTTTAGTCTCGTTTAGTACCACAACAATGTAACCAGCATTACGTGTCAAAGTTAACAACATCAGATTTTATTACTCGTACCTTGTTTTCTCGTAAAGTCATGACTTACCAAGAATATACATAATATTAGTAATAAGTCAGTACATAATAACGGTTTCTTACCGCGTTTAAATGGGGATATGAGACTCCCCATCCCCATCTCCCATTTAAAAGCGGTAAGAACCCGTTATTACGTTCTTTAATTATGATAATAACCAAAACACATAATAACGGGTTCTTAGCGCGGTTCTTCTTTCTTAACGCGGTAAGAACCCGTTATTATGTGTTTTAATTATGATAATAACCGCGTAAACTTAAAACAATGTATGATAATAACCGCGTAAACTTAAAACAGTGTATAAGTCAGTACGTTATTTTGGTATAACACAGTCATCCTATAGGTTGCCTGAAGAAATCGCTACTTTAGCAAGACGCCTTTGGTACGTTTATTTGATTTGTATTCCTGTAGTGTATGTTCCTTCTGTACATACATAACATAAACAGCATTATATACGTACGTCCCACTGCTGAGTATTGGGGGTATGTAGCATACTCCGCCACGCTGCTCCATTGCGGGTAGATGAAGGTATTTTACGACTAATATGCGGGACCGACGGCTTACCGTACCTTCCGAAGAACGAAATCATCTTTCTTTTTCGGGCAATCGGGTGATCCAAGCCTGCAATGTCCTAACCGAACAAAGCACAGTCTGACAGTCTCACAAAGCTATTTTGACAATGTATCCATCGGGAATCGAACCCGGACCTCCAGATCGTGTGCCAATTGTCCAACAAGTTTCGTCATTTATAATAAAGAAGTTTTATTAAAACTTGCGAGGAGTGTTTACTATAACCTCTGCTTACCCCTTTGGGGATATCTATAGGTATGACGCCATGTTTTTTTTATAATAAAATATAAAAAAGGCAAAGTTTAAGACATAATTAGGTACCTAAGTAATTTATATCATCAGCTAATCCTCAAGCCGCTCACATAATTTATTAAATAACAAAAATATCTAAGTACACTTGAAAACAAAACAGAAGATAAAAATGTTTTTCCTTGTCGTTTTAAGTTAAAGTTACCTATTTTTGTCTTCAAAATGGCAGGTTATGTAAATCACCGTAAGTAAGTCATTTGTTCTCACAACGTTAGTTATTTTTACATTGCCGCGAATTTTATTTTAAGATAAATGTCGTAAGGGTCTGACCATTACGTTCTGTCTACCTGTATTAACTTATTTTCAACTTAAGAATATCAAACTTATTTTTATCGTCAGTATTCTTCTTCTTCTATCGTGTGGGTTGTGAGGTGGATTACCAACCCCATCAACCCTGATGTCAGGGTTATTATTAAGCCGCCATAGGCCCCTGACATGACTCATCTAACGACTACTTACTTACATCAGTAGACCAACGACTTAACGTGCCTCCGAAGCACGGATCATCTTACTTTTGGCTAAGATTAGCCTGTAATGTCCTAAACAAACTGGGGATCAACATCATCATCATCATTAACCCATTAACGTCCCCACTGCTGGGGCACGGGCCTTCCCTATGGATGGATAGGGAGATCGGGCCTTAAACCATCTCGCGGGCCCAGTGCGGATTGATGGTTATTAACGACTGCTGATGCAGCCGGGACCAACGGCTTAACGTGCCTTCCGAAGCACGGAGGAGCTGGAGATGATGTTTTTTTGTGGCCACCCATCCTATGACCGGCCTTTGCGAAAGTTGCTTAACTGCAACAATCACAGACCGAGCGCGTTTACCGCTCCGCCACCGAGCTCCTCAACTTGGGATCACAAAGTGTTTATTGTGATTTGTCCCCACCGGGATTCGATCCCGGACCTCCGGATCGTGAGCACAGCGCTCAACCACTGGACCACGGAGGACGTCAGTAATTATTTATTTTTATTTACTTTATACTAGCCTGCACGTATTATTTCCGTTTCATAATAAAATAATAGTCCATTGTTCATAAAAGGAAAAAACTCGCCGATTACCAACGAGGGAATAGTTTGAGGCCCGAATTGTAGCCTAGGGCCTTTATACACAAGAGTTGGGAATCGTACTCTCTCCCGAGTGATACTAGTTTTTTTAATATATCTACAAAGAAAACAGCTAACATTTATGTATACCCATCTTAACGTTTCAATTTAAAAAAAATCATACCCTTATAGGTACTTAATGTATTTTTTTTATTGATCGTTGTTTTTAATCTGTACGCCCAAAACTAGTAACAATTTACGAACTTGGATTGTATTAATAAATTAAGTTTCCTTTGATGTTGTAAAAAAAATAGTAAAAAACATGTATGTACCTAATACTGGATTTTATATTTTATATGTACTTCTTTCCCGGTTATTAGTAACAAATAATTTGGTAAGCAGGTAGGTGTTTTATAGGTCAGTACTTCGATTTAAATTTAGAAAAGTTTTCTTTCAAACGACTTTAGTTTCAAAGAGTAATTAACTAATTTTTATTTAGTAGGTACTGCGTACTAACGTATATTCCATGAATTCTATTTTATAAAATAAAAGCTGGCGGTTACATTCGATTTTCAAGTTTCGAACTGTTATTTACTCGCGAGTTCGACGAAAAATCTTTTACCGCCTTTTTTGGCGTTTAAAAAATAAAAATGCCGCGCTCACAGTTGTTACATGATAAATTAAACGTGTCAATGAACCGATCGCTCTCTGTGCCGATACCCGTGAAAAACGACCCGCCATCTTGACGTATGGCTGGGGACAGCCGGCGCTATGTTTAACAGTTTTTAGGTTCCGCGCACCAGAAGGGTGATAACGGCGCTCTATAACTTTGACTCTCGTGTCCATCTGTCTATTGATATTTATCCCTAAAGCGGTATTTGATCATTGAAATAATAAAAAACTAAGTAAGTTTTTTTCTTTCTTCTATTGAAGCCTACTGACATATATGTCAGTCATTGGAACTTTTTGACATTGGCCGATACTACAAGCTCATTGGACTTTAAGTATCCCATAAGCAATATTGAAAGAACTACCACGAACGTAGTTTTATTTCAGACTCTTAATGTTATTTATTGCCTTTCATAGAAACTTTGGTAGTAACCGATGAGTAATGGAATTATTACCTATCTATAAACACAACTCATATAGGTACCTATAGAGCCACGTTTGAAGTTCCCTATCCATCGCGAAACAAGATACACCAATTTCCTCGCAGAATTAATTGCAAATCTACGCAAACAGGGTAGATCGATAATGAAGATTTTAATAGAAAATTAATTTGGAGCAACCTCAATATCACCAACTCATCCGGCAAAGTGTAAAAGGTTAGCGAAGTTGGCCGAAGTTTGCCGAAGTTGGTTGGAGATAACCGAAGTTGTGGAATTATGAACCTTATGTCGTTGCGGATTTAGGTGAACCCACTGGTAAAGTGGTTAGGGAGCTTTAGGAACATGATCGGATGGATTTATGGGGAGTACCAAATGCTTTAAATAGTATTGCCTGCTAGTGTCGCTATCACATTGGTCCTATTTAAGCTACTTTTTTGTCCAAAATAAGCAGATAAATTATATACCTTTCAATCGACTTATTATTAAGTGGACGTAAAATTTTACAATGTAAATTACTTAAAAAATCACATTAAAAAATTATGGTAGGGACTTCGGTTTGATACTGTTGTTAGAATGTAAGTAATACCTATCATAATTCATTTCATTCATTCACCGAAATCCGAGCTTCAGAGGTCATGTTAGTGAAGGCACAGCCAGTCCTGGCTTCTATTTATCTTGGTTTAGACCTGTGCTGGATTCGAATCTGCGACCTCAAAGTGAGAGGCAAGCGTTATAGTTCTTACATCCGAGGCATATCAGGGACCTTTGGCGGCTCAATAGTAACCCAAATATCAGGGTTAATGAGGTTGGTCATTAACCGCACAACCAAATGAAAGAAGAAGTATATACATAGTATTAAGTTTACGCGGTTATTATCATAATTAAAACACATAATAACGGGTTCTTACCGTGTTAAAATCAAGGATATGAGACTGTTGCAAGTACCATCCCGTGATCATGGCACTTGCAACAGTGTCGAAATATCAGGAGTCTCATAATATCTCTGATTGAAACGTGGTAAGAACCCGTTACTATGTGTTTAAGTATATACATACTTAGGTAAGTAGGGCACTGTTATGGCTGGTGCTTGCTCATGTTAGAGCGCTGCACTGACAGTATCTTTGGATATGTGTGTGAAACCTCGGAAGAGGTTCAAAAGCGCGAGTCATTATACAGGATGCAGCGGTGAAGGCAATACTTGAGAGCCATTTGTCTTGAACAGCCTCAAACTTTGCTTATTACCGTAAATTACCGCGAATATACCATAGGTTTTGGAATTTGCTTAATAAATATAAATAGCCCGACTATTTCCAGACTTAATCTTTAGGCTTTACTTTGATAAAGCTCTTTTGTTTTGGTAATGTTACTGTTTTGGTCAGACAGAGGTGGGCAGACAAATAATAATTGTTTCTTATATAAATTATTGTTTCTATCAACCAATTAGGAGGACCAATAGAATTAGGCGGCCATTTGCCGTGTACTTAGTTAAGAGTATTTTGTAAATATTTCCTATTCGTTTGGTGCAAGAAAGTATATTCGCATTTGTATAGAATTTTGTGGTACTTAGGTATAAAGATACTTTATTCTCATTAAAGACAGTACATTAATGCCATTTACATAAGAAGTTTAAGAAATTACAAATGATCACTCGCACATCACTGCCCTAAAATTAAATAATAGTTAGATATTCTCACCCGCTGACTTGGAGCCGTGGTAACCCAGTTGGTAGAACGCTTGCCTTTCACTTTGAGGTCGCAGGTTCGAATCCAGCACAGGTCTAAACCAATTAGGTATGTCGAATTTATTTTCGAATTCATGTTTGAATCACAAATGATTATCATGTGCTTAGCGGTGAAGGAAAACATCGTGAGGAAACCCACATTTCCGAGAAACGCATTTTCGGAGGTACCTATATGACCTAACCTGTAGATATATCTACATATATCTACTCATTCAAAAAAATACATGCACAGGGCAGTAATACATGACTTCTTATTATAATGCAGGTAAGTCTTATTCTCTCTACTTACTTAATATACATATGTAACTATTATTAAGACATAAATAAGTAGTTACTTCCAAAAATATTTGGGATTAGTTTTTAAACTTGCATTTTCCTGTCTTTAAATTATATTTTTTTTAAGTTTATTGACAAAACGTTCGGTGTTTTCATAAAACACCTTTTTTGTTTAAATAATATTAAGTATTGGGTACAACATATAGTTTATTTTCGTAGGTAGATAATTCTTAATTTTCCTTATAATACTCGGTACCTTGGTACCCACCTTTATTAGTGCCTCAATCAAAGGGCGAGACAAGATTTCTGCCGCCCAAACGGCTGTACGTAATTAGGAATGTCTATTTAGAAAGGAACCCTTCTAACAATTTATTTTGCGTCGTTTTTTAACCGAAACCTTCGGGGTAATTACCGGACTTGAATCCCTGTATTTTGTACGAAATTAAAGAATAACATTTGGAAACTCTTTTGGGTGGAACAAGATGAAGCAATTCGAAATGTAGAATTTTCTTTAGCTGTCTGCATGAATTTGTTAGGTTTCGTTATTACCACAGCAGCGGGGATCCCGGGTTCGCTACCGAGTGTTCGCGACTTTTTTATTGACATTATTTTATTTTTATATTTTTAGGATTGCTTTTTGCGTTAGAAGGTTTTAATTGTAATTTTATTATTGTTATTTTTTTTTTTTTTTTTAAATCTATTTTTTTTTTAATAAGTCGTATTGTGGTGCTATTTGTTTTTTGTTTTCACACCATTATATAATAGTTTTAGGTTTGGAAACATATTTTGATGCATTTGGAATATATTTATTTTATTAGATTTATTTTATATTTCAATGTTGAATGTTTGCGACAGTTTTAATAAAGGGTTTTTTTAAGCGCTATTTTTGTAAAAGAAATTAATTATTATTATTATTATGACATGTTTAATTCTATTTTATATTAATTAATTTTAAGTGCTATTGCATGGTATTTACTAGAGTTTTTGACGATGCTTATTGCAGATAAAGGTTAAATATGTAAAGTTTGTTTTTATTTAATTTACTTTTATTGTGTTAAGCAATGGATGAGCCGTTGCGACTACCCTGTCCTCACTGCCCTAACTCTTCTCGTCGGTTTGTAGGGTCACATGGCCTCAATATTCATATAGGGCGTATGCACAGGGACGAGCATGTATTGATGTCAAATCAAAGGTCAGATGAAGGTCTTTTACCATCCACGACGGGAAGTTTGGAAGACTTGCATATATTAAAGAAGGATGTTAGGGTTTTAAAGCACATCCCTAAGGGGGCGCGCAGCTGTGCGGCGGGTAAGCTGCGTGATATAATCGATAATTGTGTTAACTCGAATGATAAGCAGGATTGGTATAAGTTATTTACTTTTGCATATGTGGCTTTGCGGGTACCTAATAGGGCAGACAACCGGGGTTTAACCGTAAAGGTAAAGGAGAATGTTACTTCTGGTAACGTAAGCTTTCTCTCATCGGGGCCGCGCGTCATCAAGCCCTACAGTGTGTATAGGGCAATTGAGGCTAAGGTTTTTGAGGGGGATTTGAGGGGAGCTGTTAGGCTTATAACATCGGATGACACTTTTGCGCCAGCTGACGATAACACGCTTTCGTCTTTGCGTGCTAAGCATCCAGCCCCTTCGCGCCCTTTAGTTATGCCCAGTGAACCGGACATATCTTTTCCGTATTTAACCGTGTCGGACGAGGATGTTGAGGGGGCTATTTCCTCTTTTTATAGCGGCTCTGCTGCTGGTCTGGATGGGATTCGACCACAGCATCTTAAGGAGTTAACATCGTCTGCTGCGGGTGACAATGGCCGTCGTCTTTTAGCATCGCTTACCAGGTTGTGCAATTTTTTGCTACGGGGGACCCTAGATCGTGAGGTTTGCCCTTACTTGTATGGCGCAACGTTGTGTGCCTTGGCGAAAAGTGATGGTGGAATAAGACCAATAGCGGTGGGCAGTACATTTCGTCGCCTAGTTGCGAAGTTGGGTTGCTTTGCCGCGAGGGAGGACATGGCCAGATACTTACAGCCTCATCAGCTTGGTTTTGGGACGCCATTGGGCTGTGAGGCGGCTATTCATGCCACACGTACTTTTGTCAGTGATAGCAGTAACGCTGATGCAGTAATCGTAAAGCTGGACATTAAAAATGCTTTTAATAGCTTAGAGCGGGATACAATGCTGGCGGAGGTTAAAGAGCACATACCGTCTCTGTATCCATTTTTGCATCAGTGTTACTGTTCTCACAGCAAGTTGTTCTATGGCGGTAGCACAATTCCATCGCAAGTGGGTGCTCAGCAGGGCGATCCCTTAGGTCCGCTAATTTTCAGCCTGGCGATGCAGAGGACGGTCATTTCAATCCAGTCACCCCTTAATCTGTGGTATTTGGATGACGGGACCATTGGCGGGCCTCCGGAGGTAGTTTTAAGTGACATTCCGGTCCTTCTCCGAAATTTATCAGCAATGGGCTTGGAGGTTAATGCACAAAAATGTGAGTTTTACGGTTGCAGTCAAGGCGTACAGTCAGTTTTTTCGCAGTTCGAGGTACTGTTGCCGGGCTTGCAGAATAAAAGCAGGGATTCACTTTCTTTGTTGGGAGCCCCAATCTTTGCCGAAGGGGTGCCGTCACTTTTATCGGCGAAGGGGGATATGCTGAATTCCCGGAAGGTACACTTGAAACAGCTTCACACCGGTGTAGCATTAGTTTTGCTCAGGAGTTGCCTTGCCATGCCCAAGTTGACCTATACCCTAAGGACTTCCCCTTCGTGGCTGTATCCCGCGCAGGTTCAATCTTGGGATTTATGTTTGAGGGGAATTTTAGAGAGTATTCTTAATATTACTTTGGATAACGATCAGTGGTCCCAAGCATCTTTACCGATTAGGCATGGGGGTCTTGGCATTCGTGGAATGGAGGGTACGGGTGTTGCCGCTTTTCTTGGTTCCGCGTATGGTGTTCGCGGTCTGGTCGCTCAGATTCTCCGTATTGATGGTGACAGACTGACGATTCCGTTCGTGGACCAGGCTTTAAGCGAGTGGAATGGGTTATGCCCTAACCAGTCGGCTCCGGACCGCCTGGGGGCTCAGAGGGATTGGGATGAAAAACTGTGCAAAATTGTTTTTGATGATTTGTTACAGCGTTCGTCTGGGGCTGGTTTGGCGCGCTTGAAGGCGGCTGCTAGGCCGGAGTCGGGCGCTTGGCTTCATGCTCTGCCTTCCCCGCAATTAGGAACACTTTTAGACAGGGATACTACGCGAATCGCCGTTGCGTATCGTTTGGGCTGTAATGTATGTATCCCTCACAGGTGTATTTGTGGGGTGCGTGTTGAGGCTGATGGGCACCATGCTCTTAGCTGCATCAGGTCCGCTGGCAGGTTTTCGCGACACGGAGCCCTTAATGACATTCTCCGTCGTGCTTTGGTGTCAGCGAACATCCCCTGCGTTCTGGAGCCCCCGGGTTTGAGCCGTGCGGACGGTAAGCGTCCAGACGGTTTGTCTTTGGTCCCATGGGAGCGGGGGCGTAGTCTGCTGTGGGATGCGACGTGCGTTAGCACTTATGCTGCGTCGCATCTCTCCGGCACTATTCGGACGGCGGGAGCGGCTGCGGAGTCAGCGGCAAGGGCAAAGCATGTAAAATATGCTAATTTGAGTCCAAATTATTGCTTTTTGCCCTTTGCCGTTGAGACTGGGGGCCCATGGGGTTGCGAGGCACTGGATTTCGTTAGGGAGCTGGGGAGGCGGTTGCGTGAGAAGGGCCATGATCCGCGTTCCGGATCGTTTTTGGTTCAGCGCATTTCACTGGCTGTTCAACGTGGAAATGCGGCCAGTTTAATGGGTAGCTTTGAGCCGGAAGCGGTCCGGGGTGGGCTACTGGAGTAGGCAGTTTTGGACGAAGCCAATTGTGGTTTTGTTTTTGTATTTTGACGAAGCTTGTGCGGATTTTATTATGTATGAATTGAATATGCTTTCCCTTATTTTTTTTTATTTATTTTTTTTTTTAATATGAATGTTGGTACTGACGAAGCCTGTGGTGGATTTACATTCTGTTTTTTTATTATTTATGAATATATCTTACTTTTATTATAATTTGTTAGGGATATTTTCATTTTGCAAAAAAGTACAAAAGTTTTACGTAAGTTCTATAAAACATTTTATACCTATGTAGGTCTATACATCGAAACAAATGAAGATAAGCAATCAATCGGTAAACGAATAAGTAACTTCAGTTGCGGCAATGACAATTTGTATTAGTACATGATTTGGCACAAGTTTCGGTATCATTATAGTAAATATATAAATTAACAAACCAGAATAACATAACATAAGCTCACAACTACTTTCTGTTAAACCAACGTGATAGGTGGTGAGTCGTATTGCCGTCTATATGGTCGAGTCGAACAATTATCTCACTCAATTCCCTATTTTTTTTTACCAAGCTAGAGTTCTCAGCGTGTCTAACCAAGCACGCAGTTTGGAAGAAAAAGTAGGTTACCTACTTTATCGAGTAGGTAGTAAAATCTTTTGAAAACGATTTCATTCCTAAAAATAAGTCGTCAAGTCTCTTTTATCTGGCTCCAATCTCAGACAGACGAACTCACGTATCTACTTCGTACGAAGTTTATAAAAGAGATGTACGAAGCAATAATTTCCCAGACAATTTAAAAATGATTTTTATAGTGTAAAAGAATATTTGCCTTTTACAATATACTCTTAACTACACTCTCATTACTCTTAATACATACGTACTCTCGTAGTGTCTTATAAAGAAGTGAAGGAATTGGCATTTGATAAACGAGAATGGAGAATGCTACACCGACAAGAGCGTGGCTCTTAAATTAGTGATAATGATGACAATATTATACACCACTCATCGTAACACCACGCAATTCTTATTTTACACAATGCTTTACCTCATTGTAATATTTGCAGTTTTGACTAATTTAAGTTAATTTGGCTAATATAAGTTATATAATTAATTTTTGTGATAACTTTGGGAAACTTTGTAAACCTAAATTTTAGCATACTTACATTTCATTTTACCTTATTCGTACAAACTCAGCAACCTAATTGTAATTTGGTTCCCCAAGATACAGGCTCTGCCTAGTTTGGGGACCTCTGCTCAGTTTTTAAGAGATGGATTTATTTGGGTCTAAGTTTGAATATATCTCTGTATTTATAATTAAATGAATGTACCTAATTAAGTCCTATATCGGATACAATAAACAATATTTTCATTTTTTTTTTAATTTTTTCATTTTCTTTTCAATATACTCACTTACCTATGGTCGAGATGTATTATTTGAAAAATTATAAATAATTAGCCTTACAACCTTTTTACCAAGTTGACTATAGTCTGCACGCCAGTTTTTGTCACCGCCGGAGGTATGCAAGTCCAGGATAAACGGCCTTAAAGGAGAGATGGTCAATCAAAAAAAAAAACAGAACCACGCTGACCAGATATTGCTAGAAACTGTTTAAATTGCTTCAGATCGTGTGTAGGAGATAAGGTATGAACAACGTTTGGCAAAAAAAAAAGCAAGTAAATTCCATGTTGATTGTTTTGATGTTTAGAGGGTTCGTGTTCTATGTGATTGTGCTTTTAAAATAATGGTAATTTTAAAGAACATCTAACCTAACCTAACCTAACCTAAAAATAAGTAACCTTAAAATTACTCATACATCAAGTAGTGTCTTGATTTGTTTGAATTTTTGGGTGTGGTTGTCTCCCCGGGAAGAAAAGAAAAGATGGCGAGCTGTTGTTAATGTATGTAAGGCTATATGAACTGACGATGTTCCGTTATATTTTTTAGAAGATATTAAGAATACGAAGAGAAAGTTTAAGAAAAAGTTATCACACTGTCGCGGGAGTGTAGAAAACTACTACGAAACACTTCTCGTCAAATATTGGCTTCAATGCATAGATGCCAGATATTGGTACTCGAAATGTGCACTGGATTTGAAGACATATGCTCAAATACGGTAATACTGTCAAAAAACAAAGACATAATATAGAATAAAAGACAAGATCAAAACTATTGGCAAATCTAGAATTAAGTTATGGCCATCTTAATTTTAATACCTTGGCCCTCAAACCCGGGCACCTCGAGATGGCCAAACGCGTTTTATTTTAAATATTTTTTTAGTTGTTCTCGTTATAAATTGTTAATTGTGTATTTAATATCACAAAGTTAATTAATTATTGTTTCAATTTCTTTAAGAAGGTTTAAAAATACTATGGCTAGTACCTAGTTAAAAGTTAATATGCAAAAGTTAATTCTCAAAAAACCTACTCGCCGTGTAAACTTTAATATTTTACCGCATCCAAAATCTCCGCAAAGGCCTTTATGCACCGTGACATACTCGTACAAGCAAAAAGTTCCCCCCAGGTAGGAACAAACTTTGATTGAATATTTCGAGAGAAAACAACTTTTTCGCTTCTGGAGCTTATCTTAAATGCAGTGGATCTGATTTTCGTGTGTCAACCTGCGTGATCTTATCGTCTGTGTCATGTAAATAACTTGGGAGACGTATTTTTTCCTTCCTTCCTTTTCGAACTTTCTTGGTTCCAATTTTGAGGATTGCTTGGATGCTGATAGAGTTTGAGTTCAGTTTTATTTGTGTTGAGATCTTTGTTTTTGCGAGATTCAGTTTTCGTTTGTTACTGAGCAAATTAACTGTTCGTAAGAATGTTGATTTCTTCGGGTTCTGGGCAAACAAAAAAGTGCAAGATGAAATTTATAATCATCTACCCCACGCCATTCGCGTAAAATAAATAAAAGAGACAAAATAAATTAACAAAATTTTACGTTCACTTTAAACGTTGCGGGTATTTTTAGACGAATACTTTTTTACAGTCGCATAAAATGTGCGTAAAGAACCAGTCCATTAAATTAGGGCGCGCTTATAATAATATTATTGCGGAGACATCTCTCCTTTTCAGGTGGTTTTATGTTTTTTTTTTTACGTTTATGACCAATACTTAAGATATTTTTGAATACTGACCTAGCACATGTAATGCATATCACAATATCCGTTATATTTAAGAAATGTATTTCTCCAAAAGAATACAATTCACTTAACTAGAGAAATACAAAATACCTTAAATTGAAATTACCTCAGTGAGTAACGGATGCACGCGTAAATACTGTAAATACTATTAAAGGTTACAATAACACAGAAAATCACTATAAGACAAAATGTGCTATAATAAACCCAACATTTTAATATCTTATTTTATAATAAAGTTAACAATTTCTAATGTTGGTAGTTCCTAAACTAGCCGGTCACTTTAAATTATCTACTGGCTGGGCTGCATATAATGAGTATTAATAGCACTTTTCCTGTCGTATGGGTTGTAAGGTCAATGAATGTTCTCACCAAAAATGCTTTAAACAATTAATTACTTATAAATCACCTAATACAAAACCCTTTTAGCATACTAAACAAAAATGCAGAACAGACAAAACTAGGTATTATGATTACAATAATGTTGTTTGAAATCAAATGTTATTATATTTCTTAATAAAATATACGTTGACGTCGATTTTGTAAAGTACAACAAAGTTCCAGATGCTAAAAATTTATTAGAAACAGTAATAATGAAGTTAAAACAAAACCAAATAGAAGCATTGAAGCTGTTTTAATAATTCAAAAACTTTGTTTTAAAGAAAATGTGTTGAAACCTTAACATCATGTTGAAGTTGTACTACTTACTTGTGAACAATGGAAGTTTTCATTCAAACCGTAACAAAGATGTGAAATATAAAGGAAAGATTTTTAAAATATAATAAATATATACTTTACGGGCGAGAAAAATGAATTTATAAAGCTATTTTTCTTTTTCAGATGGGTACTTGAGTTTGTACCACTTTTGTTTGCTATACAATTGCCCTGCGCTGCGACATAGGTTTAAGAAAATATGAAACAATTCAATACAGTACAATACAAAAACGCTTTATTGCATATATAAACACAACACTACAAAAAAAAAAAACAACCTAAACCGATCATTATCATATTTTTTACGTATTTATAAATTAATGCATTCCATTTTCTTGGATCAAATAACACACCCACAAATCGTACCCAAATAAAACAGCCTTACCTGAATAGGAAAGTAGGTATCCATTGCTAAACCGACAACATCGACTGATCTACTTCGGATCATAAATTCAGAGTGACTCGACCCATATTCGGGCTTGTTTTACGACACGCATTTTCTATAAATAGCCAAACCCTCTAACCAGAGGCACGGAAATATTCTTCAAGTTACCGAAAAGGATAAGGATTTCCACATTTTTGGGTAATAAGGGAAAGAAGCAAAAATCTTTACGCCGACTTTCGCATTGTTTTTGTATAATCAAAATATGTATCTTATAATCAAATTATAAGATCTAATCAGCTCACTCTGCTTGGGAACAAAGGCACACTAGACAATTTTTGAATTACATGCACTCAGGATAATGAAAATAAAATGTTATAAATCAACTAAAATGGAAATGTTTAACATATTTGATGTTTTTACTATTCTAGAACTGTCCTGACTCAATTCGTTATTTAAAAAAGCAGTCACGTCAAGTAAAGTAAGTAAATGACCCGCAATAACATCCGTCAAGCAATACATCATCGTCTGACTCGAGCTAAGCCACCGAATGAGAGGATTCCTTGAAAAATGTGCGTCCGATCATAAATTCCGCACGCCCGTAACATATTTGTTAACCCTCCTTCAATTTACGCCTGCTACTTTTCGTTTCTTAGATCTCGAAGAAATAGATACGGTTAGAAGCTCTCAACAGTCTCAACTTCTCATATCATGTTATATTTTTCTTTTTGCATGGAAAGTTTCTCGATCTTTATTTATTAGGTTCACCTTTCACCTTATCTTAATCATTACTTCTAATTAGTACCTAATTGAATCTGCTACCAATAATCACATAACCTATAATTACAATAATATTAAGAAGAAGATCTCTCTGTAAAATACACATTGCGTCATGGAAAAAGATTAAATTTAAGTACTTACCTATATCTAGACTGGTCCTATATTCTTTTAGCCCATATGTGATGTCCATTAAAATTTATAATAAACTGCCTAACAGAATATAAGAAGAAAAAAATGACAACATCTTTATTAAATAAAAAAATGTGATTAATAAATGTTACTACAGCACTAGGGAATACCTTCATGATAGAATCTAGATAAATAATATGTGTTACTATGATACTGATGTTATTATTTGAAAATCTTCCGTCTCTCTTTTGACCTTCTGTTTTGTTTTGCCCGAAAGGGTCTGATGTGAAACTCATATTATGTACACCGTCATAGTATGCAAATAAAGAATATTTAATATTAATAATATGTTAAGTAATGAACAAAATAATTAGGTATCTACCTACCACGGAGGAGAAGATAATAAAACATATTTATCTATATTTTATCTATAGTCGTAACGCCGACAGTCCTTTTAAAATCCAAACTCCATTGTTTTACTATTGTGTCTGGAAACCTCGGTAGGCATTACGAGTAAGTGTTGGTATCAAACTAAAATACTTACAACATTTATAAACAAACAAATTGTAAGTTAAGAACCGCTTGGTATAAAATTATTTTTTCTTTCAGACTGATCCTTTAATTCTATGGCCAGGGTCCATTTAGATCGACGCGTGACGTTCGATTATAGCCCTTGGAGCCTTGGTATAAGAGTTATGAGACGTCAATGTAAATTAAAGGCCCTAGTTTTCAAGGCGCGATGCCGGGGCTATTTTTCTTCATCCCTCCCTCAATATGTTGCGAAAATGGTGAAATTCTCCATCTATCTTGGCGCCCCATTATGGAAATCTGTGCGGTCCGAACCCTCAAATAGATGTAGATGGACAGATCTCAATTTCGATTCAGTGCTACACGTAAAATTTAACTATATGATTATGTTAGCCGTTTGAGCCGATAAAATAGGGCGAAAAACGTTTCATATCTTTTGTTTTTGATAGTGGAAATATAGATACGTATATAAAATATACTTAGAGAAAATAATTATATCGATTTTAATAAAAATACAATTTGGATTTGAAAAAAAAAATTACAAATATGTGCTGTACAGAAGAAGTTACATGATCAGGGGTTTAGAATGAGAGCCTTCAGCGCTCCCCATTTGTCCGGCCAAGTAGTTAATGCCATCTGCGGCAAACCTACAATAAGTCACGGCAAAAAAAAAACAAAAAAAAAGTGGTTTAGAAAGGCCACATCGAAGCAAAAAAGTAATATTGCAATTTGACATTCGTGCATATCAAAGTGCGCAATGCAAACAAAATGACAAATAGCAATATTGATTTATTAGATGAATTGCTTCGATGTGGCCTTTTTAGCCCCCCTCCCTGATCTTCTATACCGGCTTCTGTTGATTTATGAAAGATGTAGTGCTGAGCATTATATCTGTAGATAAAATTATATACCAAGATGAGAGATAGCGAATGACGGATAAACGGACAGTAATCGAGTGTTATACATCAAGATATAAATCAATGGTGTCCTTTGGGGATGTTGATTTATCATGTTTGTCTTATGTCTTTGTATTGTACCTACATTGATAGTTTATATCTAAATCTCTGAGTACATACGAACGTACTCGTAAATAACTCTCTCTCTTGTCCCTAGTGTATCGTCTGAAGACAAATTGTTTTGAAGTTGCGTATTGGTGTTCTATACGATAAACCACATTATTATGGCCAGAGTAATAAGTTATCACCTATTGCCTACAAGTAGCATCATAATCGTCTCCAAAATGAGAAACAAGAAGAAACATCCGAAGCTTTTTGTCTCTAGTCATAGATGCGAGGGCATAACATTCGTGAAACTGGGTCCACAACCACTGTGATATCGTCACGTATCGTGACATAGTATCGTAACGACAGCGTGTCATGAAAGCATTCACATTAGCGATCTTAATACGTGTCAGTGTTACGAATACGGTGATCAAAACGAAATAACACATAATGTGAAGCGTAATGTGAACTATAGAGTTTTAAGTGCACTGGTTAATTTTACAAATGCTTTCGTCGCCACAGTCAAAGCAGATAATTTTGCAAAGTCGGGGTATATCCCGTTTAATGGAAACGATGGCTAACGGGTTTCCAATAACCGCAAAGTGAATGGAAACACATTTGTAGTGCAAATAATTTCAAACAAAGTGAGTAATTTCTTTGGGCAAAGGTTTTTTTAGTAGAAAGACAAAGTGCTAAAATAAAAACTACTTTATAAACCTAGGTTTTATACGTGACTAGGCGCATTACAAGTGCTTACATTCAAATATTTTAATTTTTCTGTTTCATTATGTTACTCTTCTTATAAAATATAAATGTACTTACATCAAAAGTAATCTCTCAAAATACAAACCACATAGTAAATTCGCTTTAGTTAAATTTATTTCGCTGGTAATGTTTAAGTATTTTAGACTGCTCTCGTTGGTCTCTACTTAGCAAGTAAATCCCCATTTGGAATTACAACAAGGTCCACCACATGAAGATTTTATCTGATTAAGAGTAAATTAATATGGGTTAAGAACTATTCTGGAAATATCTCTAATGGAGATTATTTTATCTGTAAAATTATTATGTTCATTAGATTTGATATTGTTTATAAAGATAATGTAACAAAGAGAAATCTAATAAGTATTCCTTAGCTCAGTTTTAAAACTTTTAGGGATAACAGCCGACTCATAGCAATTATGTCACAGCCTGGAACTACATATTTATAAATGTAAACAAATATTGTCATATATTTAATGCTTTAATGGTACGAAATAAAGATATATTTTTAAACTTTAGTTTATCTCCTCTTTCGGAGGGTATTTGCCAGAGACACGGGTCGCAGACCAAGTGCCACTGGAAGGAGGGTACAATAATTAAGTATCTGTGCCTTCAGTCATGATGTCAGTGTCGGAGGATAGGAATTTGCGTACTATCCGACAGGTGTTAAGGATGGCTGCTTTCTGCATGATGACATACGTGTTGGCAGGAAGACCTAGCATTTTCAGACTGTGGTGTAGGTGCTTGGGAATCACCCCCGTGGTGGAGAGTACCAAGGGTACAATATATACCTTTTGTAAATTCCAGATTCTGAGAACTTCTTCCATTTTATTATTATTATTATTATTATAATTTTCAACAATCTTCTTTTCAATGTACCATTTTTTAAAATATTTGTCATCATCACAACATTGTTTTGTAAATTATCACATTTTTATATTTACGTGTTCTCGCAAATAAATTGATTTGATTAAAACAAAAAACGACTTCATGAATGCTTTGTTTTATGTAACTACCGATCTAATAGCAAAGAGAGCGCATTCTTTGTAAAGATATGACTCGCTGAAACATAAATACGAGACATACGCTTGCCATCGTTACTTTAAATGGTAAAAGGGAGTATTGTTAAGTTTAAGAACATTTATTGCATTTAGCTTTAAGTATTTGTCAACTATTGTTACGTTTATTAATTACTAAAGAAAATAAATAAAACCTTCAAATCCATACAATACGTAAAATAATAATAACGGAGAAATCTTTGTAAATATTTCAGACCACCATCGTAACATTTTACTTTATGCCAAAATTAAGTTAAGCCGCTAATAAAAAGCTTTCCTTTTAATAAATTGCCAGGTTTTTACTTACCACCACGTTTTGGCTTCTTCACAGTTTGTGGGGCATTGTTTATTTATTCCGTCCAACACTATAAAAAATAGTAGTTACATGTTATTTTTTTTCAGGTGACTTTTAGTAGATTTGCCGCAAATAGTTAAATACTTGGCCGGACTAATAGGGAGCACTGATAGCTCTCACTCGGCATAAAATTTAAGACATGCCTACCCAGTTGGGCGCGAACTTCGGCTGAGAGGATTATATTTGAAAGATTTAATAGACACTAGTGGATCGATAGCGATAAGCGTTGAATGAGTGATTATTTACTTGTACTGCTTTCTCTAATATAAAAAAATGAGACTCTAGTCACTCGATTTTCGAAAAAAACTGTAAAAAATCGTATAGATGGTAAATTGCAGGCCAAGATGGGTCTAATATGCAGAGCGAGTAAAATGTGAGCGGATACGAAACATATTTACGAGCCGACAGTCAGTTCTAATTGAAGTTGATTTCAAAGAAAAAAAAACAACAGAGTATAAATACTTGGAATGGAAGAAGCCAAAAGGTGCGTCAGGGTCGTATAGCGAATAGAATTTCGTGATTTTCCAAATATATGTATAATCATGAAGGTAAAATTTGTGATGTTATAACGCATGAATTAGGTACCTATAATTTTCAAGTTTCAAATCTTAATCGAATCAAATATACCTACCATTTTTGGGTCAATTATGAAATAAAACAATTATGAATATTATTTATTAACCTAAATATTCAGATCTAAAAGCAACTAGCTAGGCTAAATACTGCAGCGTATGTAATTTTGCGTATAAGAATTTACTTGTTAGATTTTATTATGAGTTTGGGGGTTTTCAGTGGATTGAAACACAGGTACGAATCACGTAGTATTAATTTTTAATGAGAATAGATAGATATAGTAAGATAAAATTAAGGAGCAAACTTCTTCTGGTGGTCTGACGGACAAGAGCCCAAATAGAAAAAAAAAATATTAGTCCACTTTCGTGCATCGTCATCCTCAATCTGTCCGCAAAAACAACGACTTCTCAAAGAAAAAGGATATAAAAGTACTTTGTTGAGTGTCTTTAAATTTTTTCAGTTTCCCATACTATTTGAGTAAACAAACTTATTTTGATTATATTTTTATTCTATAACCCTTTGCGCAGTTTTTAACTGCAAAATAATAGTGTTATATTTATTCTTCAAAGATCTGAGGGAAGGAAAACTTAGAAAAACTTATTTTCAATCATAACTGCCTTTTTATAACTGATGGCTACTTTTCTATTTCGTAACGCATCCTTCAGATGGGATGCACTCCACATTGCTCTACATTTTATGGCAATTTATCATGAATTTTAAAATTTTGACAACATTTTGGAACACTCCAACAGTGCTGCCACCTACATTTGAGCTTCTTGTTTTTATCCTCATACAAACAAAATTCAAATAAAACTACCATAAACTATATCACGGGCTATAATAATACACGTCACAGTACCTACTTACTACATGCTTAGTGTAATTTGTCATCAATGAAATGCCATACAACAAGGGTATAATTTATGTTCTCTGTGGTCAAATTATCCTTACGACAAACAACAACAATTTCAATATTAATGTTGTTCGAATAGCGAACGTTAGAAATCATTATAATATACATAGACATTATAATATACATAGTAATGTCTATTGGGGTGGCAGAGCCACAAGTCACCAGTTTAAGACAACATTCCATTCCACAATTGGTATTTTCTTCTATTCTTCTTCTCTCGTATTAATCTGAACTCATGAATTCTATTTGCTTTTTATACAGTTAAAAAAGTATTCTTCTGTTTTGTCCTCGCCTCTTGCCGTTACCGCCAGGTACCTCGCTGGTAGGTAACATTATATTCTACCTCTATGAAGCCCAGCGTCTTTGTCTCTTGAACATTAATCAAGTAGCCGGTTTGACGTGTCCCCTCTCTCTTCATATTACTTAGCTATGGAAACGAGTTGGGAGCTAGAAAAAGTCGTTAAAGGAAATTTGTCATTCTTACCTTAAGAACAAAATGGCGCTGGCGGACCAACCCGTGTCTTGCGGCTAATTGGTGTATTTATCATTATAACAAACAGCAATTACGACGCAGAGTAAAATTAATTCGAGTTTGTGTTAAAGATAATAACGTTAAATGAATGAGATAGCTTAATGCTTTAATTTTGTCATTTCAGCTGAATATCTTCACATTGTAGCGAAATCTAAAAAATATATTATTTATACATTGTTGGCTGAAGTGCTTAAAAATACAACAATATAATTATTTATGGTACTGAAATATAAATATTTGTTTTTTGAGATTCTAAGCTAGGAAACAGAATCTTAATTAAGTAGTTAGTTAGCATCCCAACAAGTACTTGCACCAAAGAAGACTGGTCCATTCAAAACGCAAAATAATTAAACAGTTTTGTCAAAACTTCGAGGATTTTTTTTTTCAGTAAAACGTTCTTATATTGAAAACCACAATAATGCTCGTGGAGTTTAACGTGAACCTTTCTGTGGTTAGGGGACAGCGGGGAAAGGAAAAGGGTTCATACTAAAATACGTACCACAGAGTATACAGAAGTTATGTAATAAATTAAATGACCTTAGTACAAAATGTTCTAAAGTAGAAATAAGCACTTAGATAATTGATTTATCTCACAGAAAATATAATTGAATCTAAATGAAATAGGTACTTACTCGTAAACATAATGCACAAGGCTTAAGTAATGAATCGGTGAATAAAGTTCGTATAAAAATAGAGACATTATTTTACTCTAGGAATGTACAGATTACTTCTTCTTCAACAAAAATGAGAAATTCACTTTAGCGCAATTCATAGACTGGCTTCGTCTCGGGTGGAAAGTGGGAGTTTTTATGGACGCATTCAATCAAATTCACAAATAAAAATAATTACCGCCTCCAGAACGTTCTCTGAGTCACCTCTACTCTCCTAGTGACCGGCTATTCAAACGGTCACCTTTCATCACCTTTCACCGATGATCACCGAACCGTCAACGATGTACTCTTAAGATGTTTCTCGTTAAAGAAAATATGAAACTATTAGTTTCAGACGACATCGTCTCGCGTGCATTAATGTCGATTTCATATACCTACGCTGCTTTGTATATTATGTCGGTGATCCGTATCACGCAGCTGTAGATTTTTTTTTTTATTAAGTATTTTTATTTCTTTGGAGAGTTTACAACTAAAGCTATCTTTTAACAACCTAGTAACTTGTGTCCATTGTGCTCAATAAAATATTTTGTTTATCTATTTATCTAAATTAACAATGTTACATACTAACTTAATTATATCTGAAACCCATTAACAAGCTTCCTTTCATAATACCTACTACGAATAGAATGGTAACTCTCTGCCCCGCACTAATTTGTACCGGACGCCGACCTCACCCCGTCTGAGTCTTAAATAGCCGTAACCCGCTAAGGAGTAAAGGAAAGCGCGCGGAATATCTGTCTAGTTCGCACTTGCACGTTAGGCAGCTTACTTCTTCTTCTTGTCGTTTCTTACTATAAGAATGCGATTTTTGTATGAACTGTCAAGGGTTTCCTGCAGCTGAGACTAAATTTCTCTCTTCGCGAAGACCTGCAACTCTGGCGCTAATCTATCTACTTTAAAATTATCCATGCCCCACATCTGCCGATGTCCCTTATTGCATATCTCTGTCGTAAGATACGACCCTTTGTCCGACACCTTGGCAGCGAGACATTTTTGCGTACTCATGTTGACGATATTTTTTGTCTGTAAAGAAATGTGTATATTGAAATTTGATTTTTGAATACCTATATTGAATTTGCTGCACGAGCAATAAGGCTGCATGTTGTGCCTTTCTGTGTTTTTATTCTGTAATTTGTGTCCTTTCCCCCCAATTTTCCTTTTTCTAATCCTTTTATCCCCAGATGGGATGTTGTTTCCGCTCAATAGTGTGTTTAGTGTCTTATAGATGAAAACATGACAAAGATTATATTTTTAAAACTCACGTTTCTGTTGTATACCCAGACTTGAGCCATTTGACGACCAAAGCATAAATCTATTCCAATTGTGTCGTCGAAATCTGACAAACATAGATTATTTCTTCGAATTTCGCCATCTTTAGTGTACGCCCAATACTGAAAAAAAGTTTAAGTAGGCGTATTAAGTGA
Organism: Pectinophora gossypiella; assembly: GCF_024362695.1. Lineage (NCBI taxonomy): Eukaryota > Metazoa > Arthropoda > Insecta > Lepidoptera > Gelechiidae > Pectinophora > Pectinophora gossypiella. Next base: position 5,417,752 of record NC_065416.1, on the reverse strand, counting down.
TTAGAAAGATATTTTTGGTAGCAGTCAGTAAAAACAAAGGATTAAACTGTGAATATAATATTGCTTTTATATTCACAGTTTAATCCATTAAGTATATTATATTGGTATAATATGAATAATATATTATGTTTACCAATACATAACTGAATATTGAATAGCATCAGAATGCTTTATGTTTATGTAGTAATCAGACAATGTGCTACTAGTATGACGAATAAGAATATTTTTTTCAGACATCTCTTAATTTTATTTTAAGCTTTTCCGTCATTTTCTTATGCGCCGAAATGGAAAGAGACGGATGATTGACAACTATTAACTTTAAAATGAACGAGTGAATGAATTATTAACCCGCGGAATAGAATAGGCATCTCGCTGATAAACAACGTGTTTGACGTATGCTGTCAACTTAATTCTGTCGGATTATTGGCCAAAAATCAGATACCTAAATAAAACTATGTACTCCATACTTTGAGTATTGTATTTTTCATTGTAGGAAAATATCTATTGAAAGGAAGAAGAAAGAGTTATATTTCAGTTTCAACCTAGAATAATAATATTATATAATATAGAATAAAAAAAGAATAGAAATAGTTTATTATAAAAGGACGCCACACATAAAAAAAGACAATAACATCATTTAAAATGTTCACTAAATAATTACAAAGAGCAAAATGGATGTGCGTCATATGGTGGTCGAAATGATCATAAGGTGGTGGTGGACGTCCTGAGTTAAAAGGGCCTCACCTACACATTATAACCTGCTTCTAAGAGAGGACTTACCTGGTTACCGCCTTTTAAATGGCATGGTTGAAGATCAACATGAGGTTTAAGTATATTACCCGACGCGTCCAAACACAATAGATCACCACTCAAGCCGAATATCTGATAAAAAGGTGACAATTAAATAAGTACCACATCAATAATTACTGACATATGGGCCGTTATCGATATGAAAGAAAATAAATGCTGCTTCTGAATAACTAATAGGAAATACACAATTGCTTATGGGGCATTATTTGTTACAAAAACATCACGAGGTAGAATATCATAATACCCATTCAAATTCAAGGCCTATACAGGATGTTATTGACATCGTAACAAACACTCAGACCATGATTCTGAGTTGATATCAAATGGAATTTTCCGTCGCAAATTCATGTTTTTTGTTAATTATTTTCAATTGCGATGGAAAATTCCACTTGATATTAAGTCCTAATATTGATAATAAGTGGAATTTTAAATCGCAAAATTCATGCAAATTTTAGTGACTTTTTAATTATTTTCAGTTTCATACTTTTGCGAAGGAAAATTCCACTATAAACACCCTGCATAAGTGACTTTAATTTTCTAAAGACACACCCGGGACACTCTATACAAAAATTATATTCTTACCGTGTGCCGCATAAAGCGTAAGTGTGAGCGAGACACAACCCGCGCGCTCTCCTTCTTACTCCTTAGCGGCTTAAGGAAAGGTCATACGAATTTACGGGCGGAAAGTTACCATTTTATATGTAGTACGAGCATAATTCTTTACCCTATGCTAAAAAATGGGAGTACCTACCTATAATACAAAAATGTTTAGTTGCATACTTACTTTGCCACTTGCAACGTATTCGTTTGGTATTTCCAGTTCAGGGTAGACATTCTTTAAATACCAATCAAATGATTTGCATTTCAATTGTTTCCTCAACTGCATTCTCCCTGTTACGTCACCAATATCCATCGTATCAAACCCAATCCTCTCGTAGAAATATTTGGCGTAATCATCCATCCACACCTAAGATAAAGAAAGTGTTTTAGATTATACTTACACCTTTTTTATAGGGGTTAGGTGGAAGGTCGCCCTCTTAATATCTGGCCTGCAAACGATTTTACACTTTTTGTGTTTTTTTTAGTCTACTCGGCTGATTGGTTTCATGAGACTGGGCTGGTTTAGTTCGAACAAAGAATGAAGAGGTAATTTGATTCTAAAATGTTTGTACTTAAATGATATTTTCTATGGGAAATGACCAAATTACTTCCATTTTGTAGGTACCTGTTTTTTCATTCTTACCTTTGCTAGTCGCATAGCGTTTCTTCTAGCCGCCATTTTTTCAATCACATAGGGAAATCTCTTTCTAAAAACATGGCCAACATGAGAACATGGTACTATTTCTAAACTTCCACCACACATCCACGTCTTAAAAGACAACTCCAAATTATCTGATCCCCAGAAATCAAACCCATCATCGTAGTATCCGAGTTTCTTAAAAAAATTCTTGTCTATTGCAAAAAGCCCTCCTGATATTGTGGGAGTTTTTAGTGGAGCAGCTGAAAATTTACGTTCGATCAATACCTTCCGCGGTAATGGTTCCCATGTGAATTTCAATTCCCAATTGAAGCCACCTTTTTGAATATCATCAACCCCCTGAATCATGTACTCAAAGGTCATATCGCTGATGCTGTCCACGATTGGACTCACAACTGTTGTTGGATCTTTTACTATTCTGTCTAGTAGTGGTTCTAGCCATCCTGTAATTTAAAAAGAAAACAGTTTTGTTTTTATGCTTCACAAATATATTTTAATACTGTTGTATTTGAAGACAAAAAAAATAATGTAGAAATATTTTTTTTCGTATTGACAATTTACCTTCAGCGCATTCACAATGGCTATCAAGGAAGACTGCAACTGAAGCTTTCGTATGTCTTAACCCCATCATCCTGGCTCTTATCAACCCCATGCGTTCCCTCGCTCGCAAAATCACCACTTTGCCATGTGTCTCCACGTAAGAATCTAATTGTTGTTTGAGATGATCTGAAAAATGTACAAAAAAAAATACAGTCACATGGCTCTTGAAGCATTTGGCTTAGGACTTGACTTCGACATTGTCGTAAGATTGCTCAGTATTGATTTTCTTAGAGCATTATGGGCTGGATTGCTTTAAAAGTGCTGTTCAGATAGTCCCTGCTACTGTCTACTATAATAAATATGTAGATGTTACATGCGCCAAGTTCGAGAGCCTCTAGTGATTGAATAATGACCCTGACTCCATAAACGAGGAAGAACGAAAAAATGGGATATTTAAAAAAAGTGTAGTAATGATTAAACACTCACCCATTTTGGAGTTGTCATCGACGAGAATGATTTCCTTTATCAATTGTGCTGGGCTGCGGTTTAATACAGAATGTATAGTCCTCATTAACGTAGACCAAGCTTCGTTGTGGAAACATATAACTACTGAGGCTTGCGGCAAATCGGTCGAATAATTTTGTGTTTTACACCTAAAATATTAAGAACACGTTTGAATATCAGAAATTAGTCGCTTTATAAAAACTTATCTTAAGGTTAGATAAACATATCCGTGAATATGTGGAACACTAGAGAGGTGATGTTCATCAAATAGCATTTTTTACACGTTTAAAGTTAACTACCTTTAAATCTATAACTATCTACTCTGAACCGGCGTGCGTGTATGAAGCGATTGATGAGTGTGGAGGAGGCAAGAGAAGTGTGTCAGGATCGAATGGAATTCTGTAGTCTCTGCTTATCCCGGTGGGAAATAGGCGTGAGTTTATGTATGTATGTTTGTATGTATCTTCACCATAAACTCACCAATTATCCCTCGGGTCGGGTAGAGTACGGTTCAGCGGCATGACATTACTGACAAATGCATTGAAGGCATGGTCTCTCCATCCTTGCAAGATCAATGATCTTAAAGGATTTGTGATGTCCGGCTTTAAGTAAACTGGTGCACCATTCATACCTGTAATATTTTGTCGTTATTCTTGATTGTAGCAGCACTGTTGTTGCAAAATATTTGAAACGTTTGAAATATTTTCTAGCAGTTAAACATTTATTAACATAATTTTTGGATTTCGTACAAGAATTCGTTAAATGTTTTCAACGCTTCTATATACTGACAAATATCTACTGTGCAACATTGTTGTTTAATATTCTACGACCATCAGTTCGGATTTACTTCGCACGCTTACACAAAATGTTTTATGTACCTTGTTGCAAATAGTTCAGCTTAACACATAATAGTTAATTTAATTGGATATGTTCTTAGAATAGGATTAGTACGATCTACTCTAAACTGGAACCATTTATGAAACGATGATATTGGAGAAAGCAAGAGAAGTATGTCAGGGTCGAAGCAAATGGAATTCCATAGTCTCTGCTTACACCGGTGAGAAATAGACGTAAGTTTATGTAAATGTAAACCATATAATATTTAGTCTACCAAGGTACAGCCTAAAATGTGTCTTGCTGTTAATTAAAAAAACAATGGTAATAATACCTGGTGGAAATTCATCGCCTTTTACAGCTGGGTACAAGTCTTTTACAGAAAAATGAATAGGCGATAAGAAACGCCAGGCTGAAACGTAAACAAATATAAAATATTATTAGAAAAACATAATAAATAATAATTATTAAATAGTTATTTTGAAATCGTAGCTTTTATGTATTTCAATGAATTTAAATTATCTAACTTTTATTATAGACTAGTGGTCTGGCCTCGACTTCATTCGCGTAGCAACTTACTGCTCGGCCTGTAATGGAAGTAGAGCAATGAAAAGTATTTAAGTGAATTTATTCGTACCTATAAACATTCCACATTCTTTGATCCTTATACCTACAGCAAACGACAGCGAATAATTGTTTTGATTTGTGACTGTACTTAAAGAGAGAGGAAGGTTATTTGATAAGATTTTTGTGAGTATATTGTTTTCCTTAATCATTTTTTCATTGTGTTATTTTTATTTATTATTTGCTGTATGTTGGAATTTTCATCAGTTTTACTTTTAACGAAACGTTATAATGAATGAAGCTTGTTATGGTGACAACATTTTGAAAATAAATAAAACTGCCTTACTTTCAAAACCGGAGTCGTTTCCGTAGCCGCTTTTCACTTGCATCATCTTCAAATTTTGTTCGTATGACTGTATTGGTGACAAAGGCACTTTGTTGTTGTATTTATAGTGAGTAACGATTGTTAATAAAGACACTATCCACATTATCACTAATAAAGAAAACAATTTCAAACTCTTTTCATACATCATTTTGAACAAGTTTGATACTATCCACATTGGTTGATATTGTCCAACTGAAGACTTTATGTATCACAGTGGCTGTCTTTGAACTAATGTCGTTTATCATTCGCGGAAATATCTGGTCGATACAGGATGTTACAATTAAACGCGTTTTGTTTGGCTTTTTGGGCTAGTTCTCACGAGTATTGATTTACAAATACCGTCATTGCCGGCCTATTGTAGTTCAATAGTAATGCACAATTATAGTCTAACGTTGCGACGCATTATCCGGTACCTGGTAGCCAGGTCTTCCGTTGTCTACAGGCTTCTTAATTCTAGGTGTGTTAGCCAAGTAGCAACGATAAGAAGAAGAGCCAAGTTGCAATAATGCTTCGATCTCGTGTATCTGCCTTGAATCGAGACACCTCTCAGGTGCGCATCTAACTCGACGTAAGGAGTTCATTATATTCGGACGTGACTGAAAAAATATTTGTAAGGGCCTTATTACAGTGGAGATTTTTGAGCGAGTTTAAAACGAGCGGAGTGGGCAGCGAGCTCGCCGCGAGTGCGTAGCAAGCTCGCAATGAGCTCGCTAGGCATTGGCCTTGCTTCGAACTCTCTCGCAAATAGCTATTATGAGAAGGTCTTAAATCGTCTCTGATAATTATAGTCCTTACACGAACACTATTCAGACCAGTTTTTTTTCTTAATTTGTTAGTTGTAATATCTAGTCAATAAATCGCCGAACGGCGATTCCCGCTATGGCGAGTCTCTTTACGGCGAGTGGCTTAACGCCACGTGTCGCCACTTATAAAAAGAAAAAAAAATTATATCACCAATGAAAATGAAATCAACCTTATTCAATCCTGTATAAACTCACAAAGGTGAACATGATACCTCCTTACTTAGAATTGTGAAATGTTTTCTACCAGGCATCCATAACGGCTAACAGTTTTAAGTGTGAACGTTTGAATTCATACTGAGTAATTCGATTTTTAATTTGAAATCCTTGCCATTTGAGCATCTAAAACGCAAAAAAAACGGATTGAAATATTGTACACCACCATCTATGCAGATTATAATCTCTTTGCCATCGAATTTAGAGCCAACTTGGATCGAAGTGTACGTAGCAATTTTTTTATATTACCTAGTATCCTCTCAAATTCAAGTGTGTAGAAAATACAGCGAGTGACCTACAAATGCAATGCAACACCATGTTTTCTGTCAAGAAATTCTACGTGAGGATATAAAACCGTACATGCAGCTTTTTCTATACTAGTGAGTATAAAAACAGCTGAAGCTACCAGATGGTAAAATGCAGGGTGATTTATCAGCACAATTAGTTTGTCTAATTCCTCCCGTGTACCTCGTTTGCTGCAGTATTTGCTTACCTTCGCCACAATTTACCCTAACGGCCCTTCTCTAAAGTAAATCTAAAGAAGGCATTCTTTTTTGTCCTCAGCTCCAGACGTTTAGACCGAGGTAGAAATGCACCTGTCCCGCGAGATATATACAAGCGAAATCCTTTAACGTCTAAGCGATAAGGATGGATATCGGTTGGAAATGTCTCCGCCGAGGGTAATGTAGTGGTAGTAATGAATGAAATGAAGGTTTTTCAAAGGTCCAAAGGGTAAGGTTGCGTAGTCGCATTTAATTAAGATGGGAGAGGATCCACGCGGAGATTTTCGCATAACCTTTTGTAAACCGTTGTTGAATACTTGATACTCCAAACTGAAATAACTAAAAATTTAAAAGTTTGTCATGGCCATGTCATTCTTTCCCCTTTTAGAATTAAAAAAGATATATTCTTATTTCAAAATTAAATGAAGACACACAAACAAATACACACGCATACACACATCTACACACATACATAATATATATAATATATTTACTTAGGTACAATTTTAAAACAATACCGACCCTAAGAGTATTGGATATTTATTAGGTTATATTGTGTATTCTTATGTTTTTTTTGTTTTCTTCACCGAAGTGTTCAAACAAAAATAACACAATAAGTACATAACATAAAACATACAACTCACGCGTGTATCAAAGAAGAGACAAGCATAAGTGTATAGTCACTCCTCGCAAGCTATGTCAAAAATGCAATACTCAAGTAGAATTACTCGTAATTGGCAAAGTTCCTCACAAGCTCTCAGATAAGCTCAGACAATCAATTGCTAAAGTTAAACTTTCAATGCACTTAATGACTTGCACGGAGTAGTCGTTAAATCCTCCCTTAACACTTTTAATTAAAATGTTTACTACAGCTATTTGTAGGCTGAGGTTATGTAGTAACTATTTCCTAATCTATAGCCAGGGACTAAATTTTCTTTGATTCCACACTCTGTTAAAATGTTACGTTCAACTTTTAGTAATAATACGATGCAAACATAATAGCGCTACAGCGAGGCTACAGCAAACGAACTACTCTTAAATGAAAAAAAAAATCTTCACAATATATACAAGGTGTTAGTGACATCGTAACACAAACTTTGAAGGATGATTCAGATCACGATTCTGAGTTGATATCAAGTAAAATTTTCCGTCGCAAAAGTATGGAACTGAAAATAATTATAGGAAACACTAAAAATTTTCTTGAATTTTCCGACAAAAATCCACTTGATATTAACTCAGAGTCATGGTCTGAATCATCCCCCTCAGTATTCGTTACGATGTCACTAACATTCTGTGTAATAATATAAATGGACACTTAATATCACTGTTTCCTGGATTTGTGCCCGGTTAATGGCAATTGGCTCGCTCCCTATTACATGGAACTTGAGCGTGATGTTATGTTAATGATCACTTGAGAAACACTACATTTTCGAGTATGATGTGGTGGAAGCCTATATGTATGCAAATAAGCAATATAAGTAGTGTAAGTATTTTTTGTTGTTTGAGAATCGTGAGTCTGGTGATTTGATTGTCTGGAATTTATTTCAATCCTTAAAAGTGAAAGCACATTAAGCTATTGGCCTCGGCTACTTTTTATTAGAGTAAGTACGTAGTATTTATGTATATTATTTTAGCCTTAGCCTCATCAGACCTTTGGCGACTGGATGATACCCTAATATGGTTGTCCTGCTTATCACGCTTTCGATTCTCTGTGCATCAATGGTGCAACGACCTCCGTGGCCCAGTCATTGATCGTTGGGCTCACGATGCGGAGGTCTTAGGTTCAATTCCCGGTGGGACATATCACAAAAATTACTTTGTGGTCCCTAGTTTGGTTAGGACATTACAGGCTGATCACCTGCTTGTCCGAAAGTAAGACGATCCGTGCTTCGGAAGGCACGTTAAGCCGTTGGTCCTGGTTACTACTTACTGATGTAAGTAAGTAGTTGATACATGAGCCATGTCAGGGGGCTTTAGCGGCTCAATATTAACCCTGACACCAGAGTTACGAGGTGGGTACTCCGCCTCACAACCCACACGATAGAAGAAGAATGGTGCAACACTCACGATTCTCAAACAAAAAAAAACGTAAATAGCTTTTTATTACAGTCATGACATCACCTATTTCCCGTTGGGATATGCAGATTCAACGGAATTTCACTTACTACGATCCTGACACAATACTCGCTTCTTCCACTCTCTTCGATGAATTAATATTATGCTCGCCAGTTTAGAATACTCTTGACCTGACCTTCCTATAAAACATCCGAAATAAAAATATACTTAATATCTATTTTTTAAACGTAAGGTCACGACTATAGAGTCGTGACGGGATATCCCAATTGTGATAGTCAGAGTGACATCAATCGCCAGATGAACTAAATACCCACGCCTCACCGACCTTTCTGTTTGACCAACGCGATAGGGTGAGCCGTATCGCCGTTTATAACGGTCGAGCCAACTGTGTTAGTAAAACTTGCACTTAACATAAATTAATAACTTATTGGTTCAAGCCAGGTACTCTTTGAAAGAGGAGCTCGGTGGCGCAGCGGTTAACGCGCTCGGTCTGCGATTGTTGAAGTAAAGCAACTTTCGCAAAGGCCGGTCATAGGATGGGTGACCACAAAAAAAAAAAGTTTTCATCTCGAGCTCCTCCGTGCTTCGGAAGGCACGTTAAGCCGTTGGTCCCGGCTGCATTAGCAGTCGTTAATAACCATCAATCCGCACTGGGCCCGCGTGATGGTTTAAGGCCCGATCTCCCTATCCATCCATAGGGAAGGCCCGTGCCCCAGCAGTGGCGACGTTAATGGGCTGATGATGATGATGACTCTTTGAAAAGCAAGCTCGTGAATCACTGGCCCACAGTGCAGTGAGTTTGCTTTGTTTCAAATAAATGATTTAAATAAACAAACACGACGCTGACAATAGCCAGGACGCACAGAGAGTGATGATCGCACTCGAGAATACAGACGTCAGTTGCCATCCGCAGTCGGCATCTAACGACGCCGCCATTAATCATACAAACTGCTGTCGACTCGTTGACTGAACTGCTCAGACGCTGTACCGTTTTGTATACCTAAACTGTACTTAAAGACAGTTTCCCTCTCCTTGAAATAATTTAAGCTACAAAACACAGCCTCCATGGTCTAGTGATTAGAGCGTTGGGCTCACAATCTGGAGGTCCGGGATCGATTCCCGATGTCGACTGTCGAAATCACTTTGTGAGTCTGTTCTTTGCTTGGTTTGGGTTTGTTGGAGGTAGGAGGTTAAAAAAAGAAAGGATTTCGTGATTTGGTAGGTACGTTAAGCAGTAGGTCCCGGCTGTTAGCTGTAAAAAACACCTCCACCATCCCGCAGTGAAGCAGCGTGGTGGAGTATGCTCCATAACCCTTCCGGTTGATTGAGGGGAGTTCTATACCCAGTCCAGTGGGACGTATAAAGTCTGTTTATTTATGTACTTAAGCCATAAAATATTTCAATAGTACTTACCCGAGTTTGAAAAATTCGCATGTGTTTAACACGCTTGTCCCGGCTTCATAAGAGCTGCGGGGTCAAGTCCCGCCCAAATCAGACGTTTTCGATTATCTCTTTAATAAATTTGTATAAAATAGATTTAGAATGCGTTTGTAATCTGTATTAAATTATTGTGAACAATGATTATATCGCGGCAAAGACTAGTTCATTTCTGGAAAAAATAGACTAAAATAGACTTCCTAAGTCTATCCCTAGATGTCTCTGTGTCAATTTGTATCCATTCCGTGAAAGGTTTAGGCGTAAAAAGAAAGTAACCGACAGACAGAGTTACTTTCGATTTGTGACATGAATTATAAAAATATGAAACTAAATAAAAGCGACAAAGTACTGTTTCTGAAAAATACATAGGTACTGACACGTTATAGAAAGATCCCGTAATGATACTTACTTAGAAAGCTCCTTTTGAAGTTGTTCATCATCTCGCTAGCATTATCCTGTTTTTCACAGGGTCCGCTTACCTACCTGAGATTTGACAGGTTCGGTTTTTTACCGAAGCCTGTCTGATCTTCCAACCCGCGAAGGGAAAACCAACCCAATACAGTTTAGGTCACATATCTTCGAAAAGGCATTTCTCAGGAATGTGGGTTTCCTCACGATGTTTTCCTTCACCGCTGAGCACGTGATAATCATTTATGATTCAAAAATGAATTCTAAAGCAAATTTGATAATCATAGTGACTTATTTTGAGTTTCCTGTTCACACTGTAATGACTCTACACGTGTAAGTTTCGAAAGTTTTCAATCATAAAATATTCAAAATAATATTCGATAATCCGAATTAATAATTTAAATAGCATAGTGTCGCTATTTAGGAAAATTCCAAGAAATTACTACAAGTGACAAATTAATCAATAGACACGTAGAAAAATAACTAATACTTACCTAGAATTAAGTATACAAGCTTTTAATCTATACAGTCAACCGATATTGATTCTAGTATGAATGGAAGTAGATATTTTTTGACGAATTTTAGTACAAAGTATTTGTAATTTATTACCTATAAAGGACAAATACAGAATGCTTAAAGCTCACATTCGGCCTGAGAGCTCTTGTCTAGAATAACCGCCATCAAATTACCAGGAAATTGGTATTACCTTTCAATTTAGATACGACCTGTACTTACAAAGTGACACAATTTGACTTTGTATTGACTTCATTAAAAGCAAAGAAAGAAGAAAACAATTATAATGCATTGTAAAATATTGGCTTAAGAAAAGTAATAACGTCTAGAAAACATGCTTTAGAAGGCAGACCAAAACCAATTACGTTTTTCAAGTAATTTACATATAGGTACGTAGTTGAAAATAAACAGTGTTTTCATGTAACTTGAGCACACAATTCCACTTTATAAATTGTGAAAGAACTCTCGTACACGTCTTTGGTACTTCAACATTACTGTTAATGTACCATGTTGTTCAGAAACTCGATAAAAAGTGTACGCGAAATTTCTACTTCACTGTTTATGGCCATATACACGGCACGACCGATCGTTTCGAACTGTCGCGATCCATCGCTTCAAAAATTTAATAATAATAACATAAAATAGGTCATATTGCTAACAACCATGGAATTTTTATTTTCTGAATTTGAATTATTTTGATTTGAATTTTCGATTTGAAAAATATAACTGCGATTGTTAAATCGTTGAATCACGCGATCAGAATGAGACATAAATCAGATCGTGGAGTCGGCAGCTAGTGTTACGCTAGTGTACTAGTTGAAGTGGGATAAAAGTCGCATTTCGTAGTTTTGCGTAGCGTAGCGTAGTAAACACTGTCGGTTTATGGTTCTGACATTAAATCGGATAGTACTGGTTATTGTTGCGATCTGCGGTATCATCCTAAGTTACCAAAATAAATCGTCGACAGTTTTATTACCATACATACACCTAACGATTATGTCACTTCAAACTGATCAATCGTACCGTGTATGGGTCTTTTTAGTGTTAGCGAAATTCTACAGCAAAATGTAGCGTGAATCAACCGCAGTATTGTCGGTAACAAAGGCACTGAAATAAGTTTCAGGAAGCGAGCCTTCGTCAGGAAATTACTTCCTACAAACTAAACTACACAATGTAAAAGACAAACTTGCGGGGAAATGTGACTTTGTGATGTGGTAAATTATGATTTTGTTACACCACTTTATGACAGGAAACTTAAACTAACTTGTTGTGCGATAAAAAGTTTTAAATGAGAAGATGCTTGTAAAAATGTTGCATTATGTCTTAAGGTGAAAAAACATGCGAGATATGTGCTTAGCACGCATCGCAGTGTATGTACAGTCATAATATATTATATTCGTAGCGAGGCATGCAATGCGCACGTATAAGAAGCAATAGCAAGGTGTGCGGTGCAAGGCATGCGTTGCACATATTATGTTTGTGTTCGCCGTTAGCTTTTTGTGTTTCTACCGATTCTTGTTAGTAAATTAAAGCTTGTTTCACTAATACTTGATAATAAACTGTCTGATAGACTATCTGCCGATTAACATTCTGTTAACAGTACGTAAAGTACTACAATCTGCCAGGTGAGTTCTGGTTTATGTTATTAACTTCTCAGTCTCTCGTATGTAAAAGTAATCTTGAGACCATTTATTAAGAAAATTTTACAAAATGGAATCCTGGTGGGGGCAAATCACAATAAATCACTTTGTGATCCCTAGTTTGGTTACAACATTACAGGCTGATCACCTGATTGTCCGAAATTAAGACGATGCGTGCTTAGGAAGGCAAGTTAAGCCGTTAGTCCCGGTTATTACTTACTGATGTAAGTACGTAGTCGTTAAGGTGAAAAAAACATTAGTCATGGTTCAATAATAACCCTGACACCAGCGTTGATGGGGTTGCTAATCCACCTTACAACCCACACGATAGAAGAAGAATAAAATGGACAATATTTTTATTTAATGTGCGGCTGGACAAACAAACAATGTAGATAAAATATTGGTAAGTACATAAGCCATAACAAGACCCTTAGTATCTAAGTTGTATTATCTGTGGCCAATCATCAAACTTGCCACGTCACAAAACGTCGCGATCGATAAAATCTGCGCCATTATAAAATAGATGGGTATTACCGTGATTTAGCCGTCGTTAAAGTTGGTCTGGCTGTGCCAAGTTTGGGCTCGTCTAATCCGGGGTGACCTGCCGAAACCCCGTTTAATATTCAGCGTCACACTTCGTCTTAGCCCGGGATTACTCGCTAATGCAGACACCGAGAGCCTTATGAGAGTATAAGGCGGAGCCAAGATCCATGGCGGAACTAACGTTATCATAACATGTGAGGGATTTTTTGTTAGTTAACTTGGAATCTTATTATGAAAGTGATAAGACATTTTGTCTATTTCATATTTAGAACATTTCGCCAAGCTAAAGCCGTTAAAAATATTACCTTTGGCCTCTTTGTTGGTGCCGTGTTCGAATTACGAAATTGAGTGGTCATATTTTTTATTAGCTTGGATGTCTTTTATTTAAGTATTTATTTACGTCATACGTGGTGTGTTATTATGTTGTCAACTAAAATGTATATTATTTAGGTTAAATCTTGACTGTATTAAAGTGTAGATTTAAAATGTATTACTTTGTTATGTAAGCCCCTTTTATTGTTGTTATGTTGCTAATTTCGCACCCTTCGTGGAAAAACGCAGTAAGTTGATTTTATCAACTTTTCAGGAGCTAAAAAAAACTGTCCTACTAATTAGTTATAAGTCCTGGAAATAACCTTCAAAGAGAAAATAATAGCAAAATGTAGCCCGGATTGACTCACATTTATTAGTTTTTAATTAATTGTGTATATTTGAAAAAAAAAATAAAAAAACACGATTGCGTAGATATTCCACGAAACTATAATCAAACGTTCCGTTGTAAGTACAGACACTGCTTTATTATTACGTAGTGCAAACAACATTGACAGTTGTAACTTTACCTACAACGTTGTTCACCTTCCGATTTCATCGTACTCGGATGTTGTAAGTATTAGTTACTTCGTTCTTACACGAAAAAATTTAACAAAATGTTTTGCGTAAGTTGAGAAACCTATTTGTTCCACGTGAAAGTAAATGATCTTTGATAGTGTAACTATAGAAATTGCTTTTTTAATAAGGAAATATCTCAAAATAATTGTATGTATCTTTAAATACTTGTTTGTTGCAGGGGTTAGTCTAGAATGTAGAAGTATGTATGCTCATACATTATACGGGGTGGCCCAGAACTTCAAGTTCAAAATGAAAAATTAGATAGAGTGGCTCATTGGCTACTAGAAACACCCCCATGTATGTTCAGCCATTATTTATTATTATTTATAGTTTAGGAGATATGACCTATTTTGTACCTTTTTTCTAGATTTTCTAGCTTACTGCAGTAATCATCATTTTGTCGCTATCCCTTACTTCATATTTATCTTATTATACTTCATAACTATGTCTAAAGATATATACCGCTAGGTAAAAAAATAAAAACAGTCAAATCAAAGATAAAAAAAAAGTTATTGGAAGTCAAAGTGAGAATTGGACCAAAATTGTCACAGTTGTTAACACATGAAATTGGCATGGACGTTGAAAGTAAGTATCTCTGAAAAACTGCTCCATTTAATAGGCTTTTAGACACATCCAAAAAAAGTACCCTTAATGGAAGCAAAAAACTAAGTAATTAGACCTCAAAGATTGCAAGATAGACAGATTTGAAGGAAAAATTACATTATCATACAATGTAGGTAGCTGCTTCTTTCTAACGTTGTTAAAGGTGCTCAAAGACACATTTTCAATTAAAAAATCACGCTCATAATCGCTAACAGGGTAGACATAGCAACAGTCTGAAAACAAAACTTGCAGTCACTTTTGGTATTCATATTGTAATGAAGGAAAAAGTTTGGGTATCCCCAAACCGTTACTACATACATACTATGAGATACTAAAATAAAATCTTTCTGTCTTAAAATCTTTGAGGGCTAATTACTTAGTTTTATGCCCAGGAGGTCGCGGGAAGCCGCTGGATGCGGGCAGCGCAGGACCGATCGTCGTGGAGATCCTTGGGAGAGGCCTATGCCCAGCAGTGGGCGTCATACGGCTGATGATGATGACCCTATTAAGGGTACTTTTTTGGATGTGTCTAAAAGCCTATTAAATGGAACAGTTTTTAAAAACACTTTCAGGGTTCATGACAATCTCATGTGTTTATTATTCTTCGGCGAAGTTTTAACAACTGTAACAATTTAGACGAATTCTCACTTTGAATTCCAACTTCCAATGACTTTTTATCTTTCATTCGACTGTTTTTATTTTTTCACCTAGCGATACACATCCTTAGGTATAGTTATGAAGCAAAATAATTAGAAATTAGAAAGAAAAAAACTGAATTATTAAGAAAGGGATAGCGACAAAATGATGATTACTGAAGTAAGATAGAAAATCAAGAAAAAGGTGTAAAATGGGTCAGATCTCCTAAACCGTAAATAATCGCTGAACATACATGGGGGTGTTTCTGGTGGCTAATGAGCCCCTCTATCAAATTTTTCATTTTGAACGTGAACTTTTGGGCCTGTATATTGAAATAAATAAAATCGGTGTTAAATTAAGTGTTTATTCTAATTTGTTTTAAAAAAGGAATATTTATTTACTAGCTGTGCCGAAAGCCGTTTGACCCGCATGGGTTTTTAGTTTTCAGGGAGTTATTTATATTTGTAATTAAAATCTAACTTTGAATTTTAAAACGTTTATTAATTATTACATGCATAATCACAAAATATATTTATACGGTACATTTTGGCACTTGCCTTTATTAGAAAAACCTTCATTTTTAGTTAGTCATTAAGAGTTTTCTTGAACATTTTGCTCCTTTCCGATCACCCCCTCTTTGCTTTTCGGTAGAACCTGCAAATGACAAAATATAAAAAAACTATTAAGTATGATAATAAATTACTAAAAAGAAAAATAACCCTTAATACCTATTATAGTAAGCTTAGAGATGAGCCAATTTTCCAACGTATCCAAAAAAGCGACAGTGTCAGTGATAAAAATGTATGTGATTACATGTCAATCTCTCAAATCACTGTCACTGTCGTTTTACGTACTTAATCGTTTGCAACTTGGCTAAAACCCCACAAAAGCCAGTTGGTTTGCATAAGAGATAATTCTAGAAAAAACTACATTAAGCAAATCAAAAATATTTGTGGTTGTTATGATAAGAGGAAAATAACAGAATAATTATACCACAAATACACAGGCACTGACTATTTTAGAGAAACTTTACCACGCGCCGCTTCCAGGTTAGTAGGTAAATATCTATATCAATCTAGAATACAAATACTGAAAGGATATTCCGGCATACAAAACATGGAACGTTTTCAGCTGCTTATCTTCCCGGCCAAGTCGTAAATCAGAAATGGTACTAATATTAATTTTAATATTAGTACTATTTCTTAATTACCGACATACATAAGTACTCAAAGTGACACCCATAACGCCGCCGAGCGGCGAGATCACTAGGACATTGCAGTCTGGTTACCGGATTGCCCAAAAGTAAGATGATCTGTGCGTCGGAGGGCATGTTAGGCAGTCGGTTGCGGCTTAAATAAGTATGCAGGTGTGTCGTCGTTACATGAGGCATGTCAAGGACCTATGGCGGCTCCGTAGTAACCCTGATACCAGGGTAGAAGAGGTCAGTCAATTGTCTCAACCCACACGAGAGAAGGAGAAGTTTACTCGACTTTAGTAGGATACGGATAGGTACATACGAACCTTGAAAAGAATGTGTCTCGTGTTGACTACGACGAGAAAATATCCCATAGTTTCTTGAAATATTTTTGCATTTCTGGTCATTCTTCCACTGGGTTGTACTGGATTGGGTTGCAGTATTAGTGGAATCTGTTAATTGTAACAATGGTTTAAATACATTGTTTGTAGGTAGGTACATAATGGACGTTAAGAAATAAAAAGGACCCATTACCAAATCACCCTAATAATTAGACACAAACCTAGATATTTTATCGTTATTTAGGTATTAAATAGAAGGTTAGTACCAATGCGTTAATAATAAAATGCATATCAAACTCAAGCGAACAAATAACAACAAAATCAAGGGTGTTTTTGCAAAAGTTAACTTATATAACTAGGTAGATTATTCACAACCACGCCGAAATACTACAGTTGATGCTTCTGTGTAAACCTTACAAAACAAAATATTTATAATATTAATAGTCTAATAAATAGTAATATACTAAGTAGGTAAGGTAATAGGTACTTACCTAAAATCTAGCTAGTCTATTTATAAGTAAATTACTCACCATCTTTGTTTTGTCCAAGTTGAGCATACGTATAATCCTTGGGTTTTTTACTTCCGCACAAAGATATGCACGCTTCGAGTAGCCACCATGAACAAATTAAATAGAGAGATAATTATTACATCTACCCAACATTTGTCAATCATGACTTTTTATTCTAACAAAAATCGACCTTATTATTACTACAATGCGATCGTTATTTGTAGGGTCGTATGCTGACTGACGGAATACCCTGGTAAAACCACGATCACAAATAGACAATCAGCTTTCACTCTACAAATAACGATCACAGTGAAATATTAATAAGGTCGTTTTTTTATAAAGTTCGTCGGCAATAATTTTGTCTATGGGTGATCTTTGTTTTACCGTGGTAAAACCACGATCAGCATACGACCCTACAAATAACGATCACAGTACAGTAATAATAGGGTCGATTTTTGGTTGAATAAAAAGTCGAGATTGACAAAAAAATTGGTGGATAGATGTAATACCTCTCTAATATCGCCGGCGCGGCGTAAGTACAGTAACCAAATAAAACGTAGGGATTTACGCTAGTGATAACTAAGTATATTTATTTAGGACATTAATAAGTAGTATATATTTGTAGGTAATTAGAATAACACGACAAATGATTAAAATTATTGCCTTTAAAAGAGTTGTATTCATATTTACGAAGAGTATAGTGTAAAATATGTCATCGAAAAATGAAGTTAAATGAAATAACGTAATAGTAATATCAAACCTTGCTTGGAAAAAACTACGTATTTATATTTACACCAAACCGTTACGCTAAAAGATTCGCAGAATAGGCAAGTAGCTGGAGTTACACCAAAAAGTAATGCTACAAGATTCGTGAAATAACGAAGTAACTAGACGTACAACCATTGTCGTGTCGTATAATGTCGTGAAACATGTCAGTACGTTTACTTACGACTCGACCATCCTAAAAAACTTTCGTGTAAAATCGACGTAAGTGTTATTATGACTTTACTATATGGGAAAATTAGAAAAAAAAATCATGTATTTATACTTACTTTCTTATTATGGGGGAAAAATATTTTTATCAATGTTGCACAATTTCATTATTTTTGTAATATTTTCTTCATTTTTACTGATATCGTAATGAAAATTTGTGAGAAGGTGTATTCATGTACGCTGAATTGAATGGTGCAATAAAAAAAAATGTCGCTAGTCCACTTACTGCGTTTTTCCACGGGGGGTGCGATTTGCTTTTCCTATTCTATTCTACTTCACCCATAATTGTATTGGAAACCAAGTTTCGGTAAAAGAAAATCAATTATGTTTTTTCAAGCTGGTTTCAAGCCTATAGTTTCGAAAGTGGGCGAGAAAAACAAACATGTCTCAACGCCTGTATTCCTGAAGAGGTGGGCAGAGATTGTACACCCACTCTTCGCCAGTTTTGATAAGTTCCATGTAATAGGGGGCGAGTTTGTTGCCATTAACCGGGCATAAATCCTGGAAACCACTTGATATCAATTTTATCTATGATCCAAACATGAATTCAAACTTGGGCGATTCTCACACTGCCCCGCATGATACAGCGTAGCGCGTGGATGCGTGTTCATGCATTCGCATGAACGCGCGTGGATGCATTTTCTGTGTATTAGACTGTGCGTGTTTTCTACACAAACGGAGATACTTACAAGCAACGGGAGAACACACATCTACGCGCTACGCTGCATCATGCGGGGCAGTGTGAGAATCGCCATACAGTCGAATTCTAGTACCCGTAACAGATACAAATAAAATGGGAAAGTGCAAGTACTTTAAAAAATTGTATTCAAAATTATTTTTATATTCCAACAAACTCTTGTCTAGGCATTTGACATGGAGTTTATGGAATTAAACGTGTTGTTTATTTCTGTGTCGCAGATTTCTATGTGTCATGTTGAGTTATCCGCTGTCGAATGCTCTGAAGCGGATTTGGATGTCTGTCCGTTCCCTGATAAAGTTTGACACAACAAATCGTTCGTGTGTTTGTAAATTGAGAGCCACTTTAAAAACCAATGTTTGCACAGAAAATGACTGAACTCTCAAACGACCTCTGTGGTCCAGTGGTTGAGCGTTGGGCTCACGATCCGAAGGTCTCGAGTTCGATTCCCAGAAGGCACGTTAAGCCGTTGGTCCCGGTTACTAATTACTGATGTAAGTAGTTGTTACATGAGCCATGTCAGGGGCCCTTGGCGGCTCAATAGTGACCCTGACACCACACACACACGATACACACACGATAGAAGAAGAAGACTGAACTCTAACTAGGATATTTATTTATAGGTAAGTATGTAAGTCAGTATACAATTTTGAGTTTGTGTTGTCATTAGAATAGATAAAATATGAATAAACACTTTCAGTACCTTGATTTGACGGCTTTTTTCTTCGAAGTGTTTTTTTTTGCGATGACAGGAAAGTGAGGTAAAAAACAAAAACATCTTATTTGAATAATCAAGTACTTCATTTCGCATAAGTAGATACCTAATTTAACATTTCCACACACCTACCGAAAAATTATTTCAAAACTTCTGAACCCTTCGCACTATTTGAACCATATCTTTTCCAGGCGAGCCAACGAAATTCATTCGTCGTGAACATTTGGCTCCAATTTATAAACCACTCGAAATGCAGTCCAGAATCCCCGTCTGCAAAGCACAAACCCATTACACGTTGACTCACGGAATTATTAAACTACTTGCTTGTTACGTCTAACTCACAAAAGGTTGCTGACCACTGTTCTCAACAATAATTGGTTTTCGGACCACAGTTGGAATTCAAATCCAAGTTATAACAGATGCAGAGCGTGTTTGTTGATTTGTAGTCTGTGTTTGAAATGTTCTGTTTACGGCGGTCTCATACTAAATGAGAATTGGCGACCAATTAATATACGGACGTAGATGTATCTAAATATTAAATAACAGATAAATCGACAAGGAAAATGCAAGCCGAACGTAAATAACGTTGACTTTCTCGTTGGGATTCATTTTACGTCAAAGCCGTAAAAGTAGCTGGTAATTAAAAAGTACGGATATTAGTTATAATCTTATATTCTTTATTTTAGCTTCGTCATTGAATCATGGCATTGACAGCGACTCTCCGAACGGCGATTCCCGCTACGGCGAGTCTCTTTATGGCGAGTGGCTTGACGAATTAAAAAGTATAAAAAAACATTTAAAAAGTTTTTACCGTACCTGGGGGGTTAAAAAGGCCACATGAATTCATCTAAAAAGCAATATTGCTATTCGACATTGCGCATATAAAAGTAAGTGCGCAATGCAAACAAATGTCGAATTGACGAATTGCTTCGATATGGCCATTTTAACCCCCCTGTAATGTAACATCAAAACTCGCTCGACGTAGAGGGAATATAAAGACACTCGCCGTAAAGAGACTCGCCACTCGCAATGCTACAATTCATTTGTTTTATAACGGACCCTACCTACTCACAGTAAGTGACGTCAAATCTCAAAAACAACTATGAAACTGAAAATCATCAAACCATATATTTTTTAAAACACGAAAGATGGTTATACTAACACTCGTACCTCACCGGCTTACCGCCCTAACACCGCACATAAAGTTAGTAGTATACAAGTTTAAACTTATCCAGTTATCGACATCGTTGCACTGTGTAACTCGTTTCTGTGCGGCAGCGGAACTTTGCATACAACTTACATGCGGCGAAGGCAGTTGCCTAGAAACACACCCTTGCGGTTACTAGGCAAGTATCTCTACACGTGTTATGCTTAGATAGACAAACGTGCTTATGTTATTATGCTCTGGTACTTTATCGTCCAATATCATAGACAGTTACGTACTACTTGGAATATCTAAATATCTACATGTTTTAGGGGTCGATGTTATTTCATCAATAAATTAAAAACGTCTTTTTTAATGTCACTACAAAGTTGTGAAATAATCTACCTTAATCATAAAGGCACAAGCACTGCGTAACAGATTTGTTTTTGTGAAATCGCATAAAAGCCCGTTATCATCGAAGTTTTCGGGATTAAAAAACAATACCAAAAATAATATTACAGGCAAAATAGACACATAGAACTTATAAGGTAGATAAATAAAAACGAGAGTTACTGTTCACAATATACGTAATTTATTTACACGGGCTTTTTCGGGGAAAAATTATAAGTACGTAGCGTTTGTCCACCAAACAATTTTTATGCAACAAAATATTTCCTATATTAAAAATTCCTCCATTTTAGAAATAGCTCGCATGTCGACAGTCTCAGAAATTAAAAAAGTGACCGAAATAAAATCTGTCCAAAGAATTTAATACAAAATTCATCCTGAGGCATCCCCGGTCTATAATTACGTCTTTCCCAGATGAAAGTTATGAAGTGAAATTCTATGTTGCCGTGAAAAAGTGTATAACTTAAAAGTTTTTCAATTTCAGGTCCTTGTTCTTTTCACCAAATAAAAAAAATAGTTTTCTAGATGAAATTCGGATGTAAAAATGAAAGTTCTGTATAGATTTTCGGTTGGCGTTTAGAAAATTTAGTAAGGGAAAAGTTAATAATACGCCAGTGACTTCGACCTCCAACAGTTTTAATAAATTAAATTAAATACAAGACGACATTCTCGAGCGACTCGTCGCATTACGCATTTTTTACCACACTTATTATTACATTTTTCTTTATTAAATTCATAAATAAGTTAATATAAAAAGAAAACGTTTTCTGTCTACTTTAAATCTGTTCAGAATTTCATAATTTATCTTTGACCCAGGAAACTACCCAATTGTTTCGAATTTCAAAGGAGTAAAACAAAGTAAAATCTAAAACAATATATTATCATAAAAAAACACTAAGGGTGGTATTAATAAACTAATCTCAGCTGCGAGACTGCTCTCAAGATCATGTCAATGTGACAGTTCTTACCTATATAAAAACAAGGACTTGAGCATGATCTTGAGGGCAGTCTCAGCTGAGATTAGTTTATTAATACCACCCTTAGTTCAAAGACCAGGGTCACAATTCTGTTAAAATTGGACATAAACGGGTTTGCCTCTGGTATAGAGTTCTGCCTCGGCCCACTTCTAGCTGGTAGGGAGACAAAGGCCGAGGAGCGAAGCCAACAAATTGGATTCCACAGTGCACCCGCTTCACAGATCGAATGTTGGTTTTAGATGAAATCTTCCACTTAAAGATTCGCATTTTGTTGAAAAATCCAATAACTGCCCATTGTTATAGCCGATAAAGTTAAATCATTTTTTCTAAACATCGAAATTTTCTTTCGCTTCTTTTAAGAATTATTAATAACTACCTGTTTCAATTTTAATTCAAAGTTCAATGTTTTTATGAAAAGTATATTTTATTACTGACTGACTAGTAGTATTAAACTTTTGTTTATGGTTTTATGTGTTATATTTTTTTAGGTTTGAAAAGCTTCTATATTTCTTTTATTCACTGTAGCTGAGCACAGCGAAGCAGCAATTACCTAGGTAGTAGCAAATGGCACTAATTTTGTTGCATCTACCTCGAATTGCAGCGTCGTCGTCAGTACGATTTTCTAATTGCTCGCAAAAGAATTAGGAACAAGTACTTATTTTATATAGACAAATGAGTGACCAAACATTTTTTGCTCACAAAAACACAGAAC
The DNA here is from genome assembly GCF_024362695.1 of Pectinophora gossypiella. Taxonomy (NCBI): domain Eukaryota; kingdom Metazoa; phylum Arthropoda; class Insecta; order Lepidoptera; family Gelechiidae; genus Pectinophora; species Pectinophora gossypiella. The sequence goes on along the minus strand of NC_065416.1, from coordinate 5,394,903 downwards.
AGATAGAAAGTAAAGTAAAAACTAATTAGGCAAAGGCTTATCGAATAATATATTATGCTTATTTAATAAAAAAAAAATATATAAAAAGGAAATGAGTTTTCCTCGACCACAGTTGAGCAGCGTCGCAGCCACAAGCGATTCTTATGAGCGCAGGTAATCTCAGAATCGGAATGGGACACGTAATTGTGTATTATGCAGTACAGAGTAATGAGTAACTCCCGTAATCCTTACGATTTCGATACCAAGAGTAACTGTTGGTACATTACCTTTTGGTACTTTTAGTAATCTGCTCAGCTCAATAGAAACTACCCTGTCCACCTAGACATTACAGACGTGAATCTGTGTCTTGTCTTTAATAATATTCTACCTTCAACTATCTCAGAGAGAAACCGGCATCTCGATTTGATTTTGATTTTGATTTGATTTGAACTAATTACATATTACACAATCTTAAACACCACAATTACAATCAGGAACACGAAATCGACTTTAGTGCACCTAAGTTCAATTTCGTCCAGCACGGTAGGAGAAAATTCTACTTAATTGACCTGAATAAAAATAAGTCTGCCGCAATAAATAGACCTTAATGAACGTCATTGGGTGAAAACAGAAGTTAGCCCAAGCTTACGGCTTAAGTAGATTTGTGAACTTGAAGCAAATTAAATAAAACTTCCGACCAATTAATTAAGAACCGTGAAATCCTTTAGATTTAATTGTAAGAGAAACAGAAATTGCTAAAGTCGGTTTTAACCAACGCAAAATTGGCTTTCATCTTTGAAAATTTAATCGTTATGAATAGATTTGCCAAGGGGCTATCATTTTGTGATGAAGATATTAATGATTGCGTACAATTTCATTTCTAGTGTTTAGATAATACACAATTTATTATTGTAGGAAGATAATCGTAACTAATTATATATCTTTATATTAAAAATAATTATATTTGTTGATGTTTTTTTCCTAAGCACAGGCAGATCTTGGATCTTGAATTATTTTCCCAGATTCAAAAAATAATTGTTAACTAACTATAAAGAGTAATCTTCAAACTAGAAGTAAAAGACAAAACAAGAGCGACCAAAAACAAAACAAAGCAACAACCGTCTTATCTACCGTATCCACTTGCCTCGCAAAAAAGTAAGAAACAATAACAAATGTGGATGAAATTTTAAAAAATTGGTTGCCATATCCCACGAACGAGGTCTCTAGTATCGCGTAAATTTTTCATCATACGTCAGGGGTACCGCGGTCGCATCTCGAGCACAAAAGAACTGTTTACTCAACTAAAGAGCTTTTGCATTTTTAACCCTCTCACCGCCAGTTGCAGTACCCGGCTTTTATACGAAGTAGACCCCGCATTACTACGAAATATAGTTTTGATGTGCGATGCGTTTTTATACAGAAAAATGGTTGTCGAGACAAACCCCTGTGTTTTAAAGGCATTATTCATACCATGTACTTAAGGATAGATAAGATCCAGTAATATTGTCTAGTGGTATACAGCATTGGGCCCACGATCCGGATCTCGGGTTCGAGTCCCGGTGGAGAAATCATAATCACTTTATAATCCCTAGTGTTTTGGTTAGGACATTGAAAGCTGATCACCCGATTGTCCAAAAGTAAGATGATCCATACTTCGGAGGGCACGTTAAGTAGTACTATTTACTTAGAGTAGGTAATCGTTACATGAGCCATGACAGGGTGGGCTTTAGCGTCTCAATAGTAACCCTGACACCAGGGCGGATAAGGTAGACCATTGATCCCACAACCCACACAAGAGGAAAAGTTAAGGTAGTAATGAGTTCATACCCGAAGGTTCAGCTATTAAGTGATTCTATCGGTCAGCCAATGAGTAAACTCTGGCAGTACAAAACGTTGGATTGTATAGTTAGTAATTTTACTTTTTGGTAGGTATTATAATTTGCTTGGTACTATTATAGCCATGAGCGTTTAAACGAGTGATATTCTTACGACATTCTAGTGAGTTTTTTACTTGAAAGTATGGTAACGATCTGTGGGCACATTATAGCTGGCCAGCTGATATTTTTACACTTCTTCCTGATTTTAATGAATTTGCGAGCGAACCTTTTCAATTTTAATGAGGCCGTGGTTAATAGTGAAATGTGGTTTGAAGGGTTATTTCCGTTTCATACTTATACTGACTACGAATTCTGATAAACTGTGAAATACTATACTCTTAATTGAATATAGTAAAATAAATAAAGAATTTTCAAAAAATATTCTAGGAAGAAGCGTATCTATCGATCGACCTTTCGTTAGGCTCGAAAAAAAGTAAAGAGGAAAAGTTTCAGAAGTTGACGTTCAAGTCAAGTAATTTTTGTGAGAGTGCTAAGACTCTTCTTCTTAAGTCAAACTTTCGTCTTTGTATTATTTTTTTGTGTACGTTTACTTTCGATTACTTTCGGTTACTACCGTAACCTGTCAATGTTGATATTTATTTTAAGTGTATTCAGGTGCTGATTCCTGCAGCCACCAACTTAATATTAATTTAGTGTGACAGTTCTATAACTAGTTTTATCTCTGTGTTGTACTCGTCGTAAGTGAAGGACGGTACTAGTTTTAATGTCAAAATTGACATCTTTATTTAATCCCTTTCTTTAGAACACGAGACCATGTATCTTAACGTTAATGACATCTTTCCTCAACAAGGTATTACCAGTACTAACTAGCACAGTAACTATTACTTTTAATAGTGAAGGTAGACTTTGCACGTGGTGGAAAACTACCCAAGCGTCGCGTTCTGTCTTTGCTGGTATTTTACCTTACGATTATATCTTCTAAATTCTGCCTATATAGATGCAGATCCAACTAAATAAACTTAAAAATCACATTGTTTCAACAACATTTTACTGCCTTAATCCGATCCAAATAGCGATCGGCGATTCTAATAATGATGGATCATACTATTTTTAACGTGATTGATCTGTAAATGTGTTCTTTTATATAAAATTTAAATGAGAAAAGAAGACTGACAAGAAGAAATAAATAGCTTCATCTATTAGTCTTGTATCTTCACTAATAATAGTAGTGCATTCCGGATAAACAAGGAGTGCAGAGATCTCTTACCCACTAATACTTACAAATCTATGACAAAAATCCCTTCGTGTAAAATCAGCCTGAGAGGACTGCGTTACGTCACCGTCGCTCGTTAGTTTGTAAGGGTGGAAGCAGAATAAACATAGTTTCGTTTGCTTTGATCGAACTGCATTTACTTAAGTAGGACTTTAACGACTGTTAAGTAGCTCCTACAGACGTTTTTTTTATATTATTTTAAGTTATATGTGTCAATTTCTTATTCCACAAAATAGAAAGGGACAGGTGATCGACAAGCATATAATTTATGGAACAGAATTGAAATTTAGACAGTAATCTTTTAGTTTACATTAGCCAATAATCCGACAAGATTAAGTTACCAACACACGCCACACGAATACCACTGCCACTTCATTCACCTGGGTTATTCATTCATTCACTCTTTCATAATATTATAAAATTGACATCCGTCAATCTGCCGTCCCTTTCCTTTTTGGGGGATAAGAAAATAATATGAATAACTTATAATAAAATCATTAGGTGTCTGCAGAAATTAGGGCCAATATCCGTTTCAGAATATAAACTCTAGCGTGGTGAGGTCAATCACGATCCTACAGCCCGCACAAGATACACCACGAAACAGGAGTGATTTGTTCGCAACATTAAAAATACCCTTACGAGTTGGTTTGTCTACTTAATGTGTAATCGTTCTTTTTTTGTGTACAATAAACTGTTAAATAAAGTTACATTGAGGAACATGTTAACACATTAGCTCTTTGAAATAATGGTAAATGCGCTGATATTATTTTTTGTTTTTCTTTTATAAAAATTCTAAGATCTTCAACTATTATAGAACATTCGCATGTTCGTCGATAGTCCCACAAAGCACTACCTACACCAATGACTGTGAACTTTTTGGACTACGTGTTATACGTGCTCTAAGCGACGTTATCTCCGGCTATAAGCCTTTTTATGGCAGAAAACAATTTGCTCTCGATCGACAAAGGATTGTCATCTTTATTGTTTTGTTTGCTTTTACGGTGTACAAACTTTGCAGTACGTGTCTGATTTTTGTATCGGAAGCAAGTTTGGTATTGGGAATGATTAGGATGGGTGTAGGGCTGCGATGGGAAACGGATACCATCCTTGTTTCTCCAATTTTCAGCTTGTGAATGGATGTGCTGAACGTGTATATTGGAAGCTTTATGTCGTGGATATATATCAGAGCTAAAAGTATATGTTTAAGCTGCTGATTCAAGCTAGGTGCAGGTGAGGTGTGGGTACTTAGTTCATTTTGAGATGGATGTCTCTCTGCCTACCGCATTAGGATATAGTCTTTAGCTTATTTATGTACAGTCATGAGCAATATAATGTACCCACTTTAGGACTCTGTCGCACTAACATATTTGACATTTAGTGAGACTTACAGTTCAATTTGTCAAAAAAGTTAATGTGACATGGTACCAAAGTGTATACATATTAATGCTCGTGACCGTACATGTGATTCAGGCTAGTAATCGGAGTGAGAAAAAATCTTTCAGTGCTCCATTTTCTTAGCAATGCCATCCTTTGATACATCACCATTCAGAATGGTTGATCAGCATATCGTTGAGGAGACAATGGATACAGAGATCAGGTGCTTTAGCCAAGTTTCAAATCATGAAAATCGATAGCGATAATCATTGATGTATAATATGTTACTTACTTCGTTACGACAGTGATAACATTTTTTTACTTTTCTGTCAATTATCATTCGTTTGTATTTTAGCTAACCCCTCAGCCAGCGGTTTGATAACGAAAGCAAAATTTTGTACACTTGCATATAATAAAGCAATGCGTAGATTGACTGGATGGAAACGTAAAAAAGTACTTTCTGTAAAAATGTCCTGTCAACAGCAATCTGTATTCAAAATGAGTCCACGTATATTTTAATTTATATATTTTAATACATTCGTTTGATGTTTTACTCGAAACCAAAAATAAAACAATGAGGCGAAAGAATAGCACACACAAACGGGTTTTCTTTAAAATAAAATAAAATTACGTAGAGTAGCAAATAATAGAAGAGATGAAAACCCGAGTAGAATTTGTATTCTTTTGAGGCAATTTTGAGGGCTTTTTATCCCGTACGTAGAAAAAACCTCTGGACACAAAAGAGTTGCTATAAATTGAATACGTATAAATATTGTGAAAAATACTCTTTTAGGCAACAAAAAGAAACAAAATTTCACTATAGCATTGGTATATTTTTACAGTGATAAACATAATATTATTAACTTAGTAAGGGCGACTCTACCTTGCTGTTGTTGAATTATTGATGTTATAAGTAACATCAAACATTGTCATATTTGTTTATACACATAACGTCTATTATTGTAGTTACTTTACCCATTATTATGTCCATTACAATATGATTATTATTGTTACGTCTACTGATGTAGACGTAACAAATTTATATTCTTTCTTTTATATATTTTTTTCTATCATTACCTAGTGGTAATAAGATATTCTGACCTAAAATTATTATAAACACAGTACTGTGAAGATTGACTGGGAAAAATACTATGGAGGCTGATATCCGCACTCGGAAATGGCGGTGGATTGATCATATCCTTAGAAGACCTGTGGAGCTCCCGTCCCGACGGGCTCTGACCAGGTATGCGCGTGGAAGACGCAAAAGTGGGCGGCCCAAAGAGACCTGGCGACACTGGGTTGATCGAGAGTTGAAAACTCTCGGCATGTCATTGGAGCAAGCTACAAATCGCAAGGAGTGCAAATCTGTTGTTCGAGCCCTACATTTCAACAGGGGATAAAATGATTAGAAGAAAAAAACACTAGGTACTAAGTATCCAATATTTTAGAAATATAAATTATGTAAATATTCGGAATACTAAAAAAATACACCGAAATTTTTAGTTTAGGATTACTTTCGTACAAAGATGGTCGAACAGTCAGGAATGGATAGTGGGCTTACAGAACTATATTTAGGGAGGAATTTCAATAGGGTGTAAAAAGCGTGAAAGGATCCCAGCGTAGTGTAGTATACGCTTCCGTGCTTAGCCGTGGTCTGCTGTATTTTAAATGAGCTATTTCCCGCCGCTCCTCGCTTCTATAGGGCGGCCATCACGAGCATCCACACAATGGATAAAAATAAAATTATATTTTCGGAGCTTTAATAAGAAACGAACAATGGGACAGAAGTGGTAATATTATATACGGTTCATTATTATGCATGGGTGAGCTCAAATATTCAGTATATATCTTGTTGTTTAGCCTTGAGTTTTTAAGAAAGACAGGTTGTCTTCTCTTCTGTTATTCTGTCGCAACGGCAATGAATCTGAATAAATTATAACGTAGTCACTTAAAAACTTTACCAATTTTGGTTGGTACCTCTTTACACTAAATAATTTAAATGTCAAACCTATACATTTTATTTGATTAGGTACACTGTCTACTTTCGTAATCGTTTGCAACTTGGTCAAGACCTCTGGTCTAAGTCTAAAGACATGTTTAACAATATGGTTATGAGTGGTTGATGGTCCTAATTAAATTGACAGACGATAAATAGTAATGCTGTCAGACAATTATCATGATAGGTTATCACACAATTTATCAGAACTTGGGGTCAAACAGGCTCTAACACTTATAATTGCGACTCAGGGACATTTGATTATCACTGAAAATGCTGAACTTCTAAGTTTTGCAACAGCAATATCCCGAATAATCTAGAATGTTCCAGAAAACTCTGGTAACCATGGCAACCCTAACGGTATCTGTTAAAAATGTCACAGAGCCTTCGCCTAGTTGTCCCTTGTACGAATTTACGGCGATACGGGCACTTGAAAAGACGATAGTAATTTTTGTTTAAGAGTCCTTGCTGCAAAATACGGACTTTCCAACTAAGGGATAAGATTTTCCATCCGGGTTTAGCAATTCTAATTAAAACGCTCTAAGAAACGTTTTATTTTGCAAATAGATAAGTTAGTATACTGATTAATACTAAGTAACTACTGGAATATTTGTATCACCATCTTCCTAGCATTATCCCGTTTTTCACAGGATGCTAAACTGAAGATTTGACAGGTCCGGTTTTTTACATAAAATACTGCCTGCCTAACTATCCACCCCGCGAAGGGAAAACCAGCCCAATACAGATTCGGTCACATACCTCCGAAAATGCATTTCTTGAAATGAATGTGGGTCTTCTCACAATGTTTTCCTTTACCGCTGAGCACCTGAAATCATTTATGATCCAAATATGAATTCTAAAACAAATTCGAGAATCATTGGTACTGGAATATTTGTACGCTAAGAAATATTTTTAATTATGGCACATCCCGGACACTTCATACAAACAACCTCGTTTTACACAGACGCTCAACAATCAACACGCGCAACTGTGTGTGTGACGCCTGAGGGCTGCCAATTACAATGCCTAATTTAAACGTCTGTGAGATCAAATTTTCGAATCAAACGAAAGAACGTCTACGTCCAATTTTAAAATTCGAACATATAAACTTAAACTGATAAAAAATAAAAACACGTTCGCGGGCTAGCACAGACGCTGGTGGGGAGCGGAGAGTTGCCGTTCCATACGTAGTATTATTCCTTATTCTATAATTAGGTATAACTTCTTTACTAAAATGGGAGTCAAATCACTAAGTAAGAGCCGCTAAGAGCACATAAAGAGTACTAAGAGTACTATGAATCTAGCAAGGTCTTGCATAACTACTACTTTCATAATTATATTAGTTATTAACTACGGCGATGGGTTGATTACCTACTATTCGTAATACTTATACCGGTCATCATGTACTTATCATTTCGGAGATAAAGGCTTATGTTATAATATTATTATAATACCTATCGGTAATGTATAAGCTACTTATACCGGAAAAAATCATCATCGCCAGCCCATTAACGTCCCCACTGCTGGGGCACGGGCCTTCCCTATGGATGGATAGGGAGATCGGGCCTTAAACCACCACGCGGGCCCAGTGCGGATTGGTGGTTATTAACGACTGCTAATGCAGCAGGGACCAACGGCTTAACTTGCCTTCCGAAGCACGGGGTAGCTCGAGATGAAAACTTTTTTTTGTGGTCACCCATCCTACGACCGGCCTTTGCGAAAGTTGCTTAACTTCAACAATCGCAGACCAGGCGCGTTTACCGCTGCGCCAGCGGAAAAAATACCTATCATTAATTCGAAGTAGCATGGTATATCCTCCTTACCTACAGTTAATGAGGGTACCTAAGCCTCTATTCGGTAGTGGAATGCACAGGTAGGTTGTGCATATGTAAACCGGAATCTCACATCCACTTTTGTATTCCAGAGTGTTCCTCATTTGTTTTTCCGCCATTTACAAATAGCAGGGATTTCCGCCATTTGCTTTTCAAATAGATTTAAAACATCTAGCTGGAAATGTTTTCGGACCTCGTTTGTTTACCTTAACGTATTGTAGCACTATGATTAGTATTTGAAACCGTGAAAAATGGTAAGGATCCTTATATTCTTTTAATTTTTGAATTCTGTTTACAAATTAAATTTTAATTATGATTTCAGCCATAATCAGACCACGCGCAAGAGTACGCGCTGTCAGAACTTTTAGTTTTAAATGCAATCATCAGCCGTACGACGCCCACTGCTGGGCATAGGCCTCCCCCAAGGATGCAATAATAATCACTATTCATCAGTAATTTTAGATCACGCCCTTGTCGGTGTACCATTCTCCATGCTACTTTTTAAGGAGAAATAGTGTAGTAGTTTCCCTCTTGTGTTCCGCCCCGCAGTACTCTGACGCGAGTAGGATGGCGCCCAGAGTAGCCTATTTTCAAAGCCGTACTAGAACTCATGTCCTCCGCCTCTAAATAATGCTGACAGTTACCTACCCTCTGCCAGGCCTCTGTCAGGTTCCAGGTTACAGTCCTTATGACTCACCTCTTCCGTCCTGCATTGCCGTACCGATGGCTCCCATCTCCGCCTTTGCAACCGTTGAGGTCTTCACTCGTATTCAAATAACTATTACAGAACAAATCAGGTTGATTTTTGTTTTGTTACAGTGACATTATGTGCCGATTTCAGCGTCATCAGAATTTAAATCGAAATTTTAACCAAATTGTACCGAAAAAGTGGCTTCAAGTACCTACTTAGTTACGTGTGTTATATTGATTTATTATTGATAAATATTTTCAAACCATTCTTATACAATAGAAAAGTTTTAAAGATAAAATACTGCAACCTGGCTGCCGGGCCATTCATCATCTTCAATTTCCTAATCTTGGTCGTTTTATATAAAAATTATCCCATAAAGAAAGCGAAATCTGTATAATTTCTACTTGGCCGGGCCTGAGACAAGGTATGATTAATGGCAGTATCAATAGAGATGGTGGACTATCTACTCGGGATGATGTATTGCTCTCTAGTTAGAAGGCCATACACGTCTTTATTGAACATTTTATTCTTTACTATTACGTACACGGCTGCTTGGAGCTCCGTTCGTGTGGAGATTTACTTACACAACGACCTTATTAAATGGAGACAATATTAAATAAATATAAATACTCATAGTAGTGCATTAGCACTACCGTGGTCTTGTTAGTTGTTCTGAATCGTGAAATTCATACAAATTGAGAACGAATTTAAAACAATCAAGCAAACGTAAAACATGCACGTAAAAAATAAAACAAATTAAACAAAAAACAACGATACCAAAGTTAGTACCTACATTCTGTTGTTACTAATTCAAAAATAGAACTACAATCTAAAATAAAATGCTTTTTTTTTAAATATGACAGCGTTTCATCACAAAATGACAATAAACTGAAAGTAGCTTGGCTGGAGCTTCGAATCGGGGCATAAAATGTCAGTAGAGTAAACATTTAGGGCACCAGCGAACGTGGAACAAAAGGATAGCATCTGTCGGTACTCGGATGACAAATTGTACTGTCGTAAGCGCATTGTCACCACGACGGGGTTTTGGCTAGTAAACCTACATCGAGAACCGTAAATAGAACAAAAGCTGTTTATTTAACAACATTTTCACGTGTAATTCCTTCACGGAACATGGGCTCGGACGCGGGTTCGAGCTCGAAACTACTGAATTCTACTTTATGAGATTGAATTCATGTTTGAATTACAGAATAATTGATATGACATGGTTTCCAAGCTTTGTGCCCGGGTAATATCAATTAGCTCGCTCCCTATTACATGGGACTTAAACATAGCTGGCGAGAAGTGCATACTACATTTGTATACTATACTCCTCTGCCTACCACTTCGGGGATACGAATTTACTTCTGTGATGTTAATTCCTACACGAAAACAATACAAAAAAATATTTTGTAAAAGAAAAAAATAAACAGGATGTTAGTGATATCGTAACGAATACTGAGGGGAATGATTCAGACTATGATTCTGAGTTAATATCAAGACGAATTTTCCGTCGCAAAATTAATGATATTATATTTCTTTATATTTTTATATTACTTATTTTCAATTCTATACATTTGCAATGGAAAATTTCACTTGATTTAAACTCAGAATAATCAGCTGAATCATTCTTCTCAGTATTCGTTACGATGTCACTTACACCCCATACAAGTACGTACAGGTAGCCATACAAGTACGTATGAATGTTAGTGACAGCGTAACAAATACAGACAGGGATGATACCGACCATGATTCTGAGTCGATATCAAGTGGCATTTCCTGTCAAAAAAAATTCATGAAAATTTTAGTGTTACGGAAAATTCCTTTTGATGTCATCTCAGGATCATGGTCTGAATCATCACTCAAAGTTTTTGTTACGATGTCACTAATACCCCAAGTATGCTTATACAAATTATACAAATCTATTAGGAAAAACGGCTCAAAAATCAATAAATCGGCACGCTGCTGCACCACAACGCAATAATATAACAACATAGTATTTCGTTTAGAAGGGTGAATATCAAAATGTGTCAAGTTTGGTGGCGAACTGTCATATAATTTTTTCGTGAAAAATTGGGGAAATTGGGAATTGAAAAATTCCTTTTTCATGTCGGAACCGAGGATCCTTTTGGATCTTTTTCATGTCGGAACTCAATTTTTCGCGAAAATAGGATATGTAATTTGGACACCAAACTTGAAATTTTGAGATTCACCCATAAGCGACATTGACTGTTCGGCGCAGACTGACTGATGTGGTGCTAGTTCGCATAGTGTTGCGTGAATTTCCATAGTGTTGATTGTCGTACGTCCCCCGAAAAGATCGATTTATTAACCTGCTGTCAGGCGCCTAACATTTTTATTAGCACTGGAAAGCGCACATTGTAGCTTGCAGCAGCTCGTGGTAGGCTGTTTAACATGCAAATAGACCTATGTTCCAGGATAAACAATGGCATCGACCAATTTTAACTGACCTATGTTCACTCTCTTCTGACTAAGATATCAGGTGTGCTAGAAGCGATTGGGATTGTCGTCGGAGGTCTTCAGGTTTTGGTCAGCTTTCCAAGAGTAGGTGTGCCAAGCTAATTTATACTAAGCCTAGCTTTGATCATGGCTAGTTTTGGCGCAATACCAGCGATATTAGCTTGTTCTAGCTTTTTCTTACATTAGTTTGTTAAGGAGCCGTTGTAGCCTAGTTAGTAGACCGTTTGCCTCTCACTTTGAGGTCGCAGGTTCGAACCCAGCGCAGGCCTAAACTAATGATTGTCGACGTACTCAGCGGTGAAGGAAAACATCGTGAGGAAACCTACATTCCTGAGAAATTAATTTTCATAGGTATGTGATCTAACCTGGACTGGTTCTCCCTTCGTAGACAGACAGACAGGCAGTCGCATCATTATAATATCGGACCTGTGAAATCTTCCGGTTAGGTAAGCGGACCTTGTGAAAAACGAGATAATGCTAATGAGTCGGAGATGATTATGAGTGTGTTATGGAATATTTTACAGTAAGATTGGGAATATTTGCCATTGCAAATTCAAACAAAAGTGACCAATTACATTAAAATCCTACTCGCGTTCCATTTGTGACCAATCGTAAAATAAGATAATGTAGGTAATATCTATACGCTTTTCCAGCAAAAAAAAATCTTGACAAATACTTAATAATAATAATTTTACTCTAATATCAAGATTGTTCCACGGATCTCAAAAATCTACAACATAATAAATGTGCTATCATTTTCGATGCAATTTTTTCAACAAAATGTTATTAATCGTTATGGAAACTTTTACCCAACGCTGTGAAAGCCATAACATAGTTATTAAAAAGCGCTTTTTTCATAATATTGGCGCGGCGTGAAAATTGGTCTTTAGAGCGAAAACGTAATATAACTCAGCAACTTTTCTTGTAAAATGAACGTGAATATATATAGGAATGTCCAAACACGTTCATAGTTAATTATGAATAATTGTTGCAACAAACAAACGCCAATAAGTTTCATCTCATCAGTCTATTGTTTAGAGTCTTCCACCTTCCTTCAAATTGCTACTAAATCTCCTACTCAATTGTCTTATAGAGTTGTAAACTACATAAAATACTAACAGGTACCTCTTAACTAGGTTTTAATGAGCTACATAAAACTTCCATCTTTCATCTTAAACTTGTTCCATTATATCGAACTGCATCTACGCTTTCATCTTCTATAAAACATTTCTGAACGCTTATGCAAGAACTCTTTATAAAACAACACGACTCTCACTCTTGCATCAGGTACTTCTAAAGTATGGCTTCTTTTGTTCCCGAGTTCAATGTACATAATGTACCAAGTGGAGTGAACAGTAGTGTCGGAAAGTATACAGTTTCATACCCATATGTACCCACGCACGGCTTGAAGTGCCTTCTATCGCTAAGAGCCACTGAACTTTTGATAGCTTTGCAGCTCTTTACACTTGACTTTTTGTAACTGTTCTTTCATGATGCACATGATTTTTTGCTTTTGTTTTTGGTTTTAATCTACTGTTGTTTTTAAATTTGCCAAATCAAGATTTTATTTGGGATTTTTTTTGGAATAAACAGAACCTCTAATAAAATAATAAAGCAGTAAAGGTAAGGGAGGCAAGGGTAAAGTTCGCCTTTGGTGTGTCCATTATGCGGTGAATATTAATCAGATTTCGTTCGTTTGTAGATAGATTCAGATACTTACTGAGGTAAAGTAAAATATTACAATACAGCCAGCTAAAACTAATAAGTAGATAATGATAACTTTTGTAAATAATTAAGTCAGATGGAAAACATCAACAAAATACTTAACTCTTTGTCACAATTAAGCAATACTCTTTGAGACCTGATTGAATAGATGGGCCATCTAATTTACCGCGTCCCATCCTAAAAAGCGTTACCATTTACCCGAGCATCCAATAAAATCCGTTAGTAAAATCTTTCTCCTTGCAAAATCGAAGGGTGTAAAGTAAACAAAGAAAGTGAACGACAATTCGTGCAAAGATTTCCTTCGTTATTGTTTCAACCCGCGTTATAGCACACTGAGGAATTCGAAGCACCATCTCGACAGTTTTATAAGGCTTCTTCCATTGCAAGACATTGATTTTTATATTCATAGAAATGTTTGCAAAGATTCCGCCAGTAGGTTGTCTCATACATACTTGGCTTTGGGTGGCAGTATGAATTTTTATTACTTACTAAGGTTTTTGAGAAATATTCGAAGCTGTGTTGAAAGCGTTGTTAGCAGCAGGCATTTAAATTGGCTCAAATTTCTATCATAAATATTATGACATACACGGTATTACGTTGTATGGTTGGGTTAATTACCGGAGAAGGAAATTGTAGTGTGAGTATTATCCATAATTTGTACAGAGGCCTGGTGAGACCTTCAGAAAACTTTGGAATTACGATAAGTTGATACCCGGTAAAAAAACATAATGTGTGTCCTTACGAAACAACTCAGTAGCAAATATTACCTTTCGAAATAAAAAGCAAAACACCCCAATACCTCAAAGACTTCAAAGAACGACTAATCCGTAAAAGAGCCATGTAATCCCTAGTTCCTTACATGAATATTCGGAAGACATAGGATCTCTGCAGGGATTTAGAAAAGGCTAATAATGATATTTACACTAAGATAGACGACTCAACATTTTACATTGCTTTTAATGTAAAAGTAGATTAAGAAAGAAGAGAAATATCAATTTAGAATTATTGTCATCATCATGACGTCAAATAGAAAAAGTGTACACTACCAACTAGGTATCTACCTTGGTGTATCTCTAACGCTTCTTTTTAATGTTTTATGGACGATTGTATTTAAGTTTACTGACTTTTACTAAAACATTGTCTACGCCGTTCTTAAACACACAATACACCTTGAGAAACTACAAAGAAGACTTTCAATCAATTTGTCAAACAAAGTTTTTCTACTTTTAAACTCACTGGTATGCGGAAAATCAAAGATTTATCCGCGCCGAGATATTTAGAATCCAACAGATAGATATCCGAAATCGGGTTCCGTACAAAAACAAGGAATACGATTTTAATTTCCTGTGCCAACGGTGCGGTTTATTTGCGATAGAAAGCCGTCACACTTTTGCAAAATTAAATTTTCCACCTGTCAGCCATGTGCGAGGAACGAAATGAAGTACTTTACCTTACTGACATCATAAAAATTGTAGCACAAAATTGTGCTGTTTTACCAATGCAAATATATTATTTTAGTCGAGTTTTACTAATTCGAACTTTACCACGGTTTACATTAAGTACTAGTTAGAGAAAGTAAAAGTATTTGAACGTTTGAGTTTATAGGTTCGCAATGCACTGAAAGTTTCAAATGTTTTAAAAAGGTACAAAATGTGTGTGAAACATGTCAAGGTTTGGTTACAGTTACAACACTAGAGTAGATAATATATAAAAGCGTAGTGCCTGATAACTATATACCTACCTTATAAAAGTGTAATACAGGTATGAAATGAAATACAGTGTTTTGTAGCTATTAAGAAAGTTCTGTAGTAAATACCTACCTCCAAGAACATGTATTCAGAACCTTTATCAATTACAATGTACTACAGATGAGGGTACGCCCGCGCACTTAATTATCTGTGTCTCATTACCCATCTGTGTCCATTAGGACTGAATTGATGGCACAACCATTAACAAGAAAAAGTGGCGATAATGCTAGCTAAAATTATTCTGGCAGCAGGAAAAGTGGGGTTAATTAATAATGTTGCTGTTTCGAAAAAAGTCTTACTGATTACAATTGTAATTGGTCCAATAAAAAGGTTAAATGTTAGTTTTAAATAATAATTATGTTTTCACAACCACAAGTCACTGAATAACTATTCTTAGCTACACTTGGTCGAAAACCTAAGAAGGATGTGATGTTCTACACACCTACACACACGCACACACTCACACACACCCTCTGACACACACTCACAACACATACACCCTCTTTAAAAGTTAATCTATTATTCAGTAATTAATATTTTAATATATTTGTAAGGCTAGGAAGAAGTTAAAGTCATTCCCAATTCCCAACACAAACTCAATTTATGTAAGTATTAGTATGTTATTAAGCAATTCATGAGGAGCTCGGTGGCGCAGCGGTTAACACGCTCGGTCTGCGATTGTTGAAGTTAAGTAACTTTCGCAAAGGCCGGTCATAGGATGGGTGACCACAAAAAAAGTTTTAATCTCGAGCTCCTCTGTGCTTCGGAAGGCACGTTAAGCCGTTGGTCCCGGCTGCATTAGCAGTCGTTAATAACCACCAATCCGCACTGGGCCCGCGTGGTGGTTTAAGGCCCGATCTCCCTATCCATCCATAGGGAAGGCCCGTGCCCCAGCAGTGGGGACGTTAATGGACTGGTGATGAAGCAATTCATTGCATTTTTAATATTATATTACGTTGCAAAATTCGTGGGAAAGAGAGATTCCTCGGTTGGTATTGGTCGGTTGTTACGATTTTAGAGAGGTTAAAAAGGTTACATCGAATCAAGTCAAACTTGACAATTGCGCATATCAGTAAGTGCGCAATGCCTACAATTTTAAAATAGCAATATTGCTTTTCCAGACGAATTGTTTCGATTTGGCCTTTGACCCCCCCTTAACTCAATCAATTAAACGCATGAAAACTCGTAATTAATTTAGTAGATTTTAATAATTCGTTTTGAAATGTATACATAGATAACTCAAAAGACGCGTTCAAATAGCGTTTGCAAGGCACCGTTTTGATGACTGGTTTAATATCTGATAAATGCTTACACGTCTGTTAATAGATAATTCGATAAACAAAATGAACAAAACAACACAAACATGGCGTAAGAGCGGCAGGAGAAGTGGCGATATGGTCCATCCGTACATATCAGCTTATGGCTGACTGCTCACGTTCGTTTTTCACATTGAATAGACGCCGTCGAGTGGAAATAAGGCGTTGCCTTCTGTCATGTGTGTTCTTTTTCTTTGTATTGCTACCGAAATCAGTACGGTTATATTTCTTAGAATAATAATAGGAAATTCTTACCTAACACTTACTTATTTTTCTTTTTGCACTATTCTTTGGATTGTGGACTAGTTCTAAACCTGTTCGAGTTTTGTCATAAGTACATGTATTATTTACAATCTGTCTGTGTACCTTTTTGGTAAAATAAAATAAAAATAGAACTGTATAAAACCAGACCCAATGAAACTTGAAAATATTCACAAAATACTCAATTGTATTTTTAATTTAATAAAAAATAATAAAATTAAAATAAAATATCAATATCGCCATTTTTTTGGCTATTTTTGGTCGTATATCAAAAAGGTTACAAATTACAATGTTCAATTTGCTAAAAGTACCTGCTGTTGTTTACTTAGTCAAAGGTACGGAACTCCGAGTGCACTCACACTTATTCGGTTTTTAAGTGTTAAAGTGAGTGTAAAGAAGCTGCAGCAGATACCCTTATTTACACTAGTTCTGATGTTTTCACTACTCTTCGTAGAATGTAAAAGTAAAATGCTGGTTGTTTTGTCCACTTCTTGTATAGGTATTATATTAGCAAAATTCGTCAGTTCGTTACATGCTTGTAACGACAATAAAAGGAGAATATTTTTACCTTTCAAGTGTCCTAATGTTTGCATTTATTATTGTGAACGTTAATTTCATGACAAATTCAAATTCAAAAATTGTATATATTTTATATAACGAACGTCCCATCCACCTAAATCTACTGCAGCATGATTAAGCTTTAATATTATCAGCCGTGTCTACTTGGAAGAATGTTTGAATGAATGGGAGGTCGCAGGTTCATATCCAAACGGGCATAAAACAATGTTTTATAAATTTGTATACGAATTCTTGTTCTTACTTCTTATATGATTGTCATGTGCTCAGCGGTGAAGAAAAATATCGTGAGGAGACTGTTCGGTAGGAAAATGGGTTTTCGAAGTAATGTGACCTAACCTGTACCTTATTGGGTTGGTTCTCTTCAACTCCGAAGGACAGACAGGCTGGCTCCTGTAAAACGGACTTGTCAAATTTTCAGTTTGAGCAAAATGGCGGTTGTGAAAATGGAAGAACAGTAAGGTGGTGATACTTGAGATCTTTTTTATTTAAATAAAGAATTAGCATAAAATATATGCTTCATAATAATAATATTGTAATCTAGCCTACAAGCTAACAAATAAATAAAAAAATACAAATAAAAAATATTTCCTAAGAGTTTGCCCACTTAAGGGGAAGACACTTTCTTCACGTGTTCTTATGCACATCACTGTCACTGCTTTCTTTTTGTTCCATCTATTTCACTTCACTAATTCAAATGGTTTTGTTCTTTTTAATCTTCTCACTAAACCTGTGTGAGATCTGCTTGAGATTTAAGATTACTAATAATACATAAGGCGAAGGCATACTTACAAAATCTAAAAATATTCTAACCAAGTACTTAATAATAGTGAAAAGTAAACATCCCAATGTTGTAACTTCATATTCAGTTTCATAAATATCATAAGTCTCAAAGACTAACATATTACGTTATTCGTAATAAAGACATCAAAGAGAAGAGTAATCTTCAAAGAATTCAAAGAAGGCCCGCCCTTCAAGTACTAGTCTAAAAATAATTTGAGTTCATTTAGTATGAGTTTAATAAAAGCCTTTAATAACAACCTTCATGCTCAAATACGGTTCCAAAATTATATTTTAAATACATTAGGATAAATTAAGTGTTCCCATAATTTTACACAGCTAATTGAAACAATTTTGAAGTTGTTTTAATTAAGATTATCAGAGTGCTTTTAATATATTAATAATAATATAGGTTTTCACGATTCAAACCCGCGTTGCTGTACAACAATATACTCGTATTTTCTTCCTCCTTTCTAATAATTATACATATCATAAACATCTGTCGTCGGAGCGTTGCAACTTCATGACGAAAGTGTTGTAACTTAATTTTAATTTCCGATTGGATTAATATCTCTTCTTAATTCGTAAGTAACTCCGACAAAATTTGTAAAATGATAATTATAATGTCATTCATACATTGATAATACGTAATTTAACAGGACGGAGGTATTTACTAGAATCATGACATAAAACCATAGGCAAAAAAGAAGTAATAATTGTGGCGATGAGAGCGAGTCCGCGAACGACGATTCCCGCTACGGCGAGTGGCTTCGTCTGGCATTAGGTCATCACTTCTCATTTGGCAAAAGCCCAGTAAAGAATGTGAGATTATGTACCTGTTGTAACCCCGATTACAGCTATTGGCACCTTCTGGTTCTTACCTCTTCCCTCATTTTCCGGCCAAGTAGTTAATGCCATTTACAGCAAAGCTGCAATAAGTCACGTAAAAAAGCTTCCACATTGTCGTCTCAGTCAACTTCATAAAAGCCACCAAAGTTGACGCCTACTTGTACACTGCCAGAAAGTTCCGTCACCCCCTATTTGTCTGACCAAATAGGTAGCATCTAAGACAAAAATCTACAATAAATCACAGCAATGAAAATAATGAGATATTCTGTTTATTGTCTTATTGCTATCGTAGATAAATAGGAGTTATTTACTCTCCCCCACATTCCCCTCCTGCTTATTTTACTTAAAAATGTTGGAATGAACAGACAGTTTCTTTGAAAGCGATTTTAATCTACCGCTGCATCATAATGGACCATGACTTTTTAATAAACGGTCGGACATTGAGAAACATAACATTAAATTGTATATTCATCTTTTGCAGATTCTTAATAAATGAAAAAAATAATATGAATATGACAAATTCGACGTTTAAGAATTGAAACGCGTCGATAGAAGCGGTGCAAGTTTACTAAGAAACAATCTGCAACTGACTTCAGGCCGAACTCGGGACTTCTCGACTTGTTCTGAACTTGGCTTCACTGACGTGAAGTTTCCTCTTCACTTCTTTAATAATATAACTTTTAAAATTATACATGAGTCGAGTCAGTACATAGGTACTTAATTATATATTTACAATGCACCGAAAGTAATATTTAAATAAAACGATATGTTGAGAGCATCACGTATTTGCACCATGTGTTGGGATAAGGCCGAAATATACGATCCTAATGAAATAAATTTACGAGCCATACAAGCGGCCAATAAATTCGACTTCAATTTCACAAAGTTTACTAAGCATCCTAAACTTTTTAGTTTCAACACAGAAAATGAGCACACCAGACAATTATTGAAATATTTCGTAACTTCTTCTTCTATCGTGTGGGTTGTGAGGTGGATTACTAATCTCATCAACCCTGGAGTCAGGGTTACTATTAAGCTGCCATAGGCCACTGCCATGACACATGTAATGACTACGTACTTAAATCAGTCAGTATTAACCGGCCCCCACGACTTAACGTGCCTTTCGAAGCACGGATAATTTTACTTACGAATATAAGAGTGATCAGCCTGTAATATCCTATCCACTGAGGATCTCAAAGTGATAGTTTGTGATATGTCACCACCGGGATTCGAATCTGGGTCCACCGGATCGTGAACCCACCGCTCAACCACTAGACCACGGAGACCGATATCGTGACAATCGACGGCTAAGGCAAACGTCCTAACCGACTATGTTTTATTACTTGTAATTCTATCCAATGTTTAAGGCACGTCGCTCACATGATCAAGAGCCCAGGCAGTGGCGTCGTAACACAAACGTACAAGAGGACGACGCATCTAGGTTGACTTTAGAAATAAGTGACAGTGCGCTCACTGATAAGTCAACGAGGCGGCGTCGCGGCGGATCCGAGATGCGAGTGCGGCGAAATCGACGCGTTGGCGCTTGACGCCATTTTTAACTTCCAACGCTACGCGAAGAGGAGCTTGCCGTGTTGTGACGCTACGCCGACTCCGCTGTGCCCACGTCTTGACTGCGCCAAGATACCACCTCTAGTTTCATGTGAACGACGGGCCTAAATTTAAATTTCCATCGCTTTCTAATCCACCAAAGCTATCTGGGATTCAATTAAGCCGGCATCCACAATCGGTCTCGCCTCAGAGGCAACAAAAAGGAAATTTTATTGTGATCACTCCGCGAGCTTGTTACTTGCTATTCTTTATTTGCAACTACGATCTGCGGGCGATCTGACTACACTGTATCAAACACGCCGTTCTCTGAAAAAGAAACAACTTTGTTAGCACCTAAAGGTATGCACATGTTCTGTTAGACTGAAGCGAGTCGTATCACATCGAAAAATATACTTAAATATCATTCATTATATTTTTACCTTCTAAAAGCACGCTGAATCGTTCAATACAAACTTGTGGCAGTATTATTCTTTATTATGATACATACAAGTAGCTCGTGTTAAAAAAGTAAATGTAACCTTCATAATATTTTTGATAAAATCCATTTTATAGATCATAAAACGGGATAAATGTTGGACGCTTACGATATTTCAAAACGTAAATAAAGATTCATGAAACAAATTGAATATATCTTGTTACGTGCAATTCTTTATTTCCAACCGCTGGCGATCTGATCTGCATCAAATCCGCCGTTCACTGAAAAGGAAATAACTTTGTTTGTAAAAGGAAATCTCGATCTTCTACATTTATTTATTACTGGATTTTTCCAATTTGTCTAGTTTAGACTTTATCTTTTCTGTGTGCTATTCACTTTTTTTTATATCGAATCAATTTGTTTATCTTTCTGAGTTTACAATATACACAGTCTGATATTTCGGTACTAGCTTAGCCCCGTAGCTTTCAGTTTTGTCAAAAAATCTCACCTGATTTCACTTAACTCTAGTTACAGAAAGCATTGGTTTTTCAATTTCATCAGCTCCATCAAATGTACTTTTATGTTACTTCTCAGCTCATCCGTGTCTCTCGACCTTTGAATGCATCTGGCAACTTGCACCGACGTGTTTATTTCCCGGGAGCATTCACTGACGGCTGACATGTCTCTCTGAATCTTCATGTTCTGCTTTACAAATCCAAGCTCACATTTCTCTTGAAGCAACATTATTGTAACAGTTCTGTTTTCATTGTGATCCCTTCACAAAAGAATATTTAAAATGTTTTCGTTTTCTTAGCCTTTGGTTGATATTTGTATTTATAGACTTTATTTTTTGTTAAAGAATTTTAGTAGAACTTTTATTTTGAAATAAATTATAATATCAGTAAACGTTTCTTTGAGATTTCAAATTATAGGGAGACAAAGAGAATTTTGTTCGTGGCTTACGAACAATATACGAAATATTTTTTTTAGCTTACAGAAGTAGCTGTGTTTTTGACAACCAATTCTCTTAGATTCTAGTGCGTTGATTCGACTGTATAAAAACTACTGAACAGAATGAAGTTCTTTTTTAGAATACTGAAAGAAAACAAAATATAAGTGTCTTTAAATTTTAGCGAACAAAGCGAAAAAGACTCTAGAAAAACTTCTCATTCAAATTCGCAGTAATTTATACTTCCATCATCTGCAGCTGAAAAGTTATATTCGCCGACATGTGCGGGTGAATTTTTCTGACACTCCACTCAGTAGAATTGTGGGATCAACTCTACTTGGGATTGTCAACAAAACGAAAAAGTACAAATGAGCGCAAAGGAAAAGTTGCACTGCTGGAGGCAACGGCACAGTATATGAACACAATCAGTAAATCAACAATGCAATCAACCATTTTATCTTTGCATTTTTCACTGATTCTTGTTATTTACATACATATATAATCATACGCCTATTTCCCACCGGGGTAAGCAGAGTCTATGGAATTCAATTTGCTTCGATCCTGAGACACTTATCTTGCTTCCTTCACATTCGTCAATAGTTTCATATAAGCACGCCGCCGGTGCAGAGTAGATCGTACTGAACCATTTCTAAAGACATCTCCAATTTGGTCAATGTACGTCCTTCTAGATCGAGTTGTTTACCTATATTTATTAATTAATTATAATTATTTATTATGATTATTGGAAACTACCCTACTTTTACGCAAAATTAAATATAGTTTTATTAATTATATATATATATATAATTATATTTTATTACATAAACAAGACAAAATTGAAAAAAATATGGCACTACATAGTATAAAACAAAGTCGGTTTTTCTGTCCCTACATCCCTTTGTACGCTTAAATCTTTAAAACTACGCAACGGATTTTGATGCGGTTTCTTTTAATAGATAGAGTGATTTAAAACAGGAAGGTTTATATGTATAATAACATAAACAGTGGAGAATACTGTTATTTTTGAGGTTTTTAATGTTATGTCGTAATTTCATTTTTTCCTCATCATTGCACCCGAGCGAAGCCGGGGCGGGTCGCTAGTATAAAATAAGAGATGGAGATGGATGCTTGTAAATTATCCTATTACTTTTGTATATTAATGTATGTGAAGGTCGTGTTCAACCTATAGTTGTGTGTTTCACTACATGGTGACAGCGGTGGGAGATGAGGCTAGGTATAAAAATAAACACTCTCCCTAAATATGTTCAACATCATCATGGAGCTACACCACTGCTCAAATATGTACCTGCAGCATCGAGTTCAACATTGCAGCGGCTAACTCCACGTATTGTGTGATAAAGTGTTACCAATTTACTTCTGGATCTTGATTGCTTTCTTAAAAATGAAATTCTCAGACACAAGTCAAACGTCTTACGAATGCTTTAAGAAGAATTAATGTATCTACTCGTATTTTTTGTTCATTTTTAATCGTAGATCGTTCTTGAATCACCAAGAATAATAACAACTATTGAACAGAATGAAGTTCTTATTTAGAATAGTGAAAGAAAACAAAATATAAGAGTCTTTAAATTTTAGCGAACAAAGCGAAAAAGACTAGAAAACTTTCTCATTCAAATTCGCAGTTAATTTCAACAGCAGTCCCAATTTGTTCGGCCAAGTAGTGAATGTCATTGGTGCCAAATTTACAATAAGTCATGGCAAAAATGCCTCTCGATCGATAAAATTGATAACATTAAAAGTCAGCTGAGGATCCGGCAGGCCATGTATACCCACTCGCCAATCCTACGTGCCGTGCACATGCTTAATGCACTCCTTGTATCAGCACCAGAGTGTGATCTGTTTGTGAGTGAGTGGACGTATGTGTGTCGCGAGTGTCTGAGGTTCTGCGAGATGACGAATGATGTGTGAGAATTAAAATATGTTTTTATATTGTTTACACCTAAGTTTCATATGTTTAATTATATTATTGTTTATATTTAAAGTTTCACGGCGCATTGGCGCTTCTGCACTGTAAAGTCGTGAAATGTAAATAAATAAATACCGCATCAAATCACAAGTTTCTTCACAATAAAAGTATCGTAATGATTTTAGAATTTCTGAAACAAATACTTATACCTTCATGAAGTCATAAGCATAAAAATGATTCTTGATATTTTCCTCTTTCTTTTATACGGACAAGTTTCAGAGAAATTGTTTCTTTATACAGTTTTAACTACGGCACATACCGTTATCCACGATGGGAATTACAATATTTTTCCTGCAAGTTCTGCTGTGAAAATAAAGTCTACAACTGAACTATCTTCAAAACTGAATAACAAAGCAACGATAAAGTAGCGGACTTGACTTTAGTCGTAGATTGTTTCATCGCATTTTCTTGTCCTCGTAAAAAGTATGATCCTCAAGTTTTTGCCGAGAATCCGTGAAGCATTGACGTATCTTATCTTGCTCCCTTAAGGTTTGCCTTATCACAACCAAGTAGCGTCTTTGGGAAACAATGCCTTTAGATATCGCGGTGTTTGAGAGGGATGAAAATATAGGAACGGAGTCACAAGTGTGCTGGTAACATTAAATTTGTGATACAGAAATGTTTAAAGTTGGTTTTCGTGGGTGTATGTATAATCTGTCACCGTAAAATTGTAAATAACGTTAGATTATAAATCTATCGATTTGAATCTCGCGAGATTGTGAACTGTCGAATAATTATGAATCGTATCATATTGCTTACAATTTAACGTATTATTTTTCGGTAGATTATAATTTATCGAAACCGTCAAATTGTGATACGAAACGCACCTCGCGTGCTATACCATAGAGTTACAAAACTATTAGAGTGAGCATAATGTTAATTTGGGATTCTCTTAAAATGCATAAATGTTTTTGTCATAATTTTAATTATCATAATCCTTTTTGCATAACGTTTTTTAGCATAATAGTTTTACTTTCCTATAATAACATCTAGGAATACTGGTTTGTTAGGTATAACTTATTTTTGGGATTAATAAATAGATATCCATAATTCTTTTTTAGAATAATAGTGTTTTGTCATAATTTTTACAAGGCATAACAGTAGGTTAGGGTGCGGCGGGGGTGGCCCTTGGGCCACCCCTATGCCGCCAGCATGTTTATCTTACACACGAAAAGTATACTGAATGATACGTTTCAGATTTTTTAATTTTGATACATTTTTTCTTACCATGTGATGTCAGAATTATTGATTACTTACTAAATAATTAATAAATACGTACTTGATTTCACAATCTTGAAGAGCATTTATTTTATTTGACTGACACCTGTGTTTTATTCCTAACTCTATGGACACAGAACGGTCTACTGTAAGGCCGACCAATCAGGGACAGCCGTCGGACAGTTGACAATTTGACAATTGTAAGATTGTGATTTAACAGTTTTACTCGATAGATTATAATCTGACGAATAATAATACGTTAAATTGTAAGCAGTATATTACGTTTCACAATTTTTCGACAGTTCACAATCTCAAGATTATAATCTAACGTTATTTACAATTTTATGGTGACATATCCATTTGACATACGGCAACTTAACGGTAATTAAAAATATTTATAGTATTCAAAATAATCCTTTATTTTTTCATGCTTTTTACATTTGACATGTGTGTGTAAACATGAAGTACCTCTTTTTACTGAAAAAATAATTTATTTAGAATAACATTCTTTATTCATTGCAATCAACATGAAAATAGCGAGTATCTCGTATAGAGGGAAATAAATTATTTTCATTGGTGTATGAATTTATATTAATTCAGATTCTACTAAACACGCTTGCTAAAATGGGGTCTTTTAATTGATTTGCTGCAGATTGTCAGCAGTTCATAGAATTCCTGGATGGATATTAATAAAACTATTTAAGTAAGTATTATTGCTGAACCCTGCTGGTATTACTGTAGATGATCCGTGCTTCGGAAGGCAAGTTAAGCCGTTAGTCCCGGTTACTACTTACTGATGCAAGTACGTAGTCATTACATGAGTCATGTCAGGCGCTTATGGCGGCTCAATAATAACCGTGACACCAGGATTGATGGGGTTGATAATCCACCTTACAACCCACACGAAAAAATAAGACTGCTTAAAATCTATATTAACCAAAGTGTATCTTCAGCGTATGAAATATTACACAGATATTCAGTGCGTAAGTAATTATAAATGACAACAGGGGGGTTAAAATGGCCACATCGAAGCAATTCATCTAAGAAAGCAATATTGCAATTTGAGATTTGCGCATATAAAAGTAAGTGCGCAATGCAAACAAATGTCAAACAACAATATTGCTTTCTTAGATGAATTTTAACCCTCCAGTGCTGTGTATTGTCTAAGTATCGTACCAACTATGCCATAAAAACAAAATTACCAATAACCCCGCTACACTTTATCCGCAACTAGCTACTAAATGTTTTAAGAAAAAAGGCTACTTTCATTGGTAGATGTCGTTCCCTTACCACTCGGGTTTACGAGGGAACCTGCTCGGTTGATAAGATGGGTGATACATCTTTCAGCAGCCGTCTTTGTACCGTGTTTTATGACTTGAGAAATTCGGGACACGGAAACACAAGATGCTCGATTGTGAGACACTGTTGCTATAGAAACAGGGCGTTGTTTGTTTCTCTATGTTGGATCAAATATTATGTATTTTGAAACTGGAAACGGCTGAGATTTAACTCTTTCAAAATTTCACCCCTAGCCTTACCCACAACAGAGATGTCAATTTGTAACAACTTCTTACTCCTCCTACTTACTCCTTATAATTAATCCCCTTTATAAAATATCCTATAGGAATGTCTAAAATATTGTTCTTAGGTATTCGTGTTAATGTGACAAAGGGTTCTTCTTCTCCTAACCTAACTTTTTTTTGACGTGGCTTATTGTAGATTTGTCGCAGATGGCATTAACTACTTGGCCGGAAATAATGTCCTAACCAAACTAGGGATCACAAAGTATTTTTTGTGATATTTCCCTACCGGGATTCTAACCCGGGACCTCCAGGATCGTGAGCCTAACGTTCTACCACTGGACCACGGACGCCGTTCACAAAGTGTTAAAACGCTGTGTAGAATTTTAGATCCTTCTAGGTGCACGGGTTTAGGTTAGGCGTTGATAAGTCAGTCATTGTGTGAGTCAGACCACTAAAAGTTGTAATATACATCGCAGATATACAATGCTATGGATGCAAATAAATATGAAAGTTTAAATACTGTATTAAAGCTCATTACATATTCTGCGTGTTATTTTGAGCTACGCCACTGTGTTATGATTTTAGAGGTACAACGTTGACGATTTGTTTTTGGATTTACGTTAGCTCAGGGATTGTTTGTTTTCCAATTTATCTCAGTTGAAACATTGAAAATTCTGGCTTCATATCTGAAGCTAAAGTTACGTGGTAGAGTTAGCTAGATAAACGGAAAATTCTAAATGTTTGCGAATTCGTTTTCTCTTATGATTGTTTATTTTTGTCTTTACTTGTAAATCCTTTGGACTGTGTTGCAAAACATAAGCAAAACCGTCTAGGCAAGAATCAAAGGATTACTTTAAAGGAGGACTCTGGGGATGTTTTATGCGCCTGTGCTTGGTATATTATATTGCCTTCAATCGACTACATGTAGGAAGATTCCGACGCATTTATTAATAAGTAAAGAACCCTTAGAGCAAGGTGTCACGGCTATCTACTATCTGGCTATATAAGAAAATATCTTATTTTATTATTCAGAGCTCGATTTTAAATATTCATAAGATGAAATCGCGTGAGTAGTACGCTTCGCTTCCTTTGTCATAAAGAGAACTGAAAAGGTTGAAATGAGTTACCGCAGTATCTCGAATATCTCTTTTATAAACTGAAGTGCAAAGAAAACTATTTTAGCGTATACACTATAATATCGTCAGTTACTTGCTTGATTACTTCCAAGACAGCGGCTAACGATAGTTTCAATTGTTTAAAAAATTGACTCACAAAACGAATGGCAGAACTGAAATATGTCTGACTTGTACTTGTACTAATAAGTATGTAAAAAAGAAATGTTTAAATGATTCTGTTTGTTTTAACAACTATGACTATAGTTTTTTTCAGTTTCTAAATCTTCTAAAATTGTTTTTAGCATATAAAATATAAACTATAAGTACTTGAATCATATTATTATCATCATTTTTCAGCCCATTTATGTATAATACGTTACTATGGTTGGTACATCACTATCATGTGAGATTTAAAACCAGAAAGTTGTACAAACAAGCTTACGGATGAATGAATAGAAAATTCCTCGCTACTCTATGTAATACGTAACTCTGTCAAATATTTGTACAGTTACCTTCCACGCTTTGCCATATTACAAGTCTGAATTGCAACACTTTGCTTATTAGCAAAGAGAAACTGGTCTAATTAATGTGAGATATAAACAACATTAATGTGTTCGCAGTGTGCTGTCCTGTTAATTTAAATTTATATCTGGAACTGAAGTGAGTACTTATCCTAGCGTAAGGGACAAACTCCCTCCTAACTTAGTAATATAGTTTTTAGGTAAGTTATTACGGAAGATTTGAACTTATAAGTTATGTCTTACAAACACCTTACTCAATGGATACATTATAACGAAAAAATGTACTTTATTTCACAGACTTTATAATATTCCCGATGTATTTATATAACACCCATAAGTTGCCTTACTAATATCGTTACATCCATTTTTGCTAACCCACCCATTTTTTATTACATTTACCAAAACATTGTTCCCTTTTTTATCTTTCACAGAATAATTACACATCCCGAAATGTTCATGTATTTTACTTGCGATATTATTTTTCCCGAAAAGGGCACGTTCGCCTTTGTGTCGTGACATCAAAGGTGGAGAAGACAAATCCTGTTTTTCTTCGGCTCCATTAAAAACACGTTACCTGTATCTCTTGTGTTATAATATTAAATCTCCCATGTGACAGAATTGCCACCGCGAAAGGACTCGTTGGGACTCACTGTCTGGTCGGACGACGATCACAATATTAGCTTAATTTTTTGCCGGATACTGTACGAATGAGTGCTAGCGCACTAGGGTGAGAAGTGTTGACGAAGTCCTCGTTGGTTTCATTAAGTTTTTTTTTATATGTAATTTTTATTACATTCTATTGTTTTTTGTGTTTGGCAGTTTTCAATAAAAATCAGCACACGGGGGTTAAAATAGCCACATCAAAGCAAAATTCATCTAAAAAAAGCAATATTGCAATTTGATATTTACACATATAAAAGTGCGCAATCATATAACGGCAATGCAAACAAATGTCAAATAGCAATATTGCTTTCTTAGATGAATAAATTGCTTCGATATGGCCATTTTAACCCCTCAGAACGTGTTTTATTTGTTTAATTGAAAATTCGTTAAGTAAGTGATATCTTAGTGCGAAACCTAGAAGGATGATTGGATGCTTGGTTGGATTTTATGTTTTTTCGGCTAAAATGGTAAGTCATTTTACACACATCATAGATTTATTAGACAACACTTATTGACTCATGGTATTATTTTAATGCAGATTTAATAAAATGCATAGGTATTACTTAAAGTTCTTCTCTCATGTGGGTTGTGGGGCAAATGACTAGCCACATCCCTCTGGTATCAAGGTTGTGGCTCTAACTAAGCATAGCTCATTTATCGTCTACATATATATTTACCTTTTAAGTAAGTATAACACTGCAGCTGGGACCAATAGCCGCTAAATTGGATGACACTGTGTACAGGAAAAGAATAACAGGAGTCTTACAAGTATTTTTCCTAAGAAAAGGGACGTTATTTTCCATCCTGTTTGTGATACATCGCCCTCAGACACGCTAAGGGCGCGTCAGCTCTCGTTGACATTTACTAGATAAAAATAACTTTACCAAGCAATTTGGCCTAAAATAAAGACGAATAGTAAAAAAAAATATTTGGCTTTTTAAAAAGTTTGTATTATTCCTATATTTGAAACAGGATTGGCAACAGTATACTGTATTGCTTCTGTCACGCACTTGGATCATAAAATATGGTATTTTTCTATTATAGTCTCCTTTCCTGTTTAGTCTGTATTTTATTTGGACTCACTAACCCTTACTAATGTGTACAGTCATAGGCAATATAATGTACCCACTTTAGGACTCTGTCGCACTAACATATTTGACATTTAGTGAGACTTACAGTTCAATTTGTCAAAAAAGTTAATGTGACATGGTACCAAAGTGTATACATATTAATGCTCGTGACCGTATCCCCACAATAAAATTATTATTTATTTTTTACCTGCTCTTGCTATAGAATTTGCGTGCTTTACTTAAACCTCTTCGCTGCTTAAAATCAAGCTGGATCGTAGTCAAACACACTCATTTATTTTTATAACAAAAAATAAGATTGAGATAGTTTCACCGAAAGTTGCAAAAATGGCCAGCTGTAAAGAGCAAGAGGGAAAGAATCTTGAAAACAAAGAAGATTTTCCTAACAAAATGCAACATCCAATGTTGAACTAGTTAAAAATGTAAACGTGGCGGGAAGCCAGCCACCACGTTCCGATTCTAAACATAACTTCAGGAAAGTAACGACCTAGTCGCAAACTAACGTGGAACGAAGACGTAACGTAGAGTTACAATAACAAAATCTCTTTGGTAACGCTTTGGGTTGATAAAATACATAACATAAGATAAACAGCCTATATACGTCCCACTGCTGGGCACAGGCCTCCCCTCAATCTACCGGAGGGGGTATGGAGCATACTCCACCACCTCCAATGCGGGTTGGTGGAGGTGTTTTTACGGCTAATAGCCGGGACCAACGGCTTAACGTGCCGTCCGAAACACGGAATCAACTTAATTTTTCAGACAATCAGGTGATTCAAGGTGGTGGTGAGTGGTGATGGGTTGATAAGAAACTATTAATCTAAAGCTGCAAAATCTTCTTCCAAACATACAAAGACATTATACAGACAAGGTAAAAGCCAAAAGTGAACGTAATATTTAGTGTTTTTCTTGTCAGATATGTAAGTCCTTATGCTTATTTAATATTCAGAATACTTACTTACAGTTTAGTAACGGCCTCTGTGGTCCAGTGGTTGAGCGTTGGGCTTACGATCCGGAGGTCCGGTCCCAGGTGTGAATCCCAGTAGAGACATATCACAATAATCACCTTGTGATCCATAGTTTTAGTTTGGACATTACAGGCTGATCAACTGGTTGTACGTTAAGCTGTTAGTCCCGGTTACTACTTACTGATATAAGTACTCGTTACAGGAGCCATATCAGCAGCCTTTGGCGGCTCAATAACAATCCTGACATCAGGGTTGCTGAGGTTGGTAATCCACACATGGTAGAAGAAGAAGAAAACAGTTTAGTGTTTTTTTTGGTTTAGGTAAGTCTCTTATGTAACTATTTTCTTTTGTTTTGGTGCACTAAAGTATATTTGAATTTATTTTTATCCGCGTATAAATTTCACTGTCTAAGCAAGAAATAAAAGAGAAAGCAGCTAATTACAAAAACAAAATATAATACAATCTCTGAAAAATACGGATGAAAAGTAAAACCTCCAAATATGTAGTTCTACAAGCACACGAAAATGTTTTCCAACAACTTTCATCGACTACACTTCTTTTATTCCTTCCTAACTACGTAATCCAACATTTTAGTAGCTCGCATACCTTAAATTCTCGGTGGAGCTTTTGTGAATAAAAATTGCGGTGGAAGTAAGTAAAGCTCGGTACTGAAAGCTTCGCTGAAGTAGCGGAACTAGACGAAAGCTCTGGTCAGATGTATTAACTGAGTAAAGCAGCCTGTTAGAGCTGTTGGATAAGGGAAAATAAGATTGGATGTCGGAGACATGAAACCAGGTCTTAAGTGCTTTTGGATTTAGTAAGAACTTGATACCTGTAACATGCGTAACATGATAAAATTTTGTCACGGTCATTATATCGATTCTGACGATATAATTATGTCGATATAAATAAGTCGATGTCGTCCAAATCCAAATCCAAATGTCGTCAAAATACGAACGTAATCACGTGTCACGCATGTTAGATAAAAAAACAAACTTATCGATTTCGACAAAATGTATTTAATCGATCGATAAGCTGCGCATATTAGACCTGCCCAAGCAAAATAATAAGTAGAAATGCATAAAGAATAAGCCTTTTTTTTACTACCTAAAATTTTGGTACCGCCGCTTCTATAATATTTACCCAAAGGTTGCATGAAAGAGAATGCTGCATGAACAGTAAGGCCGCCTATTGTGTATTTCTTATATGGTTTCCTATTTTATGTGCCTTGCGTTCTTTGTGCTCAATAAAACATATTATTTTGTCTTATCTTTGGTAAATTGTTTGTCGTGAAATATTGTGTTTGATGGTATAACTATTTGGCCGGAACATTTTTGCGATATCTCCGGAAATAAGTAAATTAAGCTGTAGGCTAGTAACATAGCTTACTACTACCACAGATCATATAATACTACCGTTTACTACTATATTTCTGTACTCAATCCAATTAAATCAACCCTCTAAATATTGCGTTGTTTTTTTTGTTTTTTTTTTTTCATTTTCACTGGAACACTTGACCGGTGGTTTTCGTTTCTAACAACTTATAAAAGTACATAAATGCTATTATTTTGAGTGCGTACCTTTACTGCTAAACAAAACTAAATCAACTCAATAGTCATTTACAATCTAATGCCCGACAATTTTATTTTGTATAAACATTAATTATTCTAGTCCCTAAACCAGAAACCACTGTAACAAAATTGATTGACGGGAATCTGCTTATCCGGCTATTTGTGCCTTCATAAATTAAAGCTAATGCCTCTCAGGAGCTGCCTGGCTTTGTATCGCTCGTACAATTTGGTAGTTGTATTTAAATTGTGTTTTACTCTGCTTGCGGACGCCTGGAAGAAAAATACGAGCAATGCTTACGCGGCACTACTTTGCTCTTCTTGTTTGTAAAGTGAAATTTGATATTTTTGCTTTGTTTTCAGATACTGGTAAGTAGTATTTTTTACTAGGTACCCCTTTTACAAAGTCGTATAAAAATCTTTACCAGTAGGCAATAGCAGTCAGGTATTTTTTCCCTCCACCATACTTGCTGTAGTCAAATGTAATTTTACGCCAATTTGTAACAACCACGGGCCTTTGAAACAAAAACCAGCAAATCCCTTGGTACCAACCCTAGCTCCACAGAAGCCCAAATTAATTCAATTTTTCTTTTTTTTTCCTAGCATTCCACTTGCTAGGCCCCCGTCAAAGCGCCGCAAAACAAAGTGTAAAAATTTCCGCCCGTTTCTCGACGGCAGGTGAATGACAAAAATCGACTGTTTCGATATTCAAAGAGGCCTGCCTCTTCGTCCTTTAATATCGGCCCAGGTGCTAGCTTATCTCTAGGGAAATGAATTTTTTTACACCACCTCTATTTTCTTCGGTGCCGAATTCGTTTTTATATTCCTATGGTTGTGGTGTAAATATATTATTAACGAGTTTTCTGCGGTGTTTAATTGGATTTCGAATTTTATCATATCATTCATATAATGTTATGAAATCAGGATTTTATAATTTTATTATAACAACTCGTTTTAAACCGTATTCTACATAATTAGATAAGAATTGCGCGCAATAAAAATCCAAAAGGTTGAATGATAAACGGCTTGTGCGTAAGTTTTTATTTTTCTGCTATATTTTTAAAAGAGCAGGATGGACTGCTAGAAATCTAGGTTAGTATATTTTTACTTTTACTTTACATAATAGAGATATATATAAACAATTTGTTTTTGTTATATACAAATTCTTAATTTGTAGAATTGTAGATAGTATAACAGGTAATTGTGTCGAGAAATTTTAATTATTATTTATTCTTTCAGTACCTCTCTGTATTGAGTTCCCGTATACTCAGATAATTTTTCATTTCGAACGGTCAATTCAATGTATAAACCCGAAATTCCTCGCTTTAATTTTGAGCTTCATAATTATAAAACACTGGCTTTCCGGTTCAGTAATTTCCAGAGTGTACTTTCTATAAACAAACTCTCAAACTTATTAACTCTACCTCTTTATAAATATTTGCGTGATTGCATATACTGATAATAACAAAAAACTGAAAAAATACGAAAATAACTGGTGTAAGTGGAGATGTGCCTCCTCTCAATCATCCAGAAGGAGTATGA
Source organism: Pectinophora gossypiella (assembly GCF_024362695.1). Taxonomy (NCBI): domain Eukaryota; kingdom Metazoa; phylum Arthropoda; class Insecta; order Lepidoptera; family Gelechiidae; genus Pectinophora; species Pectinophora gossypiella. The sequence goes on along the minus strand of NC_065416.1, from coordinate 5,361,061 downwards.
AAAATACTTTCATTCATCATAATTTTCCTAGCGATACCTTTTCCCAGGGTCGCCTTACCTAATCTTAAACACACCCCGGACACTTCATACCGGACACCTCGTTTTATATAGACACTAGCACATTGACGTTATCGTACACGCGCATCTGTGTGTGTGACGTCTGACGCCCATAAGATTGCAAATATTAATTTATTTATTTATTTACATTTCGCTACTTTACAGAAAAAAATAATAATAATTTTTAAATATGTCAATATCTAACATCTAACGTTGCGAAACGATGGAATTTCTATGGACTATTAATTTACCTGGACGATAACGTACTTTTATCGTCCAAGCAAATGTGTCTATATTTTAAAAGTATTTTAATGGTAAGACTAAAGTATGGCCGAGGGGATGAGGTAAACCCAGCTCAGCCGCCGGTGAGGAGCGGAGAATTGTCGTTCTATACGTAGTATTACGAGTTTTCTCACTCCATTCAGAATATAAATAAGTATTAGTATCAGAAATCAGAATCATTTATTCAACGTAATAATTATCATAGATAAACTTGTTAAAGGTCAATTTAACAGTTTTGAATCGTACGTCATTTCGCAAGGTGTTATGGCTGAGAAGAAATGACAAGAAACTGCAACAGCAACACATCTTTGAAATCAATGTAGGTATACATTACAAGTTATTTAATAACTAGAGGAATACATTTCATACCAGGCATTTTTATCAATAAGGTTTTTTACATAAACTAAGCTTCATATGAGCTTTAAATTTTTTTTCTGACAAATTAATGTAATAAACTATTACTTATTTCTACTATTAGTACATTCAAACACCATGGCATCCTAAGCATTTCATATACTAAACTCATGGGGATAATACTTCCCTATTTTATTTCCAAATTCAGTACATTTGAAGTCGGTTAAATAAAGGAAAGCGCTCATGCTTTATTCATTCGTCGAATCAACTCCAACATTCACTTGCAATGGGAATAGGACGTATTTATAAGAATGTAGCCTCTTAGTTTGGTTACAAAAGTCCAAATATCTTGGAATCTAGTACATTTTCAGACAGCATCAATCAAATCAAATTAAAGAAAATATACTTTATTGCACACAAACAAAACTTACAAACATTTAGTAACAGCGCTAACGGGCGGCCTTATTGCTCTGAAGCAATTTCTTCCAGGCAACCAGCTGAAATCAGCAATAAAAAAATATTGGACAATGTGACTTTGAGAAGAATGAAATATTATAAATAATGGCCATAATAATGGTCAGGCTACCTATATTGTATATAAGTAAATAAAATAGTTGAACCGATATTCAAATGTTAATTATTTTATTAAGACGAAGGAATTACGATAGGTGCTGATATTACAAGACTTGACTCTTTGAGTCTTTTCAGTAAATTAAGACATTTTGACTCGCTACCGTTAGACAAGTGCTGACAAACCTAACGTGTTCAGTGTCAAAACGTTGCAACCCCTAAATCTATTTTCTTTCGGCACCATATAAAACCTCTTAGAGAAAGACGTCATTAATTCAGTTGGAAAGCTTAAAAAATCCTTAAAGCCAGAAGGATTCTCAAAGGCGCCGGGTTCAGGCATCCGTTCATATATTATTCAGGCCGCGTCCGACAGCGTAAATGAAAAAGTTTCTGTATTCAATGACTATTGGAACACCACCAAAATACTCGTAAAACCCAAAAGTTTTCGAATCGAAGCGAAATTACAAGTTTGGACAAGTTTTAGCTGGTTACGTATTCTGGCGACGGCCGGCGTATGAAGATTGCTGAATATTACAAGATTACGCTTGATTAGTCTTGTTACCGTTTCAGCAGGTTTCAGGATACTTTATTTAGCGATTGCTTCTAAATAATCATGAGAGTACTTTTTTAAAAATCAACATTCCGTCTGGCGTTAAGGTGCTGATAAACTTGAGCATTCACGCTTGTAATGAGCATTTGTGCGAATATCACAATACGAGAACATTTAGTGAGCATTCTATCGAACGTTTTTACTCATGAAAACTCTATGCTTGGCTCAGCTCGTTGTTCAGTTTGACAGAAAAAAACGGCGAATGCTCGATGTTCTGTTACAAAAGAATGTTCAATTCTATCAGCACCTTAAGTAAAAGATGGAATGTTGGTAACAAAGTCACACTTTTAATGTCACTTCGTCCATGGATGGATGGCACATGGATGCATATTTTATAAATGTCAGCATTAGATAATAATATAATATGTTAGATTTTAGGTACACGGAGCCTTATAAAACCTCAGCCTAGAAAACGGTATGCTTGGTACCCCTTTTGTAGCAAACAGAGACATTCCAAATTCCATAGCAAGCATAGGTTGGTATGGTACCCATTTTCTTATCGAACATGTGGAGATTTTTCTACGAAACACGATAACCATCGTGAAGCATTTTCTTTACATCAAATTCATTTTTTTTATCTTTACAAGTACTGCACAACTAAGTAATAACACAAATTCATAGAAGCAAAGAAAAAAACGTAAGCACCATTCTGCCGTGTAATATTTAACAACTTAATATAAAAAGTCTGCCTGCGTTTGGTTTGAACTAGAAATTCATTTCGCCGACGTTTCAATTTGATCGCTGCTTCGTATTCGATGAACAGACGATATTTTATTTCAGCGAACTATTTTAACAAATAAAAGAAGTTTCAGCTAGCGTATTATCTCGCACTAATGCATTGAAGAAGATGTTCAAATTCAGTCAGTATAAATGTGTTTAAAAGTGCTCGCTCTTCCGTACTTTCAGTTTTTGTGTCAAAAGGCAGGAATTGCAAGTTTAGGGCTGGTATCACATTTAAACTAAGTCATAAGGAGCTACATTGTTTGTTTATTTTGTTACTTACAAGTAACAAAATAAACATAAATAGTTAAATACTTATATAAAATTGTTATCACGGGAGTATTGAATATTTTCCATCACGATGCTCTGTGATAAGTTCTTTACAAAACAGAACGATGGGTCTCCCATCAAAATCTGAAATAAAACCTGATAGTCTTATTCTCTTAATTATAGATTTGGTTTTTCCATAAAAAAAATAATATTTCTCCAAAACTTGTAATACTTCCCCCGGGTTGAAGATATGAAGCTCTTTTAATTTCCTCCCAACCAATAATCAGAGCAGTACGAGTCAGGAAAGTTTTCAATCGACGTCGCTGATTCCACTTTATTCAGAGACCGTGATCGGAATGAAAATGTCTCGTTTATTATCATTTGCTTTGATACCTCTAGTTTTATATTTATCAAGCGGATATTACTCGGGACGGAAAGAATAATGGTTTCTCGGGGTTTATAGAGTTTTAACAGAAATATCAGAATTTCACGATTCTAGAATCAAGACTCTTGCGTATCGTCGTGAGGTTATTATATAAGATTTCATATCGAGTTTATTGATACTAGACTTAATCTTTGCAATAGGTTTTCTGTTAGACTGTACATTCATATTAAATATAAACTTGACATTGCTTGAATTGGATTGTGGAGTACAAGTATAAAATAGAACACAAAATCCCTGTAATCAACAGACAAACATGATATTATTATTAGATCCTTGAACGTGTATCATGGGTTTGTTAATTATTAATTAATTAATTATGTATAATCACAGTTCTCTTTAATTACAATGGATCGCTGCCATTATTTAATAAAATCATATTTTATAATAATAAAAGTTCTTTATTTACTGGAATGTATTATAAACATGACACTGAGAAAAACATATTATATTATAAATATATGAGAATAAAAATAATATAAAATTCAAATTTATGAAGTAACACGTTCATTGTTTCGATTAAAGTATACGGTCGCACACATGGCATAATAAAAATGGACAGACACACCGCGGAGGATTGTTTTCATTATGCTGAAAGCATGAGTAGATTGTTTTTAAAAGCCTTCATCTATTAGGGAACGAATGTGAATACGAACTTTAGGGCGACGGTTTTTATTATTTTTTTAAGCTTAGTCGATTTAGTAATTGGATAGAAATATAATTACAATCTGTTGTACGTGTAATCTGCAACGGTAGAAAAAATGGTATTTTTGGATAACTCAAAAAAAAAATAACAAACTTTTAGCGACTAATGGAATTTTTCATGCGTAATAACAAAACGTGGCTATACGTATACACCTTCTTTCTAATCGTACTAGTAATCGTAAAAATGGAGTATATTTCATTTCATGCTTGGTATTATGCAGCCTTCCTCCTCAGCCCGGACGTTGATTTTAAACCGCTTCACAGAAGCAACTTACCTAAAGTAGGGAGGTACGGCCGACGTACGCCGATGTCTAGAGAAGCCAAATTTGCGTTACGTCACGTAAGATACTTTGCGTTTACCAAATACGTCTTCTTAATGAGCAGACTTGTCCTTAACACCAACTTATTGCTACAACTCCATGTGTCCAACGTGTTACATTAAAACTTCGCCAAACAACGGACACACGTCCACATTACGACTTTTTGTTTTGTTCTGGACATCAAAATTTATGACACTACTTTCGTAATGTGCCTTGTAATTTTGGTAGATTATACGCGACGCTTTGTTTTGTCTGTTGCTTACGTCTCTAATGTAAAAGTTAGTCAATTTTTAAAAATAAAAGAAATGAACCGAACTAAACTATTATTTAATTAAAACATGTCAATGTCTTTATAACAAACCATTTTATTATAATAATGTTGACGTAAGGTGACATCATAAGCAATCTTTATTGCGTTTCAATTATTAATTTTATTAAAAATTGCCTCGAAAATTGATTTCGAAATCTCCCAAAACAAGTAACAAAATAACTTCTTTAATATCCAAACTTTAGTTTTGTAGAAGTCTGAATACTCACGGGGCTACGGTTAGACATTCCTTTAGGTCTAACAGTTTAATTATTCCTCACTTCATACCGCGAATCTTGAAAACTTTTGTGAGAACTTGGAAGTTGAGATCTTTTGAGTCCAACTAGCAGGCTAAAACTTTCAAAGTTTGTTTTAAAATTAAAAGACGTGAAAGTTTTTCTCTTTAACAGTACCTCCAAACATCTTTTTTTGTCTAACACGTAATGAAAAAATAAATCTTGTCTTTGATTTTCACAACTTGGTGTTATATTATTTTGGCGCATAAATAAAATTCTAATAAAAAATCGAAAAATATCTAAGTAGTAATTATTTCACGTTGTTTTATGTTGTTTATTACTTTATGATCAGAAATCTATATTATCATCATGACAAAGTTATTATTCGTGGTTGTCGGGAACTGGGTGTAACAAATTTTCGTTCATATTCATATTAGCAACTGTAAATCAAAAATCATACCGTTCCCGATCAAACACACGAATGAAAAATCAAAAATCTCCTTTTAAATATCAGCACGCTGCAAATTCAAGTTGAAAAAATAAAGAACGTAAATTTTACCGAATCGGACTCAGTCAAAAAGACCAAACGATACTCTCGTAAGTCCACAAATACAAAAGTGTATGCTTGAAAAGTTCGTGGACGCAGTCCGTGTGGTAAAAAGTAAAAAGCGAATGGTCTGCAGTAAGCCAGCATGAGGCTACTCTTATCGCGGCCGCTTGAGGCGAACGCTGTACCGACGCAAAAACTGTCGTTATTAGTGCCCTTTGGACAAAGCCACGTATTTATCGGCACGTGATTTAGTAACGGTCGAAGAATTTTGTGAAAACAGAAATTCTTTAACAGATAATTGGTTTTGTGTACCTACCTATCACGTCTAATACGCCGAACATTTTATAAAATGAGCAAATAAAAATAAAACTAAAATTAAAAAAAATAAAAAATAATAGAATAAGAATACACTTATCACAAAAGACACTTGTATGACGTGACTGGAAGAATAAGCTATACAATGGACATGCCTTGAATAGGGTAGGTTGTTTTAATGAAATTGGACTATTAGGTAATCTCAAAGACTGTCATTTCGTTGTATGGGTAAATCTTATAATTATGACTACCTATTTAAATTAAATGCATAATCTGAAATCTGTTGTAGAAATAAAAAACAACTTACAAATCCAACATAATGCTTTATTTTACAAATACTATTTTATCGCCATCTAACAATACTCTATGCTATTTATAATACAGTTGGAGATATCGCATTATATACAGAAATTTCAACATTCAAATATAATAATTATGTAAAGATATAAGGCACATGTAAAACTTTCTATCTCTATACGAATTAGAACCTACTAGTGAATTACTATTTTATACAAGGTTTTCAACGTACGTGTTAGTTTTAAAATTTATGAATACAGTCGTTTTACCTTAGGAAATGTCGTAACACGAACGTTGGAAACTTATTTACACGAAATTCAACAAAAGAGAGATAAAAGCATTCGTGTATAGCTCTGAAGATTGTACGATATTTTTATTTAATCGCCAAACAACCGATCCTTTCTTTTTGGAAAATTTTCAAACACACTTTTTATATTTAAAAATAATCTAATATAAGGTATATATAGTTTGACGATAAAAATATTACTAAAGGAATGTCTTCTATGAATAAAAAGTAAAAAATTAAATCATGATTCAGTCTACCTATTTAATTAAAGAATCATAAAAATTAAAATATTTTACGTGACTTAATATTAAGGAAGACACAGGGCTGTTGGATGTGTCAATATATCAGAAATAGGATTAGTAGTAGTAATAATTACATTGGAACCCAAATGGCAATTTTGTCAATTACTTACTATATAGAAAAAGTGGATGGTATCCACTGCATAGGTATTTAAGACACCAAGAATTTAAGATGTGTTTGTGCTCACAAAATATTACTAAATCACATAAATACTGGAATGTCACAAGTCCTTTTTACTTCTTTTGCGTGCATTATTTGCATACATCTGTTAAAATTAGCGAGATTTGTTAATAGGAATTTAAATGTAGGGATTTAGGGTCACAATAGATCTGTCAAGGTCGCAGTGGCCCCGCGGGCTGCATTCGGTCCGGCCCTCACAACTTTCAAATAATAATAATAATAGGAATTTAGGTACAACAATTTTCTTTAATCAACTCAGTGTAAACATTTTTATAAAAAAATGATTTATAAAATTAATCTGATAAAAAATTCCTTTCTCCAGTAAATTATATAAAAATATTTAAACAACTAGCTTTTTTAAGTCTAATATATAAATTCAGGATTTATAAAGTCACAATTAATATGATATTTTTCTACTTAGATTTCAGTTTTCTTACAATGGAGCCAAACTGATTAACTAGGTAATTTAAAAAAAATCACAATAACATTTACTATAAACTAAATATGTAATTAGTTATACATAATTTTATTAAACCTCAATTATTATATCGAATGATATATACGTATTGGATATGTACACATTTATTTATACATAACATATTGAAGCCTATTGAGTAAGTTAATACTTCATTAAGAATACTATTGCAATATTTATACAAATAATACAGCTTTGAATGAATCAAAAATTGTTTTTTTTTTGAAAACCATTAATAAAAAATCATTCTATCATAATAGGTAATCGAAATTATAAATCAGAATCGAATAAAACTCTTAAATACTTATTTTGCATTATTTTTTATAAACAATACAAAAATATGTGAAATAAATAGAACGTGATGGTTAACTCATTAATACTAAAATAGAAACTCTTTTTACTATAATTTATGTCTAGAGAACACATGATTGTGCATACGATATGTAAGAATAGTAATCTAAAAACAAATTACAGAAAAATAGTAGGGAGAGAGTTTTCACAATCAAAAGTAGGAATTTTGAGTAAAAATCAGTCCGTGTTTTAGGCCAGGCCACGTGATATGGGGTTAACAAGTGACACATTCAACATTTACATTTCCAAATATATCCAAATATATGCTTGTATATCATAACGATAGCTAAACTCAACCGCAATAGTTTTATAAACTGAAAAATCCGTGGGACATTTAAGAACATCGCATAATAATATACTAAATAATATTAAACTCCGCATAAAGGCATTACCAAAGTTATTAGGTAACTAAAACTTACACTACCACTTATTTTTTTCAGTTCATAAAACACCAACATATGCACATTGAATTATATACAGCAACAGCTCTCTCCAAATGGCCGCCATTAGTTTCACTATTAAAAAATCTCATATGAATATCATCTTTACCACTAAACACTTAACTCGCATCTACGAAGCACACAAATTGCGTTCGACAACAAGTGATTTATAACATTAAGTCACACTCGCACTAGAAACTTCGAGAATGTTCGTCCAAATTTAAAAGAGTCTGTTTTATATGAACAGCACTTCGTCGTAGGCCTCCGGCTACTCGGCTGTCAATTCAGGAGTCAGTCTGTCAGGGTTGAAGTTTTCGAGGTGCCACATCTGCCGCTGTTCATCCTCGTTGCACGTCTCCATCACAATCTTGTCCTTTTTCCTGGATATCGCCATGCACTTTTCACTCGACCCGTGCCTTAGGAGCTTCGTCTGCAAGGAAAAACGCCTAATTCAGAATAACTGTTAGCAATAAAGTGGTCAGATAGACCCTGGCAGACAACAAGACTTTTTAAACATTCAGTTCTTTAAAGAGTTAAAAGTTTAGTAATGTATTTTTGATTGCATTGCACTACCTATTTCTCTAAAGATCGATTCATCTTGATTGAATTGAATAATTTTAAATTCTCGTGGTTTTTATTTTTCTTCCTTATTTAGAAGGTTCATTGCCTTTCATTTTCTTAATGTTCACTTCTGTAACAAATCTAATATCTAAAATTATATCTACATTTCTTACCTGTGGTTCATAAACCCACATCTGGTTACCCTTAGCCCCATGGCAAGGATACAGCACAACGTCATGTCCGGAATAGTCCAGACATGTCTCATCACGACGGATCTCTCCGGTCTTCGAGTACATCCAGTACTGAAACGTATGAGGAAATGATTAGAACTCTAGTTTTGTAGTCAGATTTTAACGTTGCGGTTAGAAGTTTTGATACAAGCTGATAATTTTGAGGTCACTTATGTTAGTAATTAAGGACTGATAAGACTCAAAGAATTTCTATTGTAGTCTTAATGGAAGAACTTGAATTTGAACTTTTAATGGAAGTAGGTAAGTATTGTATTTTATTGTAGGTACTTTGTTCATAAAGTTGAAAGCTAATGTTCAGACCCTAGTTGATTATGGTAATGATTAGAATAAAAATACTGACCCTATTTTATTTTTTGTTAACCTCAAAATATCAGCAGCAAGACAGTTATATAAAAGCTTTCTAATATTAGTTTTATGTGCTAGTTATAATAAAGATAAATTGCTAAATTAATGTATCATTAAATAAATATTTATGTACAAAGTCTCAATTATTAACCCCTACCAACCCTTACTTTTGCTTATTTTTTACCAATTAAGTCTACAAGAGATAAATGAGTACGTTAAAATTTGTTAAGAATATATACATCACATATTGCATTAGTAGTTCATTCATTAAGTGTTAAAATGCTTATCATAAACTTACATACTAATAATACCTAGCGGCAGTACCAAAATTGGAAGAGTAATCAAATTTAAAAAGTGTTTCATAATTTTAAACAAACCCGTAACCCGAAATAAGAAAGCACATTTTTACTCTAATCGTAAATATAAGTTCAAGTTATTCGCACTACTCTAAAGCAATGATTTCAGTACAATTAAAAAGGTAGTAATACTAACACTGTGGCAATGTTTCATTTAGTACGGTTAAAACTAAAAGTCATGCTAAACATTTCCTTGCACACTTTTATTAATGTAAGTATTAGATTTCACGATACAGTTTTGTTAATATGGGAAACTAAATCAATGGATCTAAATGTGGTATGGCGACAAATATACTTTACTTTTACGCTACCGATGAACTTACCGAAATGATGATGAGCACCAACCACCGACTACTAGAAAAGCGTAAGCGACGAGTAAAATGATGTGCGGCCTTAACAAACCTGGTTGCCGTACTCGCCGTGGCAAGGCCAAACGTTGACCGGCTTCCTCATGTCCTCAGGACCGCAAGCAGAGTCGATGCACATGTCAGTCAGCGGATTCGCGATCTGGTGCCATCCATAAGTTAAAAGGCGTGCCAAAAGCAAGCGTGCTCGAGTAACTTCATCACTTGATAAATAATAATTAAGGCGAAACAATTCCGCTACCAACTAAGAAACAATCATAAAAACTTTCAAGTTGATCTAACTAATAAAAAAAGTCATAAATTATTGCAATCAAGTGATAAAGCCACATGAAAATGAGAATGAAAATCAAATTAAGAAAACAAAATAAGATGAAGACACAAAAACAAACAATTTTTTGCAAAAAAATAATCCCTAAAATACCGCTCTATAACCCTAACGCACACCCCGCTTTTTGCGCAGATACCTGATCGCCACCTTGATGATGGCATTTGTGAATCATTACTGGCACACTTTGCCATTCCTCCTCTATCGACGGTCCGTCGATGCAGTAGTAGTCGGCAAATGCTTGGCTTCGTATCTAGCAGTCATCAGTATAAAAACCAAAATAAAACAGTGATTTCATGCTTAGTGTGCTCAAAATTTGACGTGCTGTCAAGTGCTCAGAGACAAGGAGTGCAAAAGAGATAACGAGAACTCCTACAAAGTGGTACTGCCGCGTTAGGTCGAATTGAAAACGACAGAAGACCTGATTTCCTCCCTGTCGGTGGCACGGGTAAATTCCAACGGGTTTATGATGATCGGACTTGCGCGCTGGAGAGTCCAAACATATCTTTTTGAAGGCCACATTTCGGATCTGTACAGGTAAGTTTGGAAGAACACACACATTAAAATCGCACTTGTTGTAAGTAACTGTTCCGTTATTTGAAATTTATTTGTCTGATATAATTAAACAAAAAACTTTAAAATAATTACATTCAAATAGTGTTTTATGAACAAACTTTTCAGTTTATGATAGATAACTGTTAAAGTTATAACCAAATATAAAGTTTTTAATAAATTAACGATACGGACCTCGCCATGAGCGACTGATTCTCCGGGAATGAAAAGCTCTGGGTAGATATTCTTCAGGTACCAGTCGAAGGACTTGCAGCCAAGTTTTTGTCTCAATGCTTTCCTACTGCTGATGTCGCCGTAGTCTCCCTTGTCATTGCCTACGCGCTGGTAGTAGTACTTAGCGTAGTCGTCCAACCACACCTTTATAAAACCACACATTTTCGAAATAAGTAAAAGTTTAAATAAAGAAATCGAACGAATTTAGGTACCTATAAAACAGAATTATACCTCAGCTAATCGAACAGAATTTTTCTTCAATACATTAACACCAGTTCTCCATTTATAAGGTGACCTCTTTCTGAATATATGTCCGACATGTGAGCATGGAATGATTTCGAGAGTTCCACCACACATCCAAGTTTTGAAAGACAGCTCTAAATTTTCTCCACCCCAAATATCAAAACCACTGTCGTAAGTTCCCAAACGCTCAAAAAATTCTTTATCGATTGCGAAAAGGCCTCCAGCCATGGTTGGGGAATACACAGGTTCAGCAGTATGCATGTGTCTTGCTCTTTCCTTGGCGGGCACAGGATGCCAGTTGAACTGGAGGTTCCAATCAAATCCACCAACATTAACTGAAGATGAGTCTCTGTAGTGAAACTCGAGTGTGTTGTCGTCAATAACGTCAATGACAGGGCACACAACTGTTGTTTTGTTTCTAGCGATTCTATCTAACAATGGCTCCAGCCAACCTGAAAGCAAAAATCCACGTCAATTGATTAATAGTAGACTGACTACATTCAAATTCAAAATTCAAAATTGAATGTACCTATTTTTTTCTACATAAAATTTTCTTTTGAACTTACCTTCTGCGCATTCGCAATGACTGTCAAGGTAAGTAAGAACAGGTGCTGTGACGTATCTAGCCCCTAGAAGACGGGCTCTGATAAGACCTTCACGACGCGTTGCTCGAACTATTCTCACTTTAGGTAGAGACGACATGTAGTCGTCTAATTGCTGCATTAGATGAGCTGCAAAAAAGTGCACCATAAATGGAACATCTCATGGTAAGTCAGATTCCTAGTTTATAAACGTAAATGTAAGTAACACAGTTTGTTGTTGTCAGAAAAAAGTATTGTAGTTAGGTCCAAGTAACGCGATCTAACAATAGACTTACAAGCACAGATAAAACTGTTTTATAGTAGCTTTAACTTTTACGATGTCATTACTATTCAGAGTAGTTGAGTGTTCTTGGGTGGTTAGTAGTTTGTATAAATTATTGCCAAGTTAATGTTGTACTTGTAGTGTCGAGAGAGAGAAAAGACTCCCAGTTTGGTACATCTGGTAAACTAGTGATAACTTAAATATGCACTTACGCATGTCAGAGAAGTCGTCGACGAGTACAATCTCCTTTATCAAATGTGCCGGTGATCTGTCCAGTACGGAATGTACAGTTCTGAGCAAAACTGACCAGGCTTCGTTGTGGAAACATATCACCACAGACGTCTGCGGGAGATCTTCTAAATACCGGCCTGGCTGTTTGCACCTGAGAGACAAATATTGATCAGTTCTATGATGATAGTGAAATATAGCTATACACATGAAGTTTCATTATTCAAACACGTGTTATCTACACACAAAAAAAACAAATATTTGCACTTACCACTCATCTCGTGGGTCGGGCAGTTTTCTCCTGATGGATATGAGGTCACTGACGTACTGGTTGAACGCATTCTTTTTCCAGCCCTCGGACACAGCTTGTTTCGTGTCCTCACTCATATTCTTTGGCAGTACGACCGGTTTTCCAAGCTCGCCGGGAGCGTTGTCCGAGCCGGGAGCAGCTATCACGCCGAGCCCTGCAGAACGTACGTACCATGTTAGCACACACTACAATCATAAAACATGCGACATGGAAAATGTCGGCAACCATGACACTAATGACATAAACTACAATTATTGAGCTAGTCAAAATGGTAACTACTACTTAAATCATTTTAATATCATTTACACAGGAAATTATAATTATTGACGTTCATAATGAAGTTTCTGCGTTTAATATGTTAATGATATTGCCTGTGACACTAATTACAACCAATACGTTGGCAGAAATAAACATATTTTCTTTTTTAATTATTAATAATAATATGCTATTTCCATCACCAGATACCCGCATTAACGAACATTATAAACACATAAAAACTGTTACCATGGCAAATTAATTAAATGTTACATACAAAATAAGCGGTTTAGGTACCTTCACTCCCAGCGATGCGATCTAGCCAATTGACGCGTTGTCCTGTCACGTGTAAACATAAATTCATGCATAATATTAAAATAAAAAAAAGCAAAGAAGTATAGTTTTTTAAAGAAACATGCAATCGTGACGCGAAAAGTAAGACATAAAATCTATGTGTAACAGATAAATAATTTAACTTTGAAAGTCAACCCAAATAGGAACTCATTTCAGCACAATCTAACGTCTATTCTCATTAGCATTTCTATTGCATACATTAGGAGAAAGACAATCGTAGTCAGAGAAGTTCCTGGGAATGAAAAGCAATTACATACAAGGGAGAGACCGTAAATTAGTTGGGAGGAGTTGATTATTTCGTGAAATAATGCCCGCAATTACCATTAATTAAATGTATTTCTTCAATTATTGCTCTGCCAATTTTGCTTCAAATTACGAGAGAGAAAAGTAAGTAAAACATCTTTAAAAGATGAGTTACTTTTAAAAATCTAACTATAGTATCATCACAAGAAAATTAATGCATTAATTTGATGCGATGTACAACAGTTTTTGTTTGAGTGAAATAAAATTTTGTTTAATTTTATTATTTGGACTAACAGTTTTTATAACTGCAGACCAGTAAAATGGGGTTCACGTTCACAAGAAAAGAATCAGTGCTTTTTTTAATACCATAACACCATATTATAGAAGTAGGCTCATGCAATGTGATCGTTGTCGTACTTACCATCGGACATGTTGTTTCCATAGGGGTCACTTTTCTTTTTTGAAGCGGTTGGCTTGGCCGCTTTCAGTGGTTTAACTTCAGGCTCATCGTACTCTAAGGGTAAAGCTGGTCCGATTGCATTTCTTGTACCGCCATTGGTCATAAGCAACGCAACCATGAACCACAATGCCGTCACTATCAGTACAGCCTTCAGCACCCACGTTCGTCTCCTCAGGAAAAACATACTGTAATATTTCATACCCAACGTCCCTTTACCAATAGACGCGACTTCTTAGCCTTTAGCACATGCTTTGCTTCTGCAAAACTTTAATTCGTATTGGTTTGATTAACCTCTACAAGGTCTAAAATCGAAAATACTTCCTTTTATAGAATTTGAGCAATAAAGTTTACACTATCTATAATCACAAAAGGGTGACTAGCATAAAATGTGAGATATGTCTGTTTCTCGTCTAGTTTGCGAGATATGCCGTTTTGATATGACAGTTGTGAGTGATCTATTTATTTTACATCACATGTCTTCAGTGCTAAATATTTTGGCTATAATCTTGCCAGGTTGTGCCAAAATTTTATAACTTTCTTCCTAGTTCGTAGTTTCATTTCTGACTCCTCTTCTTGCTGGAATGTCTGTAATCCATGTCTTGCAGCGCGAACCTGGAAAGAATACGCTCTAAGTAATCACATTTTTTAAAACATTTCTTGTTCTTTGGAAAGTCTGAAAGTTGTCTGTCGTTTCCAAGAAATAACCATTTTTATTTACTGTTACGTCACATGGCTAACCTAACCATGCAACGCATTTTGTTCTAATATTGTATGATTTATCAATTGTCTAAAATTTTCGACGGCTTAGAGTGACAAACGCATGTACCTAAGTTTTATTTCTTAAGATTGTAATTCACAACGATTCAATCCAAACAGTGGTGTGTTCGTCAAAAAAAGTGTTTGTTGGTATCGAGAGATAATTTTCACTTGTATTCACAACATTACTGAAGGAACAAAGATAGTCCTGCAAAGCTGGGTGGGGTATCCGGTCGCTGATGGATTGTGCTCCGTACATTATCAGAGTAGGGTGCTGCCGCCATTTTTCACCGGCTCCACCACGATTTGTAGGTCAAACTGCCAACTTTCAGAACAATCTTGCGACGCAAACAGTAGGAGGGATTCTTTTTTTGCATTTTTAAATCTAATGAACTGTATACCTACCCTCTTTGTACAGCAACAGCTGTATTTTAATAGGTCGCCATTATACTCGAAACGAGTACTTATTTGTAATCTACAAAGTGAAGAACAATGTACGTTACTTCTGTAAAGCACGGAAGTGAACGCACGACAAAAACAATATTTGTAATATTATTTGACTTAGACAACGATTGTGAAAACATGAGTTGAATAAATACTTAATTAACTGAAAAAGTGAAAAACTATGAATAATAATAAAAATAAAGTGTTGATAACCCACACTTTTAGTCTTCAAATTGTTCTACGAATATGTCAAAAGTACCCCACCGTTATATTAGTCGTAACCGAATAAAATAACGATTTTTTTTCCGTTGAGCGATGGTAATGAGATTCGCGAAGCATAATAACTAAATCATTAAATAAAACGGCCCCCATATTATAAAACACCTCAATTTATCAGGACTTTTTCCTGCAGACAACGTTTACAGTTACATTTATGTAAATTAAATGAAGACGTCGTCTTTGCAATGAAATGTAATGATCAATTACTTTTGGCTTTAGCTTCCTCTCGTGATACTTGAGTGACTGGGATCTTAGGTAATTTCAATCTTTGATCAGAATCCCATTGAGTCCAATCACTCGATGGTAACGTAGAAACGTAGAGACGCAATATGATGAAAAAGAAAAACCAAAAATAAACCCAAACGAACTTATTGAAAAGAAGAGCAGGCGTACGAATGTTAATTAGAAAAAGTAACCACTATTGAATACTCGTAACTACCCGATATCCACACAACATTCTTATTGCGGTGAGCAGAGCCACAAAATTTAATATAATATTAATATTGACGTCCTAAGATATATTATAATAAACTGTTTATTAATATCAGCAATGCTAGCATATTTCCAATTAGTCTTTCATTTAAGACTAGCAGCCTTTTTCACATGAAACCGAAAATAAAGTGGCACGAAATATTCTAAATTTTTCTTTTCGTCATTGACAATGCATATCATGAAACAATTCTTACCTCTGGAACAAGTAATCCTTTTCAGATTTTGGGCGTGCAAAAATCTGTAACAAGAAAAGAATTCCATTAAGTAAATCAATCTTGGTTTCATTTTGAACGCAGATATAGGCTTATTACGAGCTTATCAATCCAATAAAGTTAAGCCATAAGCCAAAATACAGGTAATAAATCAGATTAAATCTTTACGGTTTCAAATTTCGCGTAAATAACGACGGGCGAATACCCGACTATCCTTACAGCTATAAATTTGAGTGAACACCTCCCTAGGGCATATAAAGGAGTCTGAGCCAATTGGTAATAGATTTGAAACATTCATAAGCTTCGAATGGTTTATACCTATTTTAATATAGGCATCAGAGAACGTTTTGCGGACTACGATAAAAAAGTAATGCATCAAAAATACCATTAAGTATATTTTGAAATCGGTACGAAGGTACCTAAGAAGAAAATTAGCTGCAAGAAAATCCTCGGCACAGTTGAGCCCCCGACGTCGCAATGCTCTGTTCATTGGAATAGCTAAATAATGATAAATTTCAATTCATCACGAGTAGTATCTCAAAAATCTCACTAGATACTGATTAGTATCTCATGCAGGCCACGTAACCTATGACTTAGCTCAGTTTTACTGGCCATTTATCTCTCACTCATTAGATGGAACGAACAGGTGTTTTATGTTAATTAAAGTTTTATGCTCATTCGTTTTATATTCGCTTCCAGGCTGGAAATAACTTCGGTAGAACTTTAGCGCAATAAAATATATCTTAATCGTTACAATGCTAAATTGTACGATTACTACGTTTCTTTCTACTACTCGTACTGCCGACGACGACAATTACCATAAAAGGGTGTTCTAGTTGCATAATACAGTACCATAATGCAAAATTAGTAGGTGGTAGAGGTTATTGTTTTGTAAATTTATTTCCTGAACTACATCAAGTGCTACCCATGGATTTGATACTTTAGAATGATTCATATTATTCTTATCGTGTGCTAAAATTCAGGGACTGGTAATGAATTGTTATTTTACCAACGTATGGTTATGTGATGCGTGGTGTCCGAGTTAGTGGTCAACCTGGACGACAATTTCAAGCCGCGCCAAATACTTTGGACCAATTACTGCCAAAATAACCATTAATATCAATAAATACAAAATTAAAAAGTAGGTAAGTACCTAAAGTAGGTTTTTTTGTAGTAGAGTCGCTGCCTACCCCAACAACAAAAAGTCATTATATAAAAAGGCGTATGTAGTATTTTTTCTATTTTGGTGTGCACATCACATTTTTCACAACTGCTGATAAAAAATAGGTATTGGTATGCCAGCTGTAGCTGTAAGTTAAAAAGTTAAAATGTGTTTGCGCACGAGATCATTTCAACAGCGCAGCTTTGAGGCATCTCAACTCAACCACACTTGCACAAGAGCTATTTATAAACTTAAACGTAAATAAAATAGAAAAGACACCCTGTTTCTTGCAACGAGCATTTTCTGCAGTCCACAAGTTAGAATAAAGTTGTGCTGTACCAGGCGCAATTGCAAAGAACAATTTTAATTAAATAGTTTAAGCGGTGTCACAATATAATGGTACACGGAACCGCTAAGTATTTAAATTATTTTGTGGCAAGTTCACAGCCGGTTAAGCTGGCATCGCGTTAATAAAGAGGGAAATGGAATTGTGTATCTATGAAAAAGTAAAAGACTACATACACTGAAGTCATAAGCTTTTTTATGTCTATTTATGTTTCTCTTAATATTTAAATCCGACTATTGGAGATATGTTTCTATTAATTTAGCACCAAATGTAGTGTATGTTAGCAATAATAATTAGGTATCTAAAGTATTATTATCTAATCAGTAATGGACTAAAACTAAAATTCTGATTATTGGTTAGTTTGTAATATTTGCTACAATATCTGCTACTCGTTGTTATTAAATAATTTTTACTAATGAAGAATTAATAAAACCGAATGATCTTAATTTTAGTTCCATTGTTAGACAGAACGTTGCTTTTTTATTTTAAAAAAAAGCTTAAATAGACTTTTTATTTTTCTGCGCGTTCATGAGTTACAACCTTCAAACCCGTTACTTTAGGGCTATAATTTCCATTCCGCGCTATCTTCGCGGCATCGGTTTGCGCGCGCGCAGTAACCATGACCTAAGCCGGGGTTCGGTGGCACGGCGACGACACCACCCACAAGTCACGAGATGGCGCCAGTGTATAATTTGCACTATTATTTACTATCTCGCCCTCCAGAGCCGCAACTGTATTTACATCATTATTCATAATCTCCTAGACCCTCTCGGCTTTTAAGACGATTGTGATAATAATGTCCTCTCGACTAATATGGTGGAGTCCCGCTCTGCTAGAGATCGGTACTCAGTAACTTGGAGTCACCATATGTCTGATTCCTTCGGTGGTCGTCTTCCGAATGACCTCCTTCCGCCGATCCAATTTTTGAAACCACCCTTGAACGTTAACGAATGGTGGCACCACTGTCATATAATTGTTACCAACCTCATAATAATTCCGTTTGACGTTGCTATTCCGTTGTGACATAAAATCGTGACATTTGATTAAAATTACTAAAACCATAACAGGTTTAATTTAAATTTGTTAAAATCATGACATTCGGCCATCGGACAGCGTGCAGACTCCGGCGCACGAATTAATTACAAAACAAAACAACGAAATGTTATACAAAACATTTATTATTTACACATAAGTACCTACCTTAAATAACCAGATGTAGAATTTAGAAATGTTAAATTACTGTATTGAACTAATTTTATTACCCATACCATAGACAAAATTATTGTTGTTATCATGACATTTGGCCGTGATTGCTGGTTGATTTTTAAGTTTATTTTGTAGTCATTTTTGTGAGCCTATGGGTAACTAAGTAGAATAAACAAATGAAATATACATATTATAACGTAAAATAAAAAGATTTCATTAATATTTAATTTCAAATAACAATCATAATTCTATGTATATGTAAAAAAATAAACAGAAATATATTTACCTCGTATCTTATACTTAAGTGTGTGTTGTTTTTTTTTATTATTATTATTATTTCTATGTATGATCTAATATTACATGAAATGACGTCTTATTTACAATGTTTTTTAAAATTAAGTAGATGAGTCAGTAACAGAAGATTCATCATCACTAACGACATTGAGGGCTTTGATATTGATCCACGGTCTCATTCTGTCGGCAGAAACTACCGAAGAATACTTTTTTGACTTAGCGAATCCTGGTACGTTAGATATTGCGTACCGGTCATTACCTAATACTTTTGTTATTTTGTATGGTCCGTTAAATTTAGGAAGGAGTTTTTTACTTTGCCCCGGGTTATCGTTGAATCCTACTTTTGTGATTTTGACTAAATCATCAACTTGATATTGTCTTGCAGAGGATCGCTTTGCATTGTGAGTCTCTTTCATTCTATTTTGTTTTTCGTCAATACTCTTTTTTGCTTCGTTTCTAATTTCTGTAATGTCTTCAGTCATGTTTGTCATTTCTTCTGTAATTTTGTTGAACATATTGTCTGATTTTCCTTTAAATCTCATTCCAAAAAGAATTTGTGATGGCGTTTTATTCGTTGTAGAATTGATGGTGTTATTCATGCCAAATTGAATATTTGGTATCTCCAAATCCCAATCCTTTTCATTTCGATTCGAACTTTGTGTAGCTAGTGCTTTTAAAATGGTCTGATTATATCGTTCGGCTTGACCGTTAGCGCGAGGGCAAGCTACAGCATTCAAGACATGTTTTATGTTTCTATCAGTACAAAATTGTTTGAATTGTCCAGAAGTAAAAGCTGAACCTCGATCGGAAATGATTCTATCTGGTGTTCCAAAATCTTGAAATAAGTTTTGTAATGCCTTAACAGCAGTATTACTCTTCGTGTCTTTCACTGGTCTGATAAAGGTGTACTTCGAGAAACTGTCTACAATGGTAAGTATATATGCATTACCTCGTTTGCTTTTAATAAAAGGGCCAAGGTGGTCGATATGAATTGTTTGAAAAGGTACACTAACTTTGTCAATTGGAAAAATGTGGCCTTGTTTCGTAGGAATATTGTCTTTATTGTAAGCACATTCCAAACAAGCACTAACATATTTCTTGACGAAATTTGACATTTTGGGAAAGTAATACTGGTTTTGAATGCGATCTAATGTTTTTTTAACCCCAAAGTGACCTATTTCGTCATGATTTTGACGACAAATTTGCCACCTTGCTCCTTTTGGAATTACTAATCTTAGATTGTTGCAATCACCGTCAATTTTTCTGTATAGAACATTGTTTTTAATAACGTAATGTAGTTTTAAGTCTTTATACTCTTCATCTATTTCAGGCTTCAAAGTTTTAACAATACGACTTATTTCCGGGTCACCCAGTTGTAAAGTGACTATCCAATCACTTTGTTGAATATTCATCACTGATAATACATTTTCAGGAATACAGTCATCATTAGGAGCCTCAACTGGATTTCGACTGAGAGCATCGACGTGGGCCATTCTGTCACCAGGTCGATATTCGATTTCAAAGTCATATTCTTCCATTTGCAGTAGCCATCGTGCTATTCTAGGCATGAGGTCTTTTTTACTTAAGGTATGCCTAAGAGCCTTACAATCAGTGAGTATCTTGAATGGAATACCCAACAAGTAGGTTCTGAATTTTTTTAATGAACATACAACCGCTAACGTCTCAAGCTCATATGAGTGATAAACTCGTTCTTCAGGAGACGTTTGCCTACTGAAATAAGCCACCGGTTTTATTTCTTTAGAATCACCCTGCCATTGCATTAAAATACCTCCAATTCCAGCAGCGCTAGCATCAGTATGTAGCTCAGTCTTAAATGTTGGATTGTAGAGCGCCAAAAGTGGTCGACTAGACAAGATGTTTTTTAAGGTTGTGAAAGCCTTTTCTTCGGTTTCCATCCAATGCCACTCTACATTCTTCTTCAGGAGATGAGTTAAAGGTCGTGCAATTTCTCCAAAGCCTTTAACGAATTTTCTGAAATAACTCGCCAAACCAAGGAATTGTCTGGTTTCGTGCACATTTGTTGGTACTGGGAATTGTTCAATAGCTAGCGTTTTTCGTGTACTAGGTTTTATACCATCTGATGAAACTTCATACCCCAGATAATCTATAGTTGTGGCGAAAAAATTGCATTTTGATAATTTTAAAGTAAGCCCATATTCGCGAATCAATTTCAAGACTTGCTCTAGTTTTTCAAAACCTTCACTCAAAGTTTTAGTAGGGATGAGTAAGTCATCCATATATGCTAGAATCGCATCATATCTACTCGGGCCTAAAATTTGATTGACTAACTTCTGGAAAACGGCTGGAGCGTTTGCTAGCCCGAACGGCATACGATTAAATTCGTAGTGGCCGTCCGGGGTTACAAAAGCTGTCAAATGTTTGCTTCCTTCAGACAGAGGCACTTGATAATAGCCTGAGGCCATGTCTAATGTAGTAAAGAGTCGATTTCCACTTAAATTACCAATTTGATCGTCTATAAGTGGGAGTGGATATCGATTTTTGACTGTTTTAGCATTTAAGGCTCTGAAGTCCACACACAGTCGTTGTTCACCTGTTTTCTTTTTTACCATTAATATTGGGCTAGCATAATCTGAATTTGATTCTCGAATAATATTATGTTCTTTTAATTCAGAGACTATATCTCGAACTTTAGATCTCTCGGAGTGAGACAGCCTGTAAGGCCTGTACACGATTGGTTTATTGTCATTTAATTCAATTTTCATTTCAAATTCTTTTGGGGCGCAACCTATTTCTTCCATAGAACACGCAAAGCAATCTCGATAGCTTTGTAACAATGAGTATAATACGTCTAGCGTCTCGTTATCAATATTAGGTCCAACACGAATATCATCTCTATTCAGAGGTGGTAAATTATCTTTGCGCTCCTCTCTAATAAGTTTTACATTCTTAATATCAACTTCTTTGAAAATGAGAGCGCGGCTTAAAGTGGTATTAGATTTTAATAACCAAGGTGCACTTGCAGAGTTAGAGATGAGTATGTCACATTTACCATCTTTTAGACTATATATACCTTGATGAATACGGTACTCTTTTCCAGGTTCGTTTCTACATTGGGTTTCGACGTAAATATCACCAGTATATAAAGGAGTACTTGTTACTGGTATAAGTTGCAAGCCTTTGATCTCAATGTCGTTAATGTTTATTAATTTTATTGTTGATATTTCAGGTTCAGCACTAGCAGTGTCATAAAAGGTCAACGTATTATTATCTTTCAAGACGGAGATATTGGGAGATTCCGTAAAGTTTTGTCCTATCAGCAAAGGATATTTTAAATATTTATCGTCTACAATATAAACATCTATATTGGCTTGAACTTTGTCAATTGCAATCGTAATTTGGCTTTTATATAGGGGAGAAACAAAGGAATTCCCAAAACCTCTCATTACAGGTAAGTCTGAAAATATTTTGTCTATTGTTAATTGTTTAGCTTCAGTTTCTTTTAATAGTGAACAATCACTGCCAAAATCAATATAAGATTTAAGTACTTTATTTTCAATTTCTGCATTTTTTACAAATTTATCATTCTTACAACTGTTAGAGTTAATGTTAAATACTTTTTCAGATTTTACAAAACTTTTTGTATTTGAAGAGGAACCTCGATCACAGTGTTTATCATCGTGTCCGATTTTTTTACAAACATTACACTGCAAGAGAATTTTCGGACAGTGTGAAAATCGGTGTCCCTCTTCGTTACAATTGAAACATTTAAGCATGTTAGCTGACGAATTTCGCTCTTTCTTCATCTTGAAACATCTATTGGTAGTATGTCCCTCGATGCCGCAAAAGAAACATTTAACTTTAACACGTTGAACTTCCGTTTCTATACCTTCAAAGTATCCTCGTTTTTTCTGAGTTTGAGTAAAGGTCTTAATTTGAGGTTGTTGAGTGACTAAATACTTTAGTAAATCTTCTGGTTCTTGACACTTTAATGCTTGTGCACTATTTCTTAGTGATGAATCTGTTATTCCATGAATTACGCAATCTACTGCTTTTTTCCCGGTAATTTCACATCTATTCAGTAACATCAGCTTGTCATAGAAATAGATGCGAAGGCTTTCATCGGGTTTAGACCTTCTCGAAAACATTTCTTCAAGAATAACTGCAAAGTTATCCTCCACGGGAAAAGCGCGACGTAATTTATTCTGCCATTCTGCCCACGTGAAGTCCAAGCTGGGTAGAGAATAAAACCAGTTCTTTGCTGTACCAAGTAATTTCTGAGTGGCAAAATGGGACGTTTGTCTGTCATCCCAATCGTAGATTCTTGCATATTCATTTACTTTATGAAGCCAAATATTTATATTTTGGCTTTTATTCTCAGGGTCGAATTCGGGTAAAGCATTTAACATTTGTTGAGAATTAATAAGACCCTTGCTCTTGGTTGAATGTAGTGCCTTCACTAGTTCCGTAACGTCAACATTTTTGTTCTTTTTGTGACGCTTGTGAGACGGTTCCACAGATTTCGATGTCAGACGACGCTTGGAAGCATTAGAAGACCGTCCTTCAACATCGCTAGGAGCTACAATGCGCCGCCGTTTATAAGTAGCTAATGGTGGGTTTTCTGATGGGCTCTCATCTTCCGAAGAATCACTGGAGTAGCTGATCAAGCGATTCTTTCGTGCCAAACGAAGACCTCCACTACTATCAGAGGCTACCGAGTCTGCCATCGTCTGAAAAAGAGTAGTAATATTACTACACTTGTACCAATTACATTTTATTCAGCTTAAACAAATAACTTTTTTTTTTTCTTTTATACAAATATATATTTTTAAATCGAAGTATTCATCATGAAAACGAGTACTCATCATGAAAACGAGTTTTTTTATATACTGTGCGCGATGCTTCTATAGGACAAAAATAACTATAGCAAAAAGAACGATCTTGAAATGGTTTCATTTTATTTCATTTTAATTAATATATATCTTACTGACGACGATCTACATGATCCTTGTAAGATATATTACACGTGTCTTACAAATCTAAATATTAATAAGAAATTGTATATTTTACTTTATTAATACTCATTTTTATCAATCAATGTCATCTGTATATTACTCTTATGTAACGTATCGGTCACGTCATATACAAAAAAAAAAGTAGGAACGCACGCTCACGCCACACAAAAAGTATAAGGACGCACGCTCACGTTACACAAAAATATAAGGACGCACGCTCACGTCACACAAAATATAAGGACGCACGCTCACGTCACACAAAATATAAGGACGCACGCTCACGTCACACAAAATATAAGGACGCACGCTCACGTCACACAAAAATATAAGGACGCACGCTCACGTCACACAAAAATATAATAACGCACGCTCACGTCACACAACAAATTATTAGGACGCACGCTCACGTCACACAACAAGGAAAGAAAGATCAGAATAAACTAAAAAGAGTTAACATTTCAAAGACTACCTCCAAAAAATTAAAAATATATAATATCATGAATTTATGACGGTGCGGTGTAGTAATAAAACTTAATTATTGTAAGTTAATAGGTACGACTACGTTACATGATTCATACTTCAATTTTAACTATTTTGGAAACAGGAGTATAAAAAATACCTAGTCATTGTGCTGATAGTTATAAAATGTACAAGAGAAATAATAGCGGGTATACTTGTACACGAGTATCTACTAAACGCTACAGAGTTGTTAGATGAAATACAACTTCAGCGCTTTAATCATTACTTTTCCTTGATAAACTGTATTTTATATATTTAAAATTACGTTCCTATCGATCTTTTAAAACAATAAAAAAAAAAAAACATCCTGTCGGTAGGTACAATTAAGCTATTATGATAGTATCTGCACAATGAATAAGTTTGAATTCACGTCCGTGAAAGAATATTTTATAGGATGATGAAAATATATCGTACGATTACAATTGAACGTATATAATTATGTATTGTACTTACATAGGCCGTAGCACACACTAGTAGTGTGGGTGGGTTTTTTTGAGACTTCTGAATTGTGATAATAATGTCCTCTCGACTAATATGGTGGAGTCCCGCTCTGCTAGAGATCGGTACTCAGTAACTTGGAGTCACCATATGTCTGATTCCTTCGGTGGTCGTCTTCCGAATGACCTCCTTCCGCCGATCCAATTTTTGAAACCACCCTTGAACGTTAACGAATGGTGGCACCACTGTCATATAATTGTTACCAACCTCATAATAATTCCGTTTGACGTTGCTATTCCGTTGTGACATAAAATCGTGACATTTGATTAAAATTACTAAAACCATAACAGGTTTAATTTAAATTTGTTAAAATCATGACACGATGCTATGGCATTTTCACCAATTATAGACGTCTGTCGGCATGTTACGTGATAGATAACAAATGAGCGGGTTTGGCCAATGAATGTTTACGTAATTTCGAATTATTTTCTACTTACTATACCTAGTTTAAATACCATAGGTTTAATAATGGCTGGGGTACGTATGTCTGAAGGCAGAATACCTAACTAGGTTACTTGTTTCAGAAATAGCAACTCTATTTTCCCAGTTTACTACTGCAAACTTATCCTTTTTACTCGACTGCGGCAAAGCAAAAAGGAGCGTTATGTGTTTTTTAGCCTGTTCGCACCTAACTTCTAAACCACCTGTCAGAATTTAACAAAATATGTGTTGCTAGAACCGTCTTAACTGTCAGGTGATTATAGGCTATGTGACATCACGCTAATAATTTGATGTAGCACCCTCTGGAGCACAAAACCTGAAATATTTTTTTTTATTCAAATGGTATTTTGTTGGGTATCAAATAAAAGAGCTTAATTTGCACATTTTACTGGTTGGTTTTAAGAACTCGGTAATTACGTTGAATTGCTCAGACATTTACGTATATTCCGAATTCGTTCTATCTCCAAATCTTGCATAAAAGACGTTATCTTAATAAATATGATCCCAAAATAATATAAACAAAAATAAAAGTTGAAAAACTAAAACACAACTACGGAAAATCACGCCGTGTAAGCCACCTCTTAGGATAGTCTGGGATACGACTACGGGTATCTTATACACATCACTATTTGGTAGAATTTCAGAGAAATATGCCTATTTTCTTGTTTCATACTTTTAAAACGTGATTTTTCCGTAGTCGGATTTTAGTTTTTACTTTTGTTTTTATAATTTTAATACAGAGAAGTCTTGCTTTAGACATCTCTGTTAAAAGTTTCAGAACAAAGAGCAAATTCTACGGATATTATGTTTAAAAAAGTAGTTATTCAATCGAAAAAAAAAACAAACTTACTAACGGCCAATTCTTTTCTGAATTATGTTATGATAAATTAATATCGAGGGATAACAATATATCAAGTCAATGATGAAATCAGTTTCACGAAAGGAAATTGTGAAAAAATGCGTGGGTTCCTTAAAAACAGTCGGATTTTCTAAAGCACAAAGACAAAATGAGCCAATTTGGGTACCTTTAAGAGACAGGATAGCTTTAGGGCCCACTTCGTCACATCGATGAAACCATCAAAATGCGAAGAGGAAGCAAGAATAAAACGGCCAGCTATCATTCAAGAGGAAGAAAAAAGAGGGGAAAATAAAAAGAATTTTTGGAGGCAAAGTATTTAAATTCAATGAAGCTCGGAGCAAAACTTAATTAGGCAAGAAAAGTCGACTTGGAGAAACTTTGTGTCTCTTGTGTAAAGGTAGACGCTTGATAACTTCTTCATTGTTTAAGATATAAATGATCTTTTTCTGCTGGGAATATATTTTTTTATAAAACAAATTAAACTTCGTTCTAGAAATGAATATCATTTTAATGTGAAAAATAATTAACTGAAGCCATTTCATAAGAGGATAAGGTTGTACTAAGAGAGAATACATTTTTCGAATTAAAACACAGACGCAATTTATGCAAGAAAATATGTTACATGTCATATTGAACTGAATATACTTTGTATTTTAATGCTCATATGCATTGTTAATAGATTATTCTTTTAGTATTCTCGTTGAATTTTACGGACAGACAAGCAAGCTTTAAAATTTATATCATTTAATGTTTGATTAAACGCGTATAATATTAAATTAAGTAATATTTCCTGTTGGACGTAGATATATACATCCTTAAAATATCCTCATTTTACGAGAACCGTGAACCAATTTGACGCCTGATCAAGTCGCATAAAAACTCGTAAAGCCCGTTTTTCATGTAACTACGAGACCCCATGGGTATTTGTCACAAATTTATAAGAGGATATAATTTTGGGTTTATTAAGGTATGGATAAAGCTAAAATCATAAATAATGTTATTATTTTCAAGTCAAAATTTGCAAACATAATTACCCACCTATGAAGATATGGTTACATATTTAATTTCTATTTCTAAGACATGCTAAAGAAACCTTATGAGGTTTATACAAGTGAGAATGGGCTCACCCACAGGTAAGTATTTGGTTTTGTTATTACACTCATATAGTATATTTTGTGGAATGTCATTGAAAGTATTAGCTAACATGTATTTCCACGTCCTGCTACCATATTAAACATTATTTTTATTTTATCTATCTAGTTTTCTAGTTTCCACGTTGACAGGTAAGGTGATTATATAATCATATTATCGCAATTATAACTCACTGTGCAGCAAAAAAACGTTAATACAAAAGGTTTGGGCAATTAATGCAGTTCAAAAAAAAAGTGGACATACCAAACCCTTATCCGACTTATACGACATGCACGGGATGAGAAGCATTATTATTTTATGTTAAAATCCCAATCCAGCAGCGTAGTTATTTATTATCAGTTGATATTATTATTTATTACTAACAGCGTATTATTGTTTAGTACTAATGATTAGAGCGTTAGGCTCACGATCTGGAGGTTCGGACATTGTCGAAATCACTTTGTGAGACTGCCCTTGTTTGGCTAAGAAAACGCAGGTTGAATCACTTGATAGTCCGAAAAAGTGAGGTGATTCCGTGTTTCGGAATGCACCTCTACTAACACGCACTGGAGCAGCGTGGTGGACTATGCACCATACCCCCTCCGATAGATTAAGAGGAGGCTTGTGCCCAGCAGTGGGACGTATATGACTATTCACTTTATTTTATGTTATTCAAAATCAAACCAATCAGTTTTCATCAAAATCAATCCGACCGTTTGCGTGATTGCCAAAAACCCAAACTCACTTTAACTTTTAAATAAAATCTATTTTCAAACGAGGACGCCGGCTTCGAAAAAGATACAAAGCAACCGTGCATGCAGGCTAGAATGTGCCTAGGCATACCGGTCAGGGGGTAGTGACCTCCCCTTCTACCACCCCTAAGAGTGCCACTAATGACATTTGCGAGGTATTAAAGCCATGCATAGCATCGGACCTCACTCCGAAATTAACTTTTTTCTATCCTCTTTTTCCATTAACACATACTTCTGTTGGCGAAGAGGATATTGTTGTAATGAATTTCATAAAAAAACATCAATTATATATCCGAATATGTAAGGTTAGATTGCAGCTTTAATATTAGTATTGTTTGTAAAGTAATAAAATGATAATGAGTGCGCTTACCAGACGGCTAGACGGGGTAAAGACCTGGGAAAAAACTCAGTTCCCACGGAGTCAAATTGAAATATTTTTTATTACAATTGCATGACGAATAACAACGTAATATAGTCTAAAAAACATAATTAATTTAGGCAATATGGTTATTTTAGAGACATTTAAAGTGAAGCGGTAACGTTTGTAGGTCTCTGTTAGTTCCTAACTTTCTTACAAAGGAAATTTAACGTTACCTACTCACCCACGATGCTGTATTGCAAATCGATAAACATTACGTTATGTAAACGTCTTAGATAATTTTCTGCTTTGAGTTATTTTTGTTTTGTGAATTATTGTAACTATGTCTAAGTATAAGAATCAATCATTAATTATTAAAGGACGCTACACACGTAGCAACAATACAGAGAAAAGAAAAAGAAAACACTTGCATAAAATCACATAATAACATTACATATTGTCATATTGTTATTGTGGCAGTCAGGCATTCGCTTCCGTAAAAAACCGGACATGTCAAATCTTTAGGTTATGTATGCGGACCCTGTGAAAAACGGGATAATGATTGGCACATTTTTATTGGCTTCCTTCCCATGGTACCTTACTTGGTTGCACAAATAGAGAATACTGGGGGCTCTTATACCGTATCGAATAATGGTAAAGACAATAATTACATTATATTATTGTAAAAAAAAAGACATAAATGGGTGAATATCAAAATGTGCCAAGTATGGTGGCGACAAGACTACGGTACAAGAAAGAACAAATTGAATAAAGAAAAGCAGCTAGTCTCCTTACTATTAATGAGTTTTTACAACGGGAAAATTCCCACTTTGGGAAGATTCCCGGGAACAGCAATTCACTGATCATAACTGATTGAATTATTAATTAAAGAAGCTTAATTATAAACGTCCATTCAACATCTCAATTACCTAGTTACGACTGAAGCTTAACTGTACAAGCAATCATGATGAAGTTAAAACAATTTCCAATTAATTTGTGATTGTAAGTGAAAAGAATTTTTACAAAAGGAATAAATGCGATTTGCAAACCAACGATAGTGAGAAGAGTTGTAAAAATATTTAGCATTCCACAAAATAGAAGAATTAAGTAATAATGAATACATGATTAATGTCTCCGTGGTCCAGCAGTTTTAGCGTTGGGCTCACGATCCGGAGGTCCCGGGTTCGAGTCCCGATGGGGATAATTATATTTCAAAAAAACACTTTGTGATCATTATTTTGGTTAGAACATTACAGATTGATCATCTGATTGTCCGAAAGCAAGATTAAGCCGGTGTCCCGGTTACTAGTTACTGATGTTAATAATTAGTCGTTACAGGAGCCATATCAGGGCCTTTGATGGCTCAATAATAATCTTGACACCAGGGTTGCTGAGGGTAATCATCCACCTCACAACCCACACGATAGAAGAGTAGAATACATGATATTAAGTAGCATGTAATTTGAAGACGAAGTACAATTAAGACCATAAAATCAAATTAAATCATTATGGCAACTGTAAGATTAGCGTAGATCCAATAAAGTGTTAGAACTGACAGACCACTCGTGAGAATAAAAATATTTCATAAGTTCCGTAGAGCGGAAAATGTATTGTTTCACGCGGCTTTACCATTGTTAACAAAAACTGGAATCGTATCGTGATGCAATGTGTAGGAAATATTAAGAGAAAAACAATCGCATAATGCCGACCATTAATATCACTTTATTGATTGATTGCGTTGCAAATGTCTTTGAGAATCTGACATAAATGTAGCAGTAATGGATTAGAAGCAGGGAAAACGTAATAGATAAAATTATTTTAGGATCGTCTTCCTCATTCAACCAGCAATATGAAAAAATGAAGACCAGACATCAAATCTACTTTCTTGTTGACATTTTAATTGCACAACATGTCCGGAAGTGGTAAGAAGTGAAAGGATTGTACGATCGAACCGAAATACAAATATGACTTTCAATAAGTGTAGAAAATAAATGTATTTTTAGTATATCTTGTTTCTCTAATATCAGTATAATTTTTAAGTATTTTGAGCTGTAGATAAGATGTGTTGTACCCTTACAGAGTTCCTGTTTGTACTTTCGTCAATTTTGAAGTTCTCTTTAAAAACTCCAGGGGGGTTAAAAATGCCACATCGAAGCAATTCATCTAAAACAGCAACATTGCTTTTTGACATTTTGTGTGCATTGCGCACATTTATATGCGCAAATGTCAAATTGCAATATTGCTTTTTTAGATGAATTGCTTCGATGTGGCCTTTCTAACCCCCAAGAATGCAATAAATATAATTATCGTTTGTTGTCTAAAATAAAATAAAAATGTGTTTAATAGAACCGAGTTCTCCTGGTAGCAGATAAGCACGTGCCCGGTCACTACGTGTTTAATGTATTCAAGATGAAGGTAGAATGTAGTCACCGGTGACTGCCACTGGGAGTGACACGACTTAAATTACTTTCTTCCCGGCTCTTTCTTTTTGCCACGTCATACCGCCCTGGAAAATGCACACGAAACAAAAACACGCCTTCCGGGCATTAGTGGAGATAAAAAATGAAGATAAAAACTGTTCTTTTTCGACGTCGCACTCGTAAATTGCTCGCGAGAACATGTAAAGTGACTGTTTTGTAGTAAATTGGATTTGTAACGTAAGCTAGCAATAATGCTGGCGGTGACATTTCATATACAGTTCCAGGGTGGTATCAATTACAATTACTTTGGTCGTTTTATACTTATGTATTTACTACTTGCTTTTTTGCACTGACAGCCCTTTGAGTAGGGTAGATTTCATATGATTGAATTATACATACAAAATTAAAATTAAACACTTATGTTTTATCTTTTGTATTCTTCTACGCATATATTTATTTACAAAATCTAGGAATCGCTTGAATATGTTTTATTTTGTCTGCGCCCTTTCATTTTTCTTATCAAACCTTGATGCTGTCTTTAGCGTAACATGCAAGTCAAATCTTGGGACATATAGAAACATTTATATTTATGTGGTAAGTTATTTTTTGATTGATAGAATGAAGCTCTCGTATTCAGATTGTTTATATGTGAATCATGGCTTAGTCGTAAGTACGGCACTTACATCCGTTACGTTCACCGACAAATACAAGGATAATTTTCTGATCTGTGTCTGTGTGTGAATAATGTAATACTCGACGTGTCAAGTAACAAGATGTTTATGCATAATGTCATCAGTCAGAGCCAATCCATCAATATTCCTAAAAGCCGCCAGTTTACGTCTCACTAGAAACTCAGAAATCTTCTTATCGAAATATTATACTCCACCTGGTAGATTGCTTAGATTTTCTTTTAAAATGCGTAAAAAAGCAAAGAAAATAAAGAAACAGAGTGTATAAAGAGTACTTGCAACATTTTACGATCGCGCTGTAATATAATATATGAAGTATTTTACCTGATTGCAAACAGATAACGTTACGTTTTATTATGTCAGTAAAAACGTTGTAAAATTTATAGCACAGAAAGTCATAAATCATTATTTATTGTTATAAAAAAAATAATGAGGAATGTACAAGAAAATATTTTTTATTAACAATATCACTAATAAAAATAAAATGTAAAACTAAAATACCTATCTATAGTCAAGATTTAAATGAATGAAGAGAAAATGTTATTTGTCCAAAATATTTTTCAAAAAAAGAACACAATTTCAAAAATCGCTGACACCAAAAGTCATGTAATTTTTTTTTTGTTTTGGTTTTCCCCGAAGGGTAAGGCAAAGGGAACTATGCCCATACAGCCATGTCTGACGTATTTTTTTTCTTGATGATTAATGAAATGATGAAAGGTGATGATGATGAAACCTAAGCCCCCACCCTCGGAGTAGACTCCTACTCCGAACCCCAAACGAATTAACTCAAAAGTCCGCATAAACTTTTGAGTTATGAAGCGGCTTCCCGGCACGAAGCGAAAATAGGCAGATACACTTTGTTTATTGAATACTCCAATATAATAACACTCGCGAATGTCTTCCGACTAACTTAATGCGATCATTAACCACAAAACACCACTTCATATTAATTATTTAGATTACTCAATGAAGAAAGCAACTGTCCCGTTCCCGTTTCCCGCCGAAAAGCCGACCACAGACCAAGTAGACTCAAGTCATGTAAAAATTTATATAAATACTTTTTTTTGTTTTGGTTTTCCCCGAAGGGTAAAGCAAAGGGAACTAGGCCCATACAGCCATGTATTACGGATTTTTTTTCTTGATGATTAATGAAATCATGAAAGGTGATGATGATGAAACCTAAGCCCCCACCCTCGGAGCAGACTCCTGCTCCGAACCCCAAACGAATTAACTCATAAGTCCGCATAAACTTAAGAGACTTTGTTTATTGAATACTCCGATATAATAATACTGTCGCAAATGTTTTTCGACTAACTTAATGCGATCATTAACCACAAAACACCACTCCGTATTAATTATTTAGATTATTCAATGAAGAAAGCAACTGTCCCGTTCCCGTTCCCGCCAAAAAGCTTATATAAATACTTAATTATTCTTTTTTTGACAAAAAAAAAGCTGAAATATATAGTAAAGTAAAACAACATTATTCGTAAAATTTAATTTTAATTCAAATAGTTTACCGGTTTAATAGATCTTTAGAAAAGATTGATACGACAGAAGTATCACACGACCCAACAAGGTTTCTACTTACGCGAGTGCCACTAACAAGCATCTATAAATTGAAACGCTATCCCTCTGTCATGCCGGATGGCAAACAAACGCCCTTGGCATAATCACTTGACTGGTTCAGCCCAATATAAATAATACAATTATAATAATTATGGCAATGACGAGTCATTACTTAATCGAGGGAAGCAGGTCGAGGACCCTGATTTGCGACATCGTATCTTTTGGAATCTTCTTCTTCTATCGTGTGGGTTGTGGTTACTATTGAGTCGCCAAAGGCCGCTGACATGGCTCATGTAACGACTACGTACTTACGCACACAAGTAGTAACCGGGACCAACGGCTTAACGTGCCTTCCGAAGCACGGATCATCTTACTTTCGGACAATCAGGTGACCAGCCTGTAATGTCCTATCCAAACTAGGGATCACAAAGTAATTTTTGTGATATGTCCCCACCGGGATTCGAACCCAGGACCTCCGGATCGTGAGCCCAACGCTCAACCACTGGTCCGCGGAGGCCGTTATCTTTTGGGATGGAACAATTGATTGTTCCTGCACTTTCTCTGTATGTTCTTTCTAAATTGTGTAGACACTTTGTTTGTTTAAGCGTGAACATTTCGCGTTTATGACCTGGGATTTTTTATAAACGTAATTATGTTCTGCCGTGCAACCTTGTGCCAAAGAAAATAGAATAATACGTATAGAACGGACATTTCGACCCTCAAAATCTCGTGGGACTCACTTTAGTTTAACAGCTTACGGCCACGTAAGTTAAGGAGTAAGGGAGCGCGCGCAAACTGTCTCTCTTGCTCGCACTTATGCTGTACGAACGAGTTATTGTATAGAGTGGCCGGGCTGTACTTGCACTTCACATTTCAACTGTGACATACAAAACACTTACACTAGAAATATATCTTAGCATTTCTTCATTGACGTTCCAGTGTCCTTTGGGAACTCCAAAGAAAATTGCGAAACATATGCCTACATACGTATAACCTTTTAGATCAGCATACTGCTGATTAAAGGTCTGGGGATTTTTTCATTAGACCAATGAGCAAAGGAAATGATAGGTGTTCTATTAGCCCGGTATTTCCTAATTACACCTTTTGCTGTAGTAAGTGAGAGAAATGAGGCGGTGGTAGGAATTCGAACCATTTGTGCTCGGGTTGGAATAGGAGAGCGGCTTAAAATGGTCTGAATGGATGGAATGGACTAAGCAGTTCGTAAGTCCGCACTACTTTTTAATTAAATTCAAAGATGAGACACTCCTGAGTTAAATTTTCTTCTTAAATACTAGTTTCTAGAAATGATTTGAATTGTAGTAGTAGTAACAATGAATTTTGATAAAGAAAAGAAGCAACACAAAACTACAAATTAGAGCAAAATTTAGTACCTACTAACTTAGATATTACCAAAACGACCAAAACAGACAGCTAGCTAAAGATTTATAGTATTTTTTGTAACAAATACTTTAAAGAAAAACACTTAACGCACACACACACTACACTTACAACACAACACACACACACACACAACACCATACACACACAACACTAACACATAAAACACACTTTAAATCTTTTAAATCCTAACACAAAAGGTAATAAATGCAAAATCGAACTCTCAATTCAATATTGCGACATTTCCTTCGCCGACTTCTATCGATTTCATTTCTTTTATGCTGTTTGATCTGGAAGCGGCCTATTTATTTTACAAACAAATATCGGCCAAGCTTACCTACTTACCCCACCAAGTTTGCACAAGGAGTCGATACCGCAAGACTTGGCTACCTATATTTATATAAAGGCAATACAGTATCAAAGAGTAAACAATAAGTAAAATAAAACACTTGCAAAACGGATAAGAGCAAGCAAAAATGTACCTTAGTCATAAGGATTTTAGTAAAAAAGTATCATTAACATGCGCTTTGGAAAGAATATCAAGGATAGGCCACGTTTTTCTCAATTAACAAATAAATTCTGGTCGGAATTCGATGCCACCTTAAAATATATGGTTTAAAGTTAGATTAAGATCAAAGACAATGAGAACGCGAATCGTTTTTAAAAATGCTTTATCAAAGAAACTGAAAGAGACAAACCCCTAATTCTTCCCCTGCTAAAACAACTGTATCACAAAGTGGCGTCGTACCATCACGTGCGCTACGTTAAACCTGCCGTCACCAGCGCAGCGTCTGACGCGAGGGATCCTGTCGTTTAATGAGACCACAATTTTACCGCACCGTATTGCCGACACTCAACGTCGAGCCGAAGCTTAATTGAGCCACACTACATTCGCTCCACTGCTGATATACGTAACGTTATAATCTGAAATCGGCAATTGTTCGTGGGTACTAGCACACAGGATTCTAGCTACGATGAGTGCTCTAATTTGCTAAGCTAATGGCTAGCCATTGCAATTTCTGATAGTGCCGTCGATTGATTATGAGGTATCCGAAAAGTGAAACTATGACCAAGTGATGTTTGAGATAGAACGGTCATTTTGTAGGAAAAACAGAATGAAATCTAAATCTTTATCTACTTAATTACTCATCAGTGTTAGTCCGTCATTAATGTTATGTGTTTCCTAAATTTAGATGTCACTGTCATTTTCCACATGAAGCCCTCATAACTTGATATGAAATTCAAGAACATTATTATACAGTAGCTGACCGCAGGATGCGACATTATTATCCCACGATGCTGTTAATATACATTTAATAACTGGAAATGTCAACAAGAAATGAAACAAAGCAGATAGCGAATATCCCCTTGAGAATAACTTATGTCAACTATTTCGAATTTGCAAAATATCTTCGAGACCCTTGTTAGAGTTAGACAGCTGAAGGAGGATAACACCAATGTTATCATAATAAATGAATCCAGATAAGATTCTCACTAGAATAATATCATAACTGTATAGCGATGACAATAGAAACTAAGGAACTGTTTATAATTATATTGAAATAAAAAGAGCAATTTTGTTGCGGATGAATAAATACAATACAAGAAACAGTGATACGGGGCATGAAATAAAGGGCAAGATATTTACGGCCTTACTCGTAAAGCTAAATAAAGGTGACATCAATACGCACAGCTGCAGTCAAGATTCACCATTTTCCCAAACACTAATAGCGCCATCAAAAAGCCATAACATCCACTACGCACTGTCTGTACTATGCTTAATTCTGTATATTATGTATATGGGCTCAGAAGGACGCTCCCTAGTGCAGTGTGAAATATTAAACGTGGCGTATAAATTCCTCGGCAGCCATCGTAAATTGTATTCACGCGTCGAAGCGGCTTTTCCTATCTTATTTGGAAATGTTTGGCATATGAATTGCTACATGATACGTATACCTTTGCAATCGATAAAAAGCGGAGTTCCACGAAAAAGTATAATTTAAGAAAGTTGTAAAATGGAAGTTTTCGAGTTTTTTTTTTTCGAATTATTATTTTTGTGTTCCATTTAATTAGCTTATAATTTATTTTATTTCAATTTACTTAAATATTAAAAGATAACTCACGCTTTTCTGTAACTGGTGCGACAATTACAAAAGCAGTTAGTTCATTCTCATATAATTTATTGATGTTATCAATAAAATCACGTTCAACATACCAAGACCTTGTTGAAAGGCCACGCTCATCATCATAACAAGTGACATGGTCATGTATGTATTCTATTAAGAGCTCTCTCTGAAATTTGAATTCCTCAAGTCGTGACCGAGGCTAGTCGTGATACACGCACTATGTGGATAGTGGCTACATCGGACAAGGTCACGGTTCTATACGCTGTTTGCGGATGTTACCTCAGCCATCGTTTACCTGTCAGTTACTTAAAAAAAATGGATGTTGACTGTATTCGATATTCAATGAACAAGCGCGTTAGAAAAGAACCGGTACAATTATAAAAGCCGTGAAACCAGTCGCTCTAAGTCTAAGCTACAAATTAAAGCATCACATCCATTCATAGTAAGTTAAGCGGTTGCCGCACGAAAGCGCACAATCGCACGCCCGGGACCAATATTTGGGTCGTTCCAGCACAAATTATCAAAGGTTATAGGCGCTTTGCGAATAAAAATTGTAATAAAACAGCAATCGCAACCGACGAACATACATTAAGACCATTATCACGATATTAATGACCAACGTCGACAAATCACAGCGAGCTCCTAAAGTGATGGTAATAACAATAACAAAGATAGATTTAGATAAACAAAGTTTTTCAATAATAAGAAAAGTTATGAATTCCGAGGTGTTAAAGTTGCGGCAGAATGGACAAAGTCTGTAAAACCTCGCAGCGTCGCGGATTAACATGATAAAGCCTCTTAAGGGGAGCTTGACGACGAGATGAAAATTCAAGGTAATAAACATGAATGGAATTCATAAAACCAGATGAAATCAATAAAAACGTAACAGTGCGCCGATCAGAACCAGTGCAGTGGATCAATCTGGCCACAAACGGTGCCAGAACCGTTGCAGTAACTACTAACTACTCGCGGCCGCTTCGACGCGATTAGCTCTTAAACGCGTAGTAGCGGTGCTTTGGACGTGTGGGATACGACCAGCACAGTTTGACCTATTACTTTTCACTAAATTCATGCAACATTCTTACTGAAAGCTAAGAAAGTTATAGGGATCAAGTTAAAGTGGTAGAGCGAATTTTAGAAGCGTTAGAATAACCGCAACGGCCTTGATGTAATTTTCTAGATTGAGGCAGTATTATTGATACTGTAGATATAATGGCGGAAATGAAAGTATACCTAGATAATAGTCACTACTATTGATTTCTAATAACAAATAACAAGTTATCAGGAACGCAACTTTAAGTGCACAATAATGGATTGTATTTTGATTTCAGAAGGACACATGAAAGCGAAAACTTTTAACTTCCTGCGACTTCGACTTGGATGTATCCTATTTATCATGATGGAAGTGTGATGGGCTTATCACATGATACCAAATACTTCGTCATATCCATAATATGATTGTTGTTTTCTCATTAAGCTAAACCCATCCCATTAGGCCTAAGAAACGTAAATTTATGTATTTGTTCTAATACATAAAACAACGAAAGTAACATACGTATATTAAATATCCTACGATAATCCCTTGAAATAGGTCACCAGGAAAGTCAAACATTTTTATTACACCGTGAATGATTCCTAATTTGAACGTAATAACATCAGTTGGTGTAGTACCCTTAATAGAATAAGCACTAACATCCGGAGGCCGCTGACCTTGCTGTGGAGCGGTAGTTTTATATTCTAAATAAAACCAACTACTTGATTGCTTCATCTGAATCGTGTTATGATTCATCTATGACCATTAATGTCTAATGTGGTTCTATTTTTATCATTGTTCAATATTTTCATTATTCGTTTTAAGTCTTCGTAACAAAACGTATTTACTCATTACTTATATTGCTGATTTACCTGTCACTCTGCCTACCTCATCACGGGAATGTCCTTATGTATTTTTCATGTCCGTAAGGGGTATGGATTATGAAAGTATTTCATTGCTATTTCAATTTGCATTTCATACGTATATTCAACTTTTGCATGTAAACACTGCAAATCGCGTAAAATACTACAGCCTTAATCCGTAAAACCCCGTTTTATTTACAGATCGGGTAGTTCCATTAAATTTATCTGCGATGCCCATCGAACGGGCACCCCATTAGACAAAATACTATCGTAATAATGTTCCTAGTAATGACTCTCGGGTTCGGACGTTTGGTCCTCACTTTCCGAATCTAAGTTGACATTAAAGTTGCCCTGAAATAAATTGATTGAATTCGTGGTCGAGCTTCCATCACTCACAATAGCCAGTTAAATGACTGGGACAAAATAACATCAACCGCCCTGTATTAAAAATGTATAATGCCATTACGCTACATTTTTCTCATTGCATTAAAAAAGTGACATGTTTTTTCTGACTTCATAAAGGTTAAGCTTAAGTACCTTTTACTTCAATCGCCACCCCGCTTGAATTCTGTTGACAAAAGGAAAACATATTTAATAAGTACGATTGTTTACGAAATAAACGGTTTTTACAATCAAAACAACCATACCAAAACAGAGAACTCACAAAAAGCATTGTACAAATCCACTTAATACAATCGAATCACAAATTAGCCGCACTCAGGGTCACGATAATAGACAACGTAGTCTGGCTTAACCCTTTCGAGACCGAAAATCATACAGCATCCTAAGAACGATCTCATAAAACCCTTGACGTACACAACTCGTTCGTTTGTAGATCGGTCGGATTTGAAGGGTACTAGGGTGTACTCGTGGTCCTCGTTACCCAACTCATTAGACCACGGGCGCTAACCGTGCCGCGATTTTAGTTTCCGACCCGACGCGCCTCTGAGCACTTATATCCTCCTATATCCGCCCTTAATAAGGGACTCGACGCCTAATTGACTTAACATTGGATTAATAACGGTTTAGGCTTCGAAATATGCCTTCCGTGTATATTTATAAAAAAAACGTATATTTAATTAATGAAATTGGTTTACTGATTTTGTATTAGACTTTAAATATTGTAACCTTATGTTTTTTAGCTCATATTATTTATTAAACTGTTTATGAAGCATCTCTAACATTTTAAAACATGTAACTAACTAAAAACAATGCCAATTAAAAATAATCATTTTGTGAGAGAGAATTAAGTTTATTAGATAGATCTTTGCTCGAAAACTCAGGCGAAGGTGATCAATCATAAAACTATTTGACGCAAACTTTTGTCCAAACTTATCTCACGTTCTTTAATTGAATAGTGAAAAGCGACTTCTTGAACTTTGTACAACAAAGTTGTCTTCGACCCACCTATTATCTATCAACTGACATTTTCAGAAAAATTTTTACTTATTTTTACACGAAATAGTAGAAATAATTAGATTCTTGCTAGTTTTTTCCTAAAACATTTTTTAGCATTTTTAAATACTATTTTTCAATTGATATTTTTTATGAATAAAAACAAAAAAGAATTGAATTCTTTATGAATATGAACAAAATTAATCCACAAATCACCAACAAAAGTACAAATTCCTTTTGAAGTGTTATGAACCAATAAAGGTATAAATAATTATTTATTTCCCTTTTAAGTAAATATATACTTTACCTCGAAGCCGTTATCGACTCCGTAATCCTCTCAACATCAATTATTTCGTTTTGTGGCGCTCACAATCCTAGGTCAATACAGTCGTAATTTTATATAAGGTTATGTCCCCCCTTCATATTTGCCACCACCCTCTCTTGACCTCCTAAATCCTCCTAAGGATTCTACAAGTAAAACTTTCCACTTTAGGTGGAATAAGTTCAATTTATCTTGGCAACATTTAGCATTAACTTTCACCCAACTGTTTTTTATTGTCGGTTTTTCGCCGATTCCGCCTAATGCCGGTATTTCAGATAAACACCTCCGAATTTTAATAACCGCGGAAATTTAAGAAAGAACGTTGAAGAAAAATAAAAGAATTTTCCCGAACACAAAGTTTCACGTGGCTGATTCAATTTTAAGTCTTTGATTGCTTTGAT
Organism: Pectinophora gossypiella; assembly: GCF_024362695.1. NCBI lineage: Eukaryota > Metazoa > Arthropoda > Insecta > Lepidoptera > Gelechiidae > Pectinophora > Pectinophora gossypiella. The sequence goes on along the minus strand of NC_065416.1, from coordinate 5,320,089 downwards.
AACTTATGTTAAATGAAGTTTTTTTTAAATTTGCTATTGTGAGTTGATTTCACCCTTTAAATTTATCATAAAACCCTCATTTATGTTTCATCTATCCACTAATCTTGTTATTTTTCAAAACCTCGCGCTTTACGTATTTCTTCTAAACCAACGATGCCTTCCATTTTTAACCCTGAGATGTTGTTATCATAATTGTACATGACGTCATCGCCCATCGACTACATTCACAACACCTGCCGAGTCGTCGAGTCACGATCGCCTGCATCTAAACAACTTTGAACAGCTTCCGTTCAATTCATCGCATGGAGATTACCTTTTTGTTGCTAGTGCACGAAGAAACAAAGAATACTGTAATTGGATTTTTTGGTTGGCTACACAACGTTATGAATACGTGGATTAAAATTTAGATTATAACTTATATTACATGAAATAATTTTTATGTCATGTATGGTAGACAGAGAATGATAACTACACTTAATAGTTATTATGTACTGTAATGCTAAAACATTTCGATATAGTTATGAAAAGCAACTAAAATGGTCGTGCATATAAGAAAATAAATATGAAATACATAAAAAACAACTAAAAGGGTATCTCTTTTCTATCACACCACTGAAACTCGCAATAAAATTCCGTATTTATGATCGTATTTCTATATATTAAAATAGATAAATATAAAGATAACAAATAAACAGACGCAAAGGGAGAAACAAATAGCTAGCCAAAAGGTAAAATTATGTAAAACAAAATTTTACTATGCAGCGGCCAGTCGTATACTTGTGCATTGAATATTTTATTCAGGTAATATCAATGTGTCTCCTAGAAAATTGTACGCTGTTTTAAACGAACGTAAATATCAAATAGTTACACTGAGTTGTTGTAAATAGATTCTGACGCTTGAGTTAATTATTTTCACTAAGACATTCGCTCCGTTTACGATAAAAATATGCCAGTTTCCATGTTCAGACAACGATGCGGCGTACATCGATGTTATTTATTTACACCTGACAGATGCTTAAATAGTCACTACGGAAACAAGACAAACAATGTCTGCACGACAAATGGAAACTAGATTCTTGAACTGGCTCTTCCTAGTACCTAAAATATAACTTCAAACAGGACAAGTCGTGTAGAGTGCATCAATATTCATCTGTCTACACCTAGACGCAAAACAAAACAAATGACGATGGCTCCGGCTAAGAATGGAACCCGGAACATTGACACCAAATAGACAATGAAAGCCGTCTCAGCTACACCACAAAATATCAGGTATCAGGAGGTAGAATATCAAAATTTCCAGCGATGGCGGAACTAAACTACAATTCCTTCGAATAATGTAAGTCCGTGGTAGCGAAGTCATTGTTTTACAAGCTTCTATAGACGGTCTTGCCATTTCCAACAGTCGTTTGTCGAGTCAATGATGGAGTCAAAGATAAATTTTAGTACTTGATTATTCACGAGAAGGAAGAAGCATTGTTCTATTAACAACTTTAAAAATAAGACAACTTTTAATGAGGATTTCTCTAGATTAGATTTAAATATGTCGACATAATTTAAGTAAGTAATAAGGAAGTACTCCCAGTTGCATTTTATGTGATAATTAAGTTGTAAGTACCTAATAATAATAAAATAATAATTGAATACTCAGTGTAATTACAGTAAACGACTAAATATGTTAAACTCGTTTTAAAATACACCGCCGCAAAAGAAGTTGACGGATTTTAATGAAACTAATTGACATCTGCGACAGTAGCGCCGTGGCCGCGGGACTTCTTTCGTAACTCTGGCCATATTTCAAACCTAGTTTATCTTTCAGACTTCGTTTTTTAAAAACACTATTGAGGTTTAGAAAAAAACAGTACTTATATTATTATGTGCTAGGTTTCACGTCTTCTTGAACTATAACATTAGCTTTTAAATTGTTTTAGTTCCAGCCAATACAAAAAGTTTGTTTACTCATCTTATTTCTTGAGTAAGCTCTATATAATAGTTTATTTCGTGGACCTAATCAAATTTTCCAATTCAAGATATGGATATCTATATCTATAATATCTACTTTAGTTCGTATTACATACAGAACATTATTATGAAACACTGCATTTAATTATAACTGCACAAGGAGTGTTAATTATACTAATATTACTTAATTATATGAACGAATTGGTTTAATAGTGATTGTGATTTATTTTAAAAAATAGGCATTGGTGCTGATTCTGGCAGACTTTAGTTTGTTAGTTTTAAAAACTATATCATCAATCGCTGTCTAGCATTTGTCGTAAGTGAAGAGCGGCACTATTATTAGAGTTGTCAGATAAGAATGAAGTTAAGTTTTGCCCGCCATCATTGGCACCATTTCTTGATATAGTCTGCATCAGAAGGCTACACAAACATCAAGCATAACAGAAATAAATAATAAGTATCTATTGCAGTTTATCTTCCCTAACATATCCCTGTCCCTGAAACTGACAGAGGACACGTGTCTTTTGTAACATATTATTATTGAGTAGTATATAGCACTCGTATATCATCATCAGCTCATTAACGTCCCCACTGCAGGGGCACGGGCCTTCCCTATGGATGGATACGCGTAGGGAGGAACGGGCCTTAAACCATCACGCGGGCCCAGTGCGGATTGATGGTTATTAACGACTGCTAATGCAGCCGAGACCAACGGCTTAACGTGCCTTCCGAAGCACGGAGGAGCTCGAGATGAAAACTTTTTTTTGTGGTCACCCATCCTATGACCGGCCTTTGCGAAAGTTGCTTAACTTCAACGATCGCAGACCGAGCGCGTTTACCGCTGCGCCACCGAGCTCCTACTCGTATATACCATCGTATAATGGCCTTTGCGGCGCTCGATGGGCTCATCATAAACTTAGGACTAACAAGTATCTTTATTAATTTCGATATCTATTAAGTTTTTCATTCAAGTAATTGAATTATATTTTGTATTTTCTTTTCTTTTCTCATCCAACTTTAATAAAACTTAGATAGGATATTTCTTGAACATTTTTCATCGTAGAATCGTAAAAACTTGCAATCAGCAAATGGGACTTGCAGAATGCCGCCGATGAAGCTTCGTCTCAAATATCATCCATACAAAAGTATCTGGAATGTTCTAGAGCTTTCCTCTTCTCTATAATGAGCGCTATAATATTTAGGTCAGCATTTGAGGCACGTTTCCGCGTCGCTTCAAAAAATGAAATAGTTAAACAAAAGTAGCGAAATGTTCATTTGCGCCCCAGTTGCCACAGCAACGTGTGTGTTTATGACGTACAATTTGTGTGTTTGTAAACGGAAAAATGATAATTAGATTTGTTTCACAAAAGTTGAAATATTTGATTTATAATATAAATTATCACGGAATAGAAGAAAGAGTCTTCTTTCTAAGAGTTTTCTTTTTCCGTGTATATTACCTATCACTGGTTGTGTTTTAAAATATGGAATTATGTAACGTGGAGTGCCATGACTTACATAACATAACATTACATTAATACTTTGCTGATTATAACTCTAATTCCATTTTAAGATGAGAGGCATTATAATAAAATCTCTTATAACAATGTAATTTAAAAAGTACTTTCTTCCACTGTCGCAAGTTCTTGAAAAGCGAACAAAGTAAATTGTCAAGGCCCATTTTAAAAAACGTGCTTTGTCGAGAAGACGTTTTTTCCATTTTCATAAGGAGTATATTTCATCTGGAGAGATTTCAGCGGGGGTTCATATCCGAGGCAACAGGACCCGCGATAAATCATGGAGCGACAGCGAGCGGCGTAAGCGCTTTCGTCTCCCGATCTTACTACGATTCCGACTTGCTCCTAATAGGAGTAAATTTAGGATTGATCAGATTATGATATTTTAGTATCGTATAGATAAATTGTTCTTATTTCAAATACTAATTGTTCTAAGTGAAATAAGGCGCCGTTACATTTACTTATACAGTACAGTTTGGTACTTTAAATGAAATAGTGTTTCCGTTAAAAAGTTTGACGCTATCAGTAAAGGTCGACGTCTAAGACGAGGGACCTCTATAAATCTTGAATGTTCTACGGCGCAACGCGCCAACGTAAGCACTTTCGTCTCAATACTGATATTCGGACTTCTACTTTTAAGAAGAAATCTGTTCAGGATTGATAGGTATATTTTGAATGTTTTTAAGTAACACAGCAGAATTTGCTACGAAAATTCGCTGAGGAATTGTGAAATTGACAGCTACCACTTGTATTTTGTGAAACCTAACCCAATAACTTGTATTTATTGAATCTACGTTAGTTGTTTATGAAATGTAGCAATATCAGTATTCTCATACGTTGATAAATAAAAGTAGGCAATGTCCACTAAAACTTTTCTCTGATTTCCCGGAATTCGATGAATTATTATGAGAATATATTATGTGAGGAGTGAGCAGGTGACGATAAATCGCCTCAATCTACCGGTAAATCACGGCCGTCGAGTTTTTTGCGACTCCAGTTTACAACGAGATGTTAGCCATCACATACCGAGTTAGCCATTCTGTACGCTTGGAATAAATATTTTCTTGAAGCCGTTTTTATGAGAAGCAATCCTTGATTCAACCACGACTATCAATCGAAAATCGACAAGTAGGTTCCAATTTTCGTCAATTTTATTGTCGGTCGTAAAATCGTCTAGCCAGGCACATAAAATCTTCAAGCATTTCTTTCATTTACACAGTCCATTTACTTGAAGTCATTACACGCAAATCAAATCAGTAGCATCAACTAAGACGTACATCCAAAGCTCAGTCTCAATCTAGACCGCATTCGGTAAACATCAGCTCGATTTCCTACGTCGTATCGCACGCCACGTTTGTACATAATTTATACGGTTTATCGTACAGGAACAGATTGCTCCTAGAGCCACTTCCAGTCTACGGCAGATGACAACTATTGGAGCTTGCTCCCGATATATATCGCTAACAGACTCGTGTTTGGGGTATGGAGTTCGTTGATTTTGAATTTGTGTAACAATTAGAGAAGCTAGCATCATAGCGGTTATCGATCGGTTGATATTTTAAGTGCAGTTTAGAAGTGTATTGGTGGATCTAAGTAAGTAGTTATAATAACTCTTGTTAGTAAACATTTAGATAAATGAGAAGTGTTCATCAGAAGCGGAATTATCAATCCAGCTGTTATATTAATAAACTATTGCAATAATCATTTTAGTAATGCTCCATTCTTCTTCTTATCGTGTGGGTTGTGAGGTGGAATACCAGCCTCACCAACCCTGGTGTCAGGATTACTATTGAACCGCCAAAGGCCCCTGACAGGGCTCATGTAACGACTACTAACTTACATAAGTAAGTAATAACCGGGATCAACGATTTTACGTGTCTTCCGAAACACGGATATCTTACTTTCGGACAATCAGGTGATCAGCCTGTAATGTCCTAACCTAAAACTAGGTATCACAAAGTGATAGTATAGTCAGTGAATGCTCCATTCGATCACTTAGACACTTATACCATGTACCTGGATATGATTTCAATGTGTGCCCGACTAGTAAGTACCTATTTATGGGAACTTATGATTTGACGCAGGCTTTGTCTAGTAGTTTCATAGTTCATCGCGTAGGAACAAATTCGACTCATTGTCATTTCCAGTAGCTTAACGCGATGAAATATAAAACATTCATGCATAATTTACGCTACTTTTACGGTTTGTGCATATTTATTTCTAAGAACTGTAAATACGTACTATGTGACATGCAAAACAATAAATCATTAAATTGTGATAGAAACTGTTGATGTTGTAATGACAAACGAGGGACAGAATTCTCAAAATTGACAGACTATGTGCAGTTTAAACAAACCAAAACGAAAACGGTTTGTCTAAACCGGCGAGCGTGCATGAAGTTTTTGATGAAAATCAAATCAAATCAAATCAAAATCTTTATTTGTGAATACAGGTATACAAAAGGTGTTACATAAAGTTATTACAATCTCTGTATTCAGCCTGTTAGTAGGCATACAAATAGTGGCTTATTATTTAAGTACTTACTATTAAATTCAACAATTTATACAATAGGATTTGAATTTAGGATTTGGATGAGAGTGGAGAAAGCGAATCTGGTGTGTAAGGATCGGTGTAAGTAGAATTTTGTGGTCTCTGCTTACCCTTATGAGAAATAGGCGTAGTGTTATTTAAAAAAGATGACAAAAAAACGCTTGCGTTACAAATTGCATTTACTAATTAGAAACGGTATAAAGTCAGCTTTGTTGTCACCATAAATTGCAAAATAAATAATACAAGTGTAAGTTTTTCAAAAGCATTACATTTTCGCCTTTCACGAGACAAGCTCCTAGCCTATAGCTGTCCGATACGTACACGATAGGTCCGCAAGGATCCCGATAGATTTATTGCGCAAACCGATAGTGTTCTATTAAAAATTCGATTTCGATTCCGATCGACGATTTACGTATACTCCCGTGTACCTGATCCCGAATTGAAACCTGAACATATTGAAACTGCGGAGGGCATTTATCTAACACATGTGACATTTTGTAAAATTGCATCCATGAAGTTATATCCTGCTGCGTTCGCTTATTATTGTTACACGCCAGATATTGCGTGATTTATTACTTGGGTAACACTTTGGTTATGGGTTTTTTAGATTATTTATTTTATATGTCACTGTGGTTCTGTGTATATAATAACCGACTCGTTTCTCAAACGGGGAGCGCCGGTTCCAACCCGTGTACTACACTTGCACCATACATACACACACACACACACACCCACGCCTATTTCCCATCAGAGTAAGCCTAGACTATGGAATTCCATTTGCTTTACACTTGCACCAATCAGTTATTAATTTATCTTACGTGTAGTTTTCACTAACAGAGTTAGCTTGATGGCGCGGCGATGCGGTTCACCACCTATCAGCCTGGTGTAACAGAAAGCTCGGTGAAGTGTGAGTACTTAGTTCATCTTGCAGTGGATGTACCTATGACGAACCCAATTTGGATATAGTCAGGAACCCATGTTTACTTTTTAAATGTCACCATATAAGTAATGATACATCTCTCAAACTTAGAGGCACCTCTGCCTCGCAAAGGCAGACACATGAAACGACGGAGAATAGACAAGTAGGGCTAAAATGCGCAACGTGATAAAATTTTGTCACGGTCATTTTGTCGATTCTGACGATATAAATATGTCGTTTTGTCGATTGGTGCTAATATGTGAACTCAAATAAGTCGTGCCGTTCAGATAAAATACGAACAACGTGTCACGTGATTCCACGCATGTTAGGGAAAAAAAAAACTTATCGATTTCGACAAAATTTATTGAATCCAACGATAATTATATCACGTGGCGCATGTTAGCACTGCTGGATTCGGAATTGAGGGAGATAACTCAGGACAGAAAAGTTGAAGGTCACAAAGGCCGCCCATGACCTGCAGTGGGGCAATCCAAGTTAGAAAAAAAGTAATTGTCGACATACTTCTCTGTTGTGGTATGTTTCATGTTTAGCTGTTTTTTAATGGTGTTACTTACAACGTCTATTTAAGTAGTAGAGTTTTTTAAAACACTGAGGCATAAACAAATGTTCATTATGCGGCAAACTTGCGTATTACGAACAATAAACCCTGATAAATATTGTTGTAAATTACTATGAGAAATACGAAGAACTTCAACAATTTATAGAGCTTTTACTAGAAACATACAGTTTCAGTTAAGTTGTATGTCAGTTCCTGTAACTTCACATGCCTATATAATGCCTGAAATCCGAAATACCGCAATCCTATTCCTGTCGATATCGACATGATACGTGTCGACGCTATAACACATCTAGTACTGTAACTGTAACATTGGCTCATAAAGTATACAGGATGTTATTACACCAATTCTGATGTCAATCACGTAACACGGTTGATTCGTTTCGCTTATAAAATACCACAACCGGTTTGCAGAATTGGAACACCCTTGAACTTTGCGTGGTTTCTGGGTCGCGGACAATATTGTCTCGTTCTCGTCTGCTATTAGATAGACTGTGACATTTTCAAATGCCGTTAAAGTGTCAAATTCCATTTGCATGAGTGTTAATACATTCCCAATAACAAAGTAATAAGTATAATAACTCTGACACCATGGTTGATGAGGTTGGTAATCCAGCTCACAACCCACACGATATGGAAGAAGAATAATACAAAGCAGTAGTCTTCAAACCCATCAATCAAGTGAACATTGTATTTGACTGCAGAAACGTTTAAAATGCAAATGCGCCTCTTCCGCAATCACAGTTTAATGACTAACTACCAATCGTATGAGGCAATCAAATGAAAGGTAGAAAGCTGTCGAGAATCAGTCATGTTATGTGATACTGGTACATAACGCGTATTTTAACAGGCTTTATAAAAACATTAATGCCACTATCAACTAGAGTTGGTGTTGTGGCATCAGCACCAAAACCGTACATTCGTACTTGGTCGAATATTCGACGTACAACTTATTAATGTAAGAATGGAAAGAAGAAAACATTTTTACAGACATCAATATTATCATTGTAGATTAAAATTATCACCTCGCCAGCAAAATATTTTTATTAACTAGTTATTTTGGTTACTCGTGGTTTCAGCAAAACTAGGCATTCTTTGATGATTTACCACAGACGTAGCGGGGAACCGCATAATTCGGCTAAATATTCGGTTCGGTAATAGCCAAACTTTTTTATTTTTAAACTTAAAAGTAATGCCAAGTCTTAGTATGTGACATTAAAACAACGATAGGGCTAAAAATAAAGACAGAATTTATTCAGAGGCCAAATTTATCACAAATTGCTTACATAAATTAGGAATCTGCTTAACTTTAAGAGGATAATGTTTTAGGTCAAACAGTACCAAAACTGTTGAATCTAGAGTTGGTAAGATGTCTTAATTAATATTTAACGAGCGAATATTGATGGAAGTAAAGTATTGGAGAAGAAGCTTTTTTAATACTGCTTATATATTTTGATTCTAAAATAATGACAAGTGGGATATTTTCTTTCAATGGAACAGAAAGAGGAAGGATAAGTTAATGCTTATGGAGATCTGTAATAGACTTTTTAAATTCAAGTTATCTACAAGTGGAAATGTTACGTTGTCGAACTTCACAACCGGAAAGTTGGACAGAAGTTTTGATTGTACAAATTTCAAAACAAATTATAACAAATTATAAGTTTGTTCGTCTACAACTTTGAAGGTAAGTTAGTATCAGCACGCTATTTTATTACGAAAACGACACGTGTCTCTGTACGAGTAAGTATAAGAAACCCAGTTACACTGATGGTCTAAGCACTAAACCCAAACCTATTAAAACTTCTTACATTGTTCGTGACGACATAGTGAACGAAAACATATTGAAACAGTAACTGCAGTTTTATACTCTGCGGGTTCCATACATTGCAAAGCTTTTGGTCGCCCTACTCACTGCGTTATGGGCTATATCGTAACTTTAAATGAGCGCTCCTGCCGCCACCATACATTAAAAATATCGCTTAATTTTAGGTCAATTCATGTACATAGTTGATGTTGATTAAAAATCCATTGACTTAAAATCGAAGGGAATGCTCAGCTTAATTATTTTTTTTCGTGATCTATTAATTACTTCATTCTGTTCTTATACAAATTACGTATAATGTGAGAGTAATAATTATACAAATCAAACTAAACGTAATATAAAAAACTAAACATATTAGGATTGTTAATAAGTCACTTAAATACCTATAATATACGGTTCAATTTAAGTTCACCGCACCGAGTGAACCAATTCTGACTGCGATATTTTTTTTGCATGTCAAACAGCATACCAAGTATAGCCGCAGAAACCTACGGCAAGCCGATTTATCTCGATGGAATCGATTCGCTTCATTATACTTTTTCCATATTTGTAAATAAAACAAAAGTCCGCTCACGACCCGATCAGTCCATCGTGAGAGCCCATCAATGTGCAAGTTCACAGACCAGATCAATTTTATTCCTCTCCCTGACTATAAAATGAATAGAGAAGACGCTACTTGGGACGTAATTGCATAGACTACTTATTGCAGATTGATATCTCTTCATTGCATCTTGAATACTCGATTGCCTTCGATGGAAATAGGATTTGATTTAATTTAATGAGGTTTAAAGCACTTTCTGCGCAAAGAAGGAAAATATCTTATGTATGTACAGGGTAATAACTCAAAACGATGCAAAAACCTTTCAGGGTATTAGTGGTTAGAGTAAGGAGTGAGATAACAACACAAAAAGAAATAAAATATCTCCCGCGAGCTCATAAATCACATCTCAACATGTCCTCTTGACGACAAACACAGTTCGGATATATTTCATTGTTGGCTTAGCGATTACGAAACTCGCAAAAAGGGGGAAACACAAAACAGCTTTTGGGCGAAATATGAAACCAAAGAGGTCGACGGGTTTGAAACATAGTAAAATTGGAAACATCCGATGTTTACGTAGGTTTTGCGGTGAGAAAGGTTTATCGTAGATATTTTCGACTTTCCAGGTGTGTTTCCAAATATAAACGCTCGGTTCAAGTAACAAATATTTTCCTACTAATTCAAATACACAATGCTTAACGCTAAACTTTTTTAAAAGAAAAACATAAAAGTGTTTATAATATACTACTAACAACAAAGACAGAAGTGGAAGTCAAAGAAATGAAAACTTCAGAAGCTACTCCTAACTTGGCTGCGACGGGAAGATCTCTAGCGTAAAGAATTACGTAGTTGAAATACGAAGCGACAAACAATATAATAGTTGCGAACAAACAACTTTCTGAATAATGCAAGTAAAATAATAGTTAGGAGGAAACTCGAGTGCTATTACTGGTATAGGCCACAAAACGGAGCAAGCCAATAACATCGTCTAATGAAAGTGGACAAAAACTACCGCACAGTATGGCGTCTTACATTACCGTTTACGTCATGAGCACATTTTGCTATCGCTTATGATGGGAAGAATGTTATTGTATTTTGCTATTCCCTCACATATTCTAAGGATACGATAGTAGCTGACTGTTTCCCGCACAAATACGTTGCATTTTTGTTATTAATGACAGTGATTTATCTTATTAATTTAAGCAATCTACACACTCTTAGTCTATATACCTATAGTTATATTATGTACAGTTATATTTTAGTTTTTTATTCATAATTTTAAACTAATTATACCTAACATTTCAAAATACCAAATGTCGCACTCCTGAGCAAAGACCTCCCAACATATCCCCTCCCCCTCTTCCCCCTCTCTCACTCTATCTCTCTCTCTCTCTCTCTCTCTCTATCTCCCTCTCTAGTACTACCTTTGTTGGCTTGCTTATTAAAAGCTATGATGAGTATTGAAACAGATATAACACCTTTCCGAGAACATTCACTCACAAACTTTGATAGAACTCCATGTTATTAGATAAAACTCCGCCACAAGGGAATAAACTTCCTGATAGTTCATCTCACTTTGTCTTACAATTATCATAATATAATAACGAGTCACTTTATTCCTGCTCTAGTTAGGGAAATTTTCATGCTAGCAAGTTGAATTCCATTGGGAGTTCATCGATTTGAGGGACTTGAGACGTCAGTCGAGCAAGATATACTTACTATATATGTAGATCTCGAAAGTATACGGTCATTTAGATACCATTTGCTCAGGACTAATTAAGTAAGCTTACTGAAGAAGTATTCGAATAATTTAATATTAATCCACTCCTTTCATAAATGAGACTTGGATAGGTATTTACAAGAAACAGCCATAAGCGAAATGAATCTCTTCTCACGAGCTAGCGTACATTAAGGATGCTGTCGCTTTCAATACATTTTGCTTTCATAAAATCTCTTTGATACGAGATTCCACATCGTACGTATCAAAACTCAATGTAACAAACAGTATGCAATCCACGTAAAAATATCATGAAGTTATGAAATATCTCCAAGCTGTGCTTTGTATGTCGCGATCTGTCTGTAGCATAAGTTGCAATTTTTTGATAAGAATAATAAAATCAATAGCAAAATTAACAATTATGGAGATTATATTTTATGCAAAAAATCTAAACAACGCAAATGAGAATGTACTCTCGTTGTTTGGCGCCATTCTTTTTAATCAAAATACAATCACTGGCAAGGAAAACAAGACGAAAGAAGATCAGGGAATCCGAAATGAGAAAATACTGCAACAGAACGCAGAGGGGTAAGAAGTAGGTTTTAGCTGAGACACACCTGGCTCTTGAAGGGCTCGTAAATAAAGGGGAAACGGATAAACTTGCGAAAAAATCTACCAAGACGTCCATCCAGCCGCGAAACGGTACAGTGATGGAGCGTTGAAACGGCTTGAAAGAAAATTAGTACCTGAAACAAAAAGAATAAGTAACATAAGAATAAGTAAAGAATATTAACACTTAAATTGTTTTAAAAAATGTTATTACTTATTAATATATGTATGAAGTTACATAAAAGATTATTTAAATAGAAAATCAAGGTCAACAATATCACCTGTAATGAATAAAATATTCAAGTTTTTTATGACCTTTTTATCAAATCTCTTATCGACAAAATCCTACTATGGAATGTAGCTCAATGGAATTTTGGAATTTGTCTATATCACATTCAATGTATGATTCTCTTTCGTATTACTGTGATATAGCTGCATCTACATTTGAAACAAGAGCATTATGCAAGTCATTATCTTAAAGGAATAATCAAGAATTACGTCTATTTATATCACTTGCCTTGTCATAAAGATCTTTATCGTAGTGTATTGCTGTCGCTATAAATATTGTCGCAACAGTCCCCTGATCTAACAAGCGTGTAACATCTTATTCAGTGTGGTTTTCCGTTCAATTTCCGATAGTGCTCCAGACAAGCTTGACATATGACCTGCTTTTGGCCATTCCGATCATTGTGCTAGAGTAAAATAGTGACAGATATATCTTTGCTTTCATTTACTTTTGCTTTCACATACTATCAGTCATTATATTGCCATTTCAGAATCTATTATATATGAATAATATAATAATAGTTGTAAATATAGACCTTAGCCCCTTAGATATAATTTATCAGATCAACATAACTATAGGTAGGCAAACATAATATACGAAATAGGCCATAAAATTAGTAAAACACCGTCTCACTGAATTCTAATCTTTTTAGTTTTTTCAGCTGCTCTCAATTGCTTTACATAAGCTCACCAGATCGTTTTTTATGTAATAGAGATTACCAAATAAATATAGCTCCAAATATTTTACCGTCCATTTAAACCGTTTTAAGTGTTCGCTTTGTCCAAATAAAGTACACAAAGTTTGATACCAAATAAAGATACGGTAGAAAAGGCTGTTTTCGTTCCGTTATATATTATTTCTTTAGTACAAAGAACTTCGAGACTCATATTTTTGGAGAGGACCTGAGTTAATCTTTTCCACGCAGTCACCTTTTTTGTACTTAATGGTGTGAGACTCTTTGAGAAATGTATTGGCATTTTTCTTTGCACTGTTATGATATTATTGCTGAGCAGAACATGCGGGATATGTACGACATGTCTCAATAACTTCTAGCACAAAGGTGTCGTCGGTAGAAGTATATAAGCTTGGAGTACGAATTAACTTATGTACTTGCGGTACGACGAATAAGCCATAGAAGTTATTGAGTTTGTAACTGCGTCCTGTTTCTCTACAAACTGAAGCCATACTCTAGTTGTGCAATGGAAATTAATCTCATCCACTCGATAGCCCCACATTCTGGGAGATTAGCACCGATTTTTCACCGGAAAGTAATGCACAATTTTATTTCCATCGCCAGTTTTCGGTGCAACCGTCGCATTGCTGGCGTCTCAGCGCCGCAGTAGAAGTTAATCTCTTCCATCCGATCGCTCCTTTCAGGGTTAATGGTGCGAGAGCTTCCTCGGTGTGAATGGCGATTACAAAGCGTCTCACGTTCGTCGCCACTGTCCCGTGCAAGTTTACGTCTCACTCCGGTATATTTCCTCTGATTGGTGCGGTCCCATTTTCCTGGCCATTACGTCTGTTGAACAGGTGTTTTTGGGGGGTATCTACGAAAGCTAAAGTCGTCCTAAATATTTAACTTGAAAACCACATTCAGACGATTGGTTCGGACCAAGTGTGGTCGATTCATATTTCTTCGCAAAGTTATTTATAATGAGTACTTATTTTACATGAACTGTATTAAAAAGATTTTAGTTAAAGAGTTTAGTGGATTTTCAGTTTTAGCTTTGACCCTAATTAATTTAATAAGTAGTTTACTAGCTGGTAACATTTTAAAACATTTTAAAATAGCTTATTACGGGTAGAAGTTTCTCGACGGCAATGGGGACGAGCTTAAGTTTCTTTTGTGGAAAAATAAATTGAAGAAAAGAAAGCAAACAGCAGAGGACTAGAATACGAGTATAACAAAGTTAGGAGATACAGTAAGTCGTGATGACAAATTAAATGAACTTTACGACTAGTGGTGCAGTCGCCGTTCGTGAAAGGATCTAAAAAGATGTAAAAACTAGACTTTATGGTATCATAGTTTAAACTTTAAGCTTTCGTGTTCTCTTCACATTACAGTTGTACGGTTGTTCACACGACGATAGTACCTAGTATTTAATCTACTAATATTGAAGTTGTAGTCAATTGTAAATATTATCTGTTACAAAAGTGTAGCGCGAGTCGGATCTCGGAACCGGCGCGATCATTATAGACGGCGATACGGCTCACCACCTATCACGTTGGCCTAACAGAGTCAGAGGCCTCGATGAGGTGTGGGTACTTAGTTCATCTTGCAATGGATGTACCTCTGACTACCCCAACTGGCATATAGTCGTGAGCTTATGTTAAGAAAAATAATAGTGTCACATTCAACTCATATTGTTAGTCATCTGCACAAAGCATAGTAATTATTATTTATGTGAAAGAACATGTTTCAAACGCGGCACGTGGCGGATATAAAGTGTATCTTGAATTTCGCACGCAAAAACATGGCGCTTTCATCGCCCGATATTTTACAAAATGTTGAGTAGAGATAAAATAGTGAGGACACGCTCCCTCTGCAGAAATACATTTTCAAATATTGTGGGTTTCAAATCAACCTTACATTTACAGGGAAATAAAAACCAAACGTTCATTGTGAGTGCGAATAAAATGTTTTCACATCAAGATGTAAATGTTTATACATTTTGTTGACCATTTGCGGTGGCATAAAATGCTTTCTTTTTTGTCCGCAATAGACGATTAAAAACCATGCACACAAAAGAAAACTTTTCCTGTCTCTTACAGCTACAGTGCAAAAAATGCCATTATAGTCGACCCTTGGCAATTCCGCCTGGTTGAGGTATTCCTTTGCAATTTAAGTGCCGACCGCTTTGCCTAGAAACGGTTGAGAAGTAAAAAGGTTCCAAAAATTTACTTTTGTTGACAAATATTAGTACTTACCCTAAAGAGTTGGTTCTTCATCAACTAACTCAAGATTAAAGCTTAAAATTATCATAATTAGGTACAAAGTGTAAAAAAATAAAAAGGCGTGATTTAATTATTTTTACACTAATATTTTACCTACTATCCGAAAGGCAAGATAAGACAGTGACCTCTCACGCAACTAACGGATTACGTGAATCCAATGTTTAGGCCAACAAGGCTTCAGAGCTTTATTGATACGTAAAACTAGCTTTTTTCTAAACGAAACAAGTAGGTAAATACTAACTTATACATATATCAAGTATTTTTCCTATTTGATAGTCAAAACAAGTTACAAACCCGAATAGAAGCCGATCGATTTTCCAATATTCTATAAATTATGTTCACTTAAGTACCTGATTTGGCTGATTCGCTAAATCAATACTGAACTCATGTCTATCCGAGATTCTAAATTTTGTCAAACTCTGGTTATTTTTACTGCATACAGTAATGAATATGGACATTGAAACATACAGATCTGACTAAACCTAAAATCTGCATTTACTAGGTAACCATTAGTAATTATTACAGATTACTACTTACTTAGTCCCAAATGTGAAAATGTTAGCTTTAATCATCCTAAATGAGTTAAAACCACACGATCTCATATTGAAAATGTGCGCCACAATATGTTAAATGTTTATCATTCATTATAAATATCGTCAATAACATAACATATTTGTTCAGTTAATGAATATAGTCAGTTAATACTATATACTCGCTAATATTAATTTCATTATTGACACTGGTTACAAAACAAATAATTTGATATTGATTAGTGTAATAACCAATCAGATTAACTTGTAATGTTCCGCCTACATTAGCCTCCCTACACCTTGCAATTGAGTGGAGATAAGTCAAGTGATCGACGTAACACCCCCGTCTTAGGCGACATCTAATCAAAGGCCCGTAGGGTTCCCAAAAGGGCATCAGACCGATTAAAGGGCTGATTGAACGGAATTGATTAACCACTGAATTAGCATTTGATGAGCGAATGACGTAAATTGAAATATTCAGCTCAAGCGCTATAAAAAGCTGTTAATTATGTATATTACGAGCGTAGTACTACACAGGTGACCTCTAACGTAATATCAAAATAGACATACCCTAAATAAAAATAAAAGCTAAAATTAGAAGTTCCAGACGGCAGACAGACCTGCGTGCTTATTTCGATCGATCCAAAACGGCGCATTGGACGGTCAGATTAACGAATGGTCCTGTCCTGAGACCCATATCGACCCGTGACCCCAAAACGTAAAAAATATATATAATACTGAACAGGCACTCAAAACGAATTGTGCTCGTAATAAATTAGTCTCCATTAATGAAAATATTTTTTATTCTGATCAAGTGGATGAAATAATTAACGAAGAGGAACGCAATAAAGTAGAAGAGCCCGACAAAAATATAAATTAAAAGTTAGCTTTGTGGCTTAATATAAAAGTAAAAATGTTTTTAGTTGAAAATGATCAGTAATTTGGTGCTCTTGATTTTTTATTAGAATGTAGTGGATTGTTACAGAACTTGGAATTTTGTTTTACTTAGTTATGCTATGGACCAAAGTACAAAGAATAACACGCACCAAAGAATACTGTTCATTTATGCACAGTGAGAATATGAATAAAAGCTATTTGTCCGTACCTATCCCATCGGCATATCCAGGCATCCATACACAAGTGGTAGTGGCGGCGACCCTTCTTACCGCATCTAAGTCCCAAGATTTTGATGTGGGCCAGACGTTTGGACCGTTTAACAAAGAGAGGGCTTGCATGATTGATGTGGCTACCAACAAGACCCGCCTCATAAATAATAATCGAACATCAATCTATTCATTTGTTTGCATGGGAAATATATAATTTATAACCACATTGGGGTTAACTAGTTCGATTGTGAGTTGAATTGACAGATCCGATTTAGTTTTGAACTATAAGCAAAGATCAATATTTTGACAACTCGTTATCTAATCTAGCCTTCGTATCTACCCACCCGCTTAACTTAGATTTTGCTACCATTTTTTATCATTAATGTTCCCGGTTTTTTCCTCTCTACCATTTTGAGCTGTATAGGTATACTATGGTGCTAATTCCTGTAAATACCATCTAATTTTATTTTAGGTTATATCTGTCATTTTCTTATCCGCCGAAAAGGAAAGGGACGGGTAATCGACAAGCATAAAATTTATGGAACACACGTCAATTTTAAGCACAAATCTAAAACAACCGTCTAAAAATTCGCCCGGGTTATTCATTTATTTACTCATTCTTCCTAAAATTAAGAGCTGTCAATCATCCGTCCCTTTCCTTTTCGGCGGATAAGAAAATGACAGGTATAACTTAAAGTAAAATTAAGAGATGTCTGCAGGAATCGGGGCCTATATTTATAATAATAATTTATTATGTTTATAAATAAAAGTAAATATTTACGAAGAAATTTGGAAAACAACAAAAAATAAGAAATTGCGAATCCATCGTTGTCACAATATATACACACTGCAAATTATTCTTATGATATTTTTCATATTATGGTTACATATAATATGAAAAATATCATAAGCGGGTAATCAAGTTAAATTCTCCACATTTGGCAATATTGGTGGCACAAAACGGCGTCTAACCCACAAAGTTCATTGCAAACAATTCAACTGTGTAGTCCTGGCGTTACGACACTGGCGGACAAAAAAAGTATAAACAAAAGCCGACAACGTACGTACGGAAAACGGCGCGGCGCATCGCTTCCGCTCGCAACGAAAATAAAATTCGCCATTTGTGTGTGTCACATCGATGCCGTATCGTATGGATTTCCATTTACACATAAGAACACATCAACAATCTCGAAATTTACTTCACGCAAATTATAAAAGTACAATGTCGCAAACTTGATAAAATTGCATTCTTTAAAAAGGAGACAAAATTGCACAGTAATGAAGTAAAAACTTTTTTAAATAACATGGCAACCGTGTAAATCTGTAATCAAGTTTTTTTCAAGTAAGTAAGAAACAAATAAAAACAGAACGATGTTAAATATAAAAGACCAAGATACGCTCGTATCGCCGCTATTATTAGTGTAAACTTATTATCTTCGGTACATGAAGCCGATTGCAAACTTCCCTTTGAAATTTTAATCAGTTCACAGCTGCACACTTCCTCTGCTCGTACGTGTACAATACATGGGAGCAAGCGCTGCGTTTTATAGCCAGGCCATGTATCAAAGTTTCGCGTACGTTCAGAATATCTACAAGAGCCGAGACCGCCGACAATACTGGGCCGACTTTACGGCGAAAATTCCAAAACTTTGTTTAAAATTAGTTTGTATACCTCTTTTTGACGGCAGCGGAAACAATATGCGCGACTCTAGCGACTGAAAGTTGCCTGTCTGAGGGCTGATATCTGATTTTAGGTTTAGATAACGAGAGGCTTTGTTTTACTTTATATCTGAGCTGTTTTTCAAGTAAACATTTGCGCCACTTCAATTATACTTTTTTATTCTTGTTAAAGATATATATAATCAATTTCTTATTCTAAAATACCTAAATGGACTATTTATTGTCAAGAGCTACGAATTTTAAGTCCTGATTTTGCATCAGAGTAAAAAATACGTCGCATGAAATCTTGAGATTTTCCAAAGCAATTTTGTTATTACTCCCTTATGATAAAAGCAGCTGGTAGAAAGGCTAAAGCCTGGCTTGGAGCGATGCAATTTGCGTCATTTCGTCAAAATTACCGACTGAGCCAACCCATCTTTGCAAAACTTCATTATAGTCGAGTGAACACGAATTACGTTTTCTGACAAAGCCTGGACCATCTATTTAGTTGCTTTTAGGTACTCGCACGATAGTAAGGTACGTATATTAAAATCGACACGACAATGTTTATCTTTTCTTTATAAAACTCAGTTTATATTGCAATAAAAGTTAGATTTAAATTCCATTATTAACCATTACTTTGGTTTTCAATGCCACAAGTCGGCAAAAGATAATTGCAGTCAAAGTATTGGTATAGGAATATAATAATTAAACATTTAAAACAAAAAACCAACAAAATTTCGTGTAAAAATGCTTGCGTCGAATTGAGAACCTTCTGTTTTGAAGTCGGTTAAAAAGACCTACTACTTTGTGGATCGATCATTGAATGCTCGTAATAATAGGAATACCAGTTATATTTAAAGTCTTAGCAATATACATGTCTTGAGAATACGACATGCTTGCAAATTTCATATAAGCCAGACTTACATAATTTGTATTCAAGTCTTGAACCAAGGTAACGACAAGTAGATAAGCACTTCTAGCAAAAATAGGCTCATATTTATTCACAAAAATGAAATGAAATACCACAGATATGAGATTTACAAATCTTAAAACATAACAAAAGCTCACAATTACAAATCATACATATATGTTTGTGTGTATTTATGCTTATTCTTATAAATGTTAACTCATACATGTTTAAATCGATATAGAAACATTTTTCGTACCGTTTTTGTCGAAAAAATTACAAACCTAAGCGGAAATAGTGCCTGTGAATGACGTTAGTAATAATTTGGAACATTTTTTTGTCGTAAATATAATAGATGTAGATAACTATGAAGAACAATACTTGCGTAGGTATATTTGCTATTAGAAAATATACCGTAGTTGTACAGGATAGATATTAAGGCTCTTTGTACCGCTTGTGTCTATTTTTAAACGGTACTTACCGCTACCAATCTACTCTAACTCTCAGATACAACACATATAGAGGATATCGAACCGAGAAAATTTGAAGCAAACAGCAACTCCAATAATAAAGAAAACTAATAATGAAGTTGTATACGTAGACAGCAAAAGTTAAAAACAAGTTAATGAAATAACCTGCCACGTGGATAGCATTTTCTTTATATCCCAAATCAATTATATAAAAGGTCCTCTTTGATCCTCTATACGCTTTAGAGAGCAACAACAATTCTAACTATTCCCGATAAAGGGGTTCCACTAAAAATAGTTCGGGACATTCTACCACAAGGTAGGAGCGTGGTCCCGTCATTTCATCAAATATCTGGAAAAATCTCATTTCGTAAAGTAAATAAAGTAAAAGCTATTGTTACACAGTAAAAACGTAGGAACTTTCTTCGTTTTTGATATCTCTTACAAATGAGGGTATGTACTTAGTTCCAATCACTTTAAGAGTCAGGAAAGTTGATCATATTAGGTTAGATGCTGACCAACTGCAAACTAATACCATTTGTATTCCGAATATTTTTTTATGAAATATGAATTTAATTCATAATTCATATTTTCTTTTGTTTTAACTTTCTGACTCACAATATATATTTTAATATTAATTGTATGCATAGGTTGATGTATAATCTTGTATGGGGTCAGTTGCCCGAATTAAATTAATAAATAAATAAATGTTCCTCGATATCTTTAACAAACACAAGTCAACAAACGTGCTACTTATGTAGTTCACCAACTTGGTGGTCGTAGTAAATGGACCAAAGTACTCTCCACAGACCAAATTCAGCCTGAACATACCACTAAAATGTTGCAAACTATGTCCCTAACCGCTACCACTGGTCTTTATACTAATGCTAAAGCAGACTTAGAATATAAATACTAATTCGACTGCACCAATACATATTACACAAAATAACGCACGAAAAAGTAAGTTAAGTACCCGTTTGTCTGTCCAAATGATGCCAGTGTTGCGAAGTGAAGATAGTAATCGTGATAATACCTGAAACAAAATAGAATAATTATTATTTAAGTTATACGATGCTACTTATTTTTATAAGTTTAAATATTACTTTATTAAACTAAGGACTTGTTCCGCCAATTTCAGATAAACTGTCTGCAAGGCCGCCATACATAACTAAGTAACATAATTACAGTACAAAATTAAGAAAGTATCTGATATCAATATTACTGTCTAACAGAAAAGCTCTGGATAATCAGCTGTCAGACGTTTAGTTGCTAGTGACAAGGCTATGTGAATTTTATTATCAAAACTAACCAGTAACAAGTAGTAGGATACACAGAACACAATTATTCTATAGAGATTTACCAGGAGTGTACTCGTATTTACGCCAAAACTTGTTCTTAGCTAAGCATATTTGCCTCCACGATCGGTGTACCCGAAATCTTGTTTAGTTATACTCAACGTTAATTATTGTTGGATTCATTGTTCCAAATAACTTTACTTCGAATTATTTCTAGTCTAAGTACTTTTTTTTTATTAAGTAAATTTTCCGTCGCAAAATTCAAGATTCTTTTTGGATTTTAAATTATTTTCAATCATTAACTTTGAAAGCCTTTCCATTTATTTATTTATTCACATTAAATTATTTTTTCTAGTCTCGCATCGCATAGTTATAGACATTTTAATATACTTTTAGTATTATATATTCAGTAAGTATAATTTCTTACCTAAATGTTTAGGTATGGGTACTTAATATGTATTTTTATATCAACAGAGTCTCTCGGTCTATCGGTTTGACACAATACTACATACGGAAGAAAGTAGTAGATTAAATTGGGCTAAAATAAATGTAACAGAATGACCCTAATATTATATTGATGTTTTATCCGATCACAGCGCCATCAACCGGGTGTAATATACTCTTACGCACACTCAAATAATTCAATTATAATGGGTAGAGCCATTTTCGAGTTTTTGCCAGACTAACGCACGGTAATTAATATTTATAAAAATAATAATATAGACGAGAAAGATGTTGATATATTGTTTTGAGGAGATCTCATTGAATATACCAGATCTACGTAACACTGAGACATGCTTTCTCAACCCGTCACGTAAGGCCAGTGTGGTTTTTCCGGACGCCACCCTCACCGCTTGCTTTCGAAAACACAATTTTCTTGGGCGTGCAGCTTGCGTGCGTGATCTACATGCAGACACATGGAAATGTTTACAAAACTAAAGAAACCAGAAACCAGCGTATTTTTTGTGATATAAGATTAAGATACAAAACAGGACAGCCCATGATCCGATTGCATTTCAATATTAGCAAAATAGAGACAAAGTTACCTCAGAAACTTACCAATTAAGACAATGTTCTTATAGATTTGTTATCTGATGAAGTAAACGTCACCAAATAAAACATAAATAAAAATAAAAATAGTAATATTTCTATAAATCTTTTACATCAATTAATGAAGCTTCCCTAAAAGTAGTCGAAGACACTTGTGTTGGGAATGCCTCGCTCTTCCAACTCGCAAACACACATCAAAAATCAAATAACACACTTACATTTATACGTCACGAATTTAAAAAGCACCAGTTGTCAGTCAAACATCACGTAGTAACACAAATTCACATTATAGTTCTAAGAGATGAAAGTGCAAACAAACGGACGGTCAAACATCACAACGTCGTGTCGATGACGCTTCCCCAAGTGATACTAATACTTCGATATCTTCCTTATACGACAGCGCGATTCATAACAAAAAAAAGACGTTTGATTATTTTATATAACGTCACTCATTAAATAATAAGTCATGATGTGATAAAATAAAATCATAAAAACACATTTTGACCTTTACAAGAAAAAAGATTGCCATTTAAAATATGTTTAATGAATCGTTTCGATACCTCACGAATTGCATTGCGCTATGGAAAAGGTTGGTAAATTATTCAACTGCACGTAATGTGTGGCCGAGTCTTCCCCAGTGGGAATTTTCACTTTTAGCAAGTACTTACGTGTCAGTACACGTAAGTACTTGCTAAAAGTGAAAATTTTATAAAAAATAAATAATTTAA
This sequence comes from Pectinophora gossypiella, assembly GCF_024362695.1. Classification (NCBI taxonomy): domain Eukaryota; kingdom Metazoa; phylum Arthropoda; class Insecta; order Lepidoptera; family Gelechiidae; genus Pectinophora; species Pectinophora gossypiella. Next base: position 5,296,895 of record NC_065416.1, on the reverse strand, counting down.
AACATGATACACATTTTATTTGCATAAATAACATCACAAGCTTACGGGATACAGTTGAAGTAGACAAGTTTTGTAACATTTTCTGCAAGAGTAGTAGATATTAGCATTCCATTTACATTAAAACGAAGTAGCTGAAACTTAAAACATTGATTTACTAAGCATGACGCCAAGTATGAGGATAACATTAAAGTATGAAGTTGAGAATGTAGTATTTCATTTCATTTTCTACGAACTTCGTGTATCAACATACTAGAAATTCAAGCTGGCTAAGAATTTTCCTCGCGCATATCACTTTACTGCACTTTTACTACTTGAATTAGAAATGTCAGCATATTCAGTATTACATTATAGTACAACATTCGTCCTCACGAAGCCTTATTAAAACTTATTATAATATTAATATTTTACTTCCTTTACCAAATCTTAAAGAAACATGTTGTGTATTTTGTTTCGTCTTACTACCAGATTGTAGTTTGTTTTGTCCAGTAAAATAAATAAAATACTTAGTTACAAAATCTATATAGGGTAAGTTTTGTGATTAACCTAGGTACTTATGGTAATGTGAAGGATTCAGTTTTAGAACGTAAACCTGGTCTAAATTCCGGCTGGCTTTATGACAATACCGTCAAGTTGGCATAAATTTTTATGACCGACCGTTTGGCTGCCGCCACAAACTACACTGAAGCTGCAATAACTAAACATGGCGGTAACTTAGCTGGGTAAACCTAATGAAGTCATATTTGCCAACCTGTACCTACGTTATTGCATAAAGTTTCTAAGGTGTATTTTGACAGCTAGATATTAAACTTCAAAATTACTTTTGTAATTCCATGACAACTTTATTTTCAATTAATTTAATGTAATCAATTCGAATAATTGATATGTATTATACACTGTATATGGTTTAATTTCAACAGAAAAGAGCGAAGGTGACTGGATATTGAATAGTTGTAGTCATACATGTCCATTGAAATGACACTATAGTAGGAAACTAAAGCGTTCAGCTAGCCCATCACGGTTTCTTATTGTGAAATTATGATATACTTCAGGAAATTAACATAAGTAAGCGACACGACAATTAATACGAAGTTTGTATTTTATGTCATCTCTTTTGACAAGGCGATTCAGTCCTGACTAGTTTTTATTAGTTGATGGTATGCCTTCTCTGCAAAAGCAGTCCCAAATAACCGTACAACAAGGTCAGTGGAAACGAGTAGAATCGCCAGTAGTAGGACGTTATGTAAAACAGGTAACGGTACGCTATCGGTATTCAGACTATGTGTGATGAGATGACACCTTTACGATCGGCGTTTGATCCGACAAATCCGTAGCATTCTGCTGCTTTACTGTTGTCGGGTTCATCTCAATTTCTTGTTTGGGAATTACTGACTTCGTATTGTCCGAGACGGTGCTGGTCGTTTTAAAATAAATGTTGCCATCTGCCGTGATTGAGTGCTTGTTCGACGTGCTGTTTACGAGTGTCAACTTCGCGTTTGTTACGAAACTTGTGTCAGCAACAATGTGTCCTGTACTTTATATTATCTTTTCTTTTATGGTCGGTTCAGTAGTAGAGCAGATGGTGTCAAAAATATATTGCTAAATATATAGACAACAGCTTGTTGTTGTAGTTATGTTATTGATAACGAGTTGTGGACTGGGTACCATCAGACCTGTTGTCTTTAACGTTGTACGGGGTGAAAACCTTCAGCGCTCCCCATTTGTCCGGCAAAGTAATGCCATCTGCGGCAAATCTACAATAAGTCAAGTAAAACAAGTGAGTTGTGGCTCTCTTCACTGTATGTAATAATTTTTTCATGTAGGTATATATCTTTTCAACTATTTTTTTGTTTTGCTAAACTTCAGTAACATTCGAATATGCGCACGATGCGGCAGTAGGTAGTAGTATGCAGTAGCACCGGTATACAGCCCACATGCTAACGCACAGCACAATCTAGTTACGATCGCTGTCCGGATCACCGCGCGACCATCCACGACCTGGAAACACTAATCTTGTTTTTGCTAATCTAATTCTATGTCCATATACAACCTGAATTGTGGTACATTAGACATTATTGTATGACTGCATTATTTCAGATAATACAGCGATCATAATTAAAATATACCTACCTACTATAAAAATATACATAACATCTCTAAAAAACCAGATTTGTTATTGTAAAAGTTGCCTCTCTTGAAATTACGACTGTCGAGATGACCCAGTAAAATAGTAAAAGCTTTGAATCTTATAGACTATGCATAATATATAATATAGCAAATAAAAAAGAAGAAATGAAGTAAGTTATATACGTACCCATTTAAAAACATTTGTAATTTCCATGGCATAATAAACTCTAACCTATTTTAGCCACTTACGGTAGAACTAATTTGTGTCGTTTAAAATAAATAAGTTACATGTATTTTCACGTAATTTCAAACAAGGTTTGAACAATTTCACGAGCCACGCAGGTGAATTCGAGGGTTTTCCACGATTTCATGGAACACATCCGATGGGGAATTAACTCGTATCCGCTGCCGCTGTCACGAACGTGAACAGACATTAAACGTCATGTGTGCAAGTCACACGCGAACAAACTCCATACAGTCCTGAATCTAAAAATAAATACCAAAGACAAGGAGATTCGTATTGAATAAAGAATAAGAACATGGAAACTAAGATTATCTTAGATTTTGTGAAGTGAAATAACTTTTGTGTAGATCGTAATTTGAGTCCAGAGACGATAATGACACATTATAAGTGACATTTAACAACACATCAATGAAGGCCACAATAGCGAATGAATAGAACTAAGTGAATAAATACAAAACCATAATCGTTCGTAAAGGGCTGTCATCAGCTCCTCAACCAATAAAAGGAGTGAAGATATCGAGATAACTGACTGGAAATGTTATTAGAAAGCACCCTTTAACCTTCTTCTAACTTTCTGTTAGGTCTAAGTACATGAAAACTTTCTACAAGTGTCAGTGCGAATGAAATAAGCCTGTATATTCTCGTTGATGAACTGAAGTCAAGGCAAACCGCTGAACCTCCCTTGACACTTATGAGTTTCAAAACTACCAAGTTCAGTATTTGAGGTCAAACTAACATTAAACATAGCACATCTCTGGCTAGATACTACCAAAACTGCAAACAGTTGTGAAATGAAGTAAGTTTAAGAATGAGTAATGAATGAAGTTGAAGACATATTTATGTAGATTTAGGTATAACTGTGTGATAAAACAATACCTTCGTATTGAATCGGTGTAGTACTTGATACACTTAATAGGGTACAATTTTATATTACCTACTGTTTAGGTACGAGTAATAGTCAATTCGATCCAACACGTAAATGGAGGTAGTAAAATACTGTGTTTTATGCAATCGACCCAAAAGTTGTATTTACTTCGTCATTAAACAGTATGATTGCTGGTATTCACGAGGAAAATATACAGGCTGTAATCTAAACAAATTATTATGCACATTTACGTACACCACGATATGTATTCGGTTTTGGCTTCGCGACGGTATACTCCTTGACCTACTAAAATCTTGGACAATAACGTACTGCGCATGGCATTTACATTAATACCGCTATATATGGACACAAAATTAATGGCGTAACACATTATGAGGACCGGACAGACGAGACATTTTATTGGTGTTATTGAATTGTATAAAGGGTTGGAAGTTATTATGTTTCGATAAATGTAACAAACTAGATGTCAACGACACTGGAGCCTTCAACAATGTTTCGACGAGCAATAAAATCAATCACGACACGGACAGACGGGCAAAAAGTAAACAAGCGTAATATATTCACGATGGCGTGTTGCGCCTTTATGTAATAGTCACTGATCCGCGTTTTGTAGGTCGCATAAAAATGCAGGAATCCGCGCATCGCGATCGCGCAACCATTAATTATTCATCATAAGCTTCAAGTGCATCCCTTAATTTTTTATTGCATAAGTAGTTCTATTACTGTCTTACATCGCCCCGTGTTCCAACATAAGTAAGTAAATCAATTTAGTTCACTTTAAGGTTGCCTGGAAGAAATTACAATTTAGCATTAAATCCACCGATTGTACTTCTATTATTATTTTGTGATAACCAAACTACAATACGTGCAATAAAATGTTTTGTATTGTAGTTTGGTTATATGAAAATAACGCATTAATGCCCTAAAACTTTATTAAGAAAGCATCAGCACATAAATCTATTTCAGAAAATAGGTTTACTATCTTGTTTACTTGTTTGCTGCTTGCCAGTTTCTCGGAATCGCCCGCTCATACGTAGGTATGATGCGCCTCACTTGTGGCGAATTACCTATCCTACCGGTTCTTTCGTACATGTATGCGTTTGGCGTTTGACATGTGTAGTGTACTTTATTTGTTGAATAGTAATATTAATTAGTGGTATACTTCTGAAGTACAAACTGTAACAATAGCGGAATATTGCATTGAGACAAACCTGCAAGGTTTAGCAATGCGATTCAATTGTATCTTTATGTAAAATGTTTTCAACAATAAATTAAAAAAAAAAAAAAAAAAAAAAAGGTTATGTTGCAAATAATAACAATGTTTATTGCCGGCAACATCCAATATAATGCATGATATATATCTATTTCCAGAGATTGAAATATTTCCCTTTAAAATGATATGTAGAGACGCGTTCGAGTCCGATTCGGTAAACGAGCACTCGCGCGGCGATCATCATAATATTCATTACCGGAATGACGACATAAAGATTCCGTGAGCAGAAATGAAACTGCCATTTTTGTTCAATCTGGTACCAATGACTACGTAAATTAAGGACATCTACACACAATGCGAGGGAAAGAAAATACATGGTATTTAAGAATGCCTTTATTGACCTAATATATGCGAACAATTACTAGGTTCCAACAATTTGGCTACCTACTCTCTGTGAAATATAAAGTAAATATGTACGAATGTTGCGCAGGGAGTGATTAATAAAGCAAAATAATTTTTCGAAGCACGTTCCATCAAATTAAATGAAAGCCAAGCGCTTCTCGTAATTAAAATGATATTGATACAAAATGTTGAGGACATAAGCTTATTCATCAAAAATGAAAATTAATTAAAAATGCGTTCACATTTCCTGCGTATATGAAACATGATTTAAAAAAAAAATCAAATTTACAGCAACCATTGGATATATTCGTAAGAAAAGCAGCAATACATTAGGAATCGGAATACCGCAGGAAATGGCCTAAGGTAAAGTACCATAATAACTTAATGCATTTTTATAATAGATGAACCCATGCACGTAACTCAGTAAAGACTTGAGATACCACAAACCAGAGTTGAAAAACCACGTGAGCAAGTAGAATGCAGTTACTTAACAATTGTTACAATATTGAGGCGTGGGAGCGCACTTGCGTGAATCGTTGATAATTATCTTGTGTGCTGCCATCTATCATGTGTCGTAATTACTTTCGAATTCTGTACAAATGGGAATATCCGTTTCCGAAAGTCTCGTCTTGGTTGTTGCTAATGTTCTTCTGAATTACCATGACGATAATGTTGCTGTTAAAACTATTAAATATGCGCAACGTATACTTACGTTAAAAATATCCAGAAGTTACACATTAAAATAAACTTATTTGTTAAATAATAATCAATACGACCAACCAATAAAATATTGGTTTTGGAGTCTTAATGGAGAATAAATATAGAAAGTATTAATAAGTTGAAACATTATTGATGAAGGATAGGTCACAAAAGCAAACCTGTCGACAGAAATAGAAATAGGGAAACCACAGTAAATAATAAATAAACCAACGCCGCCGATTTCCCGATGGGTCGAGCGGCTACAACGATTTACTAGCCGTAATTCAATACGTTACTGAGAAATGTTGAGAAAATGGACACCATTGAGAAGAATTTTTTATACAAGAACGCTTATTCAAGGAGTAAAACTGTAGAAATCTATAGAAACGAAATATTTTTCTCAGAAACTTTATTAGAGAATGTATGTTATTAAGTTAAAACTACTTATGTCGAAATTACAATAATACCTTAACGTATGTAGTATTAACGTAGTGTAGCATTAAATAACCAAAAAATAAATTACCAACTGTAAATATAATGGATGTGTGGTATATACACATAGAAACATAAAATATAGTTAAGTAGTCGATGCATAATGAAAGTATAAATATGAATAAGAACTTTTCGAAAGTAGAAAAGGTATAAAATTTAATAGCTCTTGCTTAGTGCTAACTACACAGCGTGGACCATGTCACACGGACCGGTTGTACTAAACGGCTATTACTTTGTGTATATCATTCAAACGCATGTTTAAGTTCCGCTGCATATGATTCAAAACACCAAGCTATCATAAACTTTAGTGCTACAAATTTATACGTCAGGCAATTCATACATGAAACTTAATGTCTGTAATATACAAATGTAAATCTAGAAAGCCATAAATTGCGTGACCGCTACTTTTGATTAAATAAATGTGACAAGCGAAAGGGTACATATGAAAACATTGGTTGCATGTGACCGACTATTATGCCTATCACGAAAATCGATACAACTAAACATCATGTAGCAACATGGTGGAAACAATACTTATTGTTTGCTAAGAAACTATAAATTAACCTACAAAAATATTGCTTTTACATTAATATTTCTGTCTACCAATTCGATTCGAATTTACTGTGCTTTAATTACGTAGTTACACAGGATACGTTACAGCTTTGAATTAAAATAACAGGAATCGACTCCACATACCATTGGTTATAAACGGGAACACAAAGTACATAACTTCTGTTGCCAATTTCCTCATATCGTCGCTACCAAAATGGAGCATTCCTTACCAAGTGGCATTACCTCTGCCATATGCAATCTGTGGCCACGTATCGAACTATTGGTCGGTCGCCAAACCCCCGCAGGGAAGGTAAATGTTCCAAATTGGTCAAATTTATTACCATACGTGAAAATTCCACTAATATAATTCAAATGTCAACCTGATCATAAGATCACATACATGTTAAACCTTGGTAACAGATTTTAATTTAAAAGATGACCAAATGGTTGTAGCCCATGACCCTAATGACTAAAGCCTTATGATGAAGACATAGAAACACAGAGTTGATGTGGTAAATAAACTAATATTTAAGATGGCAACAAATGACAAACGACAAAATAATGTTAAAGTTAATCGATCATTTCGAGTAATTCATATTTATATTATTACATAAATGATTATTATATGTTTACCTCGGTGGGAAATATGCGTGAGTTTCAATATATATATATATATATATGATAATTATGGGAGTAACAACATAGTTTGCTTATAATAGCAATTAGCGAGCAACAGTACGACTGGAAAATGCTTTTGATTTTCTGTACTTATTTATGTAATCTTGAAAAAAGTTGAAGTCACAAATTGTCGAAAGCAAACAGCGAAAATACCTAGATAGCTAATCTGACAAAAGTACAAGCAGAGAGAAACATTAATTTCGCGTGTAACGTGCGAATGGTACATAACTCGTGGGGTGGGGTGGTAATTGTGCTAAACCCAACTATTTACTCCCCTGTATTGCCTGAGGGTCGGGTCGACGTTGCCCTCTTAGCTAAGGTAACGGACACACTTGGCTCTACTAAACTGGAAAATATGGACACCTACTGTCCCCATTAAAAGGAACTTTGAAAGCTTCTTTTTATGGAGTTGCGCGTACAGTAACTACAAATTGTTGACACACAATTTTTTATATTGCATCAAAACGAAATATAATATTCTTGGCAAGAAAATTGCTCAAGTGTGTTTTGTTGTTATGGGAATATTGAGATAATTTCAGACGCTTATACTCTTAAGAAAGGATGTATATGATACAGGCAAAATCTGACGAAAGATAACTTGATGTTGTCTAGGAAACAAGCGAGTTATTGATGAGGATAGGCAAATTAACTTGTAGGCTTAATACTGGAAGCCTTTTGAAGTGCCTTTTCCTTCAGTTGAAATTGATGGCGATTTAAACAACATATTTTTTTATTCTATAGCAATTTTGTAATACCCGTGGTTTACTGTTATTTTAACACAGTTCAATCTAAGCAGAAAGCGAAACATCTATAATAAATGGTCCGCCCACGCACTCTGAACAGCTACAAGAAGCCATTCATACAAAAATGAAAGGCAGCACTCAAAAAGTTACCAACAATAAATTACATTTCGTGACCAGAAACTTTAACTCAGGCTAAGTATGTCCATAGTATCCCTAGCTTTGTCGGACGACCCGAAAGGCCAGTAGGTGAGTGCGGCGACCGAATGCCCTACGCCAATTTCATTCACCCAAGTCACGATAGAACCAGCCGCAGTGAAATTGCTTTCTAAGCCCTTGTATATTTCCCCTTTGTAAATAATATTGCCTTCGTTGATAATAAAATCGATGTCCAATTGCGAAATTTCCACAAATAAAACATTAAAGGAAAAAGTCAAGCAAACATTAAAACGAAAATAAAAAGACCAAAAATAAAATATATTTTAGAGGATGATACTAAATAACGAAACAGAAAGGCTACAGGCAAATGTCATGACATTTAATTGTAAAGGATGTACAGATATCGTTAAAAGCAAAGGACAAGATGGAATTAAGATGTCAAATCCATCTGCGCGTCGCAATTATTAATTTAGTTAGTTAAGATAGTAAAAGTAAAACGTGAAATGTCGTAATTACTAACTTTTAAATTAAAAAATAAAAGATGCATCACGATCCACGTGACATGAACCCTGACCTTTTTAAGTTGAAAACCGTTAAGTGGTCGTCACGGCATGTCAACGTAATTTTCATATTTATAAACTGATCCTTAACGGGCTCATCAACTTTAACAACGATAGCACCCCATAAGGTTAAAGGGTAAATGTAGCTGTAAAGTCTCGCTATTATAAGAAATTAAACTGATGTTCATAAGTATGAGTCATCAAACGTAAGGTGTATTGTACTCATCATGCCTGCTAAGAGGTCATCACACCAACGCATCACACGGAATAAATACATCGTTTGTGCTCATACATAAAATAACCCGTTAAAAGCATTTTGATAAGCCGTGAATGTAGGATTGAATGTAGGCAGCATTGAATACAATGTAACGCAAGATGAAGGTTTAATTAAGGAGAACCTTACAAAAGAAAATGAATAGGTTTATAAGCTGCAAATTCGTAGGAATCTAATACAATGCTGTCAATTATTCACTGTCTAATTCGTCGGTCTCCAATTAAAGCGTAACCCAAAACGAACCCATTTCACGTTGAGAATTTGATTTTCACCCGCGATTGTTCTGATTCAATCAGAGAACACTACAAAATGTCAGTGTAAAGGAGTTATTAATCAATTTAGTTCAATTTACAGAGTATTTTTATTGAGTCACAAGATATTATTACTCTATTCACTGGAAGGGTTTCATCAGCTTAACTTCGTTTTGGAATCTTTCCAAGTTGCCACATAATTTCAAAGGCTTGAAAGCGGCGTTAAAGGTCGTGAGGTATTAAAGCTGTTATATAAATCTAATCTACGAGTACCTATTACTAGTTACAACTTTACCGTCTTAGTCGTTATTTGATGGTCTACTTGTATTGTTTCGTTACCCGAAAACAAGAGAAAATATATCGTTTGTCACAAGGTCTGCTTCAATAAACTGAAGATTTGACAGGTCCGGTTTTATACAGAAGCGACTATCTGTCTGAACTTCCAACCCGCGAAGGAAAAACCAGCCCAATACAGGTTAAGTCACATACCTCCGAGACATATTTCTCGAAAATGTAGATTTCCTCACGATGGTTTCCTTTACATGAATTCAAAAACAAATTCGAAAATCATTGGTTTAGGCCCGTATTGAAAAACAAAAGAAAATATAAAGCAATTGATTTATGTTGAGACCAATAAAATAACTATAAAAATCAGAGTGATATGACTTGCATTATTGGATTAGTAGTAGGTATACAATAAGACCAATTCGAATGTAGGTATATATGGCGAGTTTTCTGAGTGTAATTCAATACAGCCAGTTGCCCTGAGAAAAATCTTTCTCAAAGCCGGTTAAGATAACGATATTACTATTGGCGATCTCGAAATTGACACGGAGTCAGGCCGGAAATGAAATAGACATCGTTTTATATGATTTCGTTCCTGTACTAGATAGTCACTTATGATTTTAGTTCATATAACTGTTCTTATACTCTTTTGGATCCAATCCAATAAGTTATTACTAAGTACAGGTTATTATACAAATTTTCATATTGATTTTTGCAGACCTTAATTTCAGAAAGCACTGCGTATTTACCTTAACTTATTTACACATCCGCGATTCTTGTGAGTTTTTTTTAATAGTACTCTCAGTTAAATATTGAAAGAAAGTACAAACTCAATAATTGGATATTGAAGTTTGCAAACACACTAAACACAATCGAGTATCGAAGCTTGTATAAACGCCAAATGTTTCTAATGTGTTTAGGATTGTAAAAAAAAACAAACTATAGTTTTAGAAACGTTCGTTTTCAATAAACACTTACTTGGAGAGCATCACTTTCCTTCTGAAACGTTAAGCATTTATCGATTAAACTTCAGGCTAAAAAACCAGTTCAGTTCCTACAATAGGATATCTGAATCAGAAAGGCATTACGGTTGAAAAAAAGGTAGAAAAAAGGCGATTTGTTTAACAAACCGTGCGAGGGACACGTTTTATCTCTTCACGCCCACTAACCGCGATAATGCGCCGGTTGAATTACAATCGAGACCATTGTGCGCGTCTATATGTAAAAAATGGTATTGGCCAAGTCAAAATATTTTAATCGGGAGAGTTGCGGAAGCAAAGTTCTACGATTGAGGAGCTTGGTTAGGACAACTTGATGTACCACTGTTGTACTACTGCTTAGATAGAAAACGATTGCTATGAATTCTCAATATAATTTACCTACTTATAACATTGATTCCGCCAACACTACAGCTTTATTCATAGACGTTTGCAATTGACTAGAGCGTAACAATTATTTGGTCACAATTTATTATCTCTTTTGATCGTATATTAATTTAGATAAGCCAAATCACAGTATAATTAATAGCGTGAAATGCAATTCCGCACGACAACAGATTTAAAGCACTTGCCTAATTACAAGCGAGTGGCGGGTAGTGAGTCTATCCAGTAAGCATAATGATTAATAATGAAGAGTAAGGTGTATTTTTCTCAATAAAATTGATATTTTTTTTAATAAAAATATTACTTAATATTACTATCATCGACCATTATAGGATATTATTATTGCGGGTGGCAAAAATTTATCCGGCGTGGATCATAATGGTCTAACATGGTCGAATCTAATGAGACAGAGAGCATTGAATCATTAGCATAATATTTGTACCATTATTTTGTACAAAACACAGAACACTCTTACTAATTGTAATTCGCAATCAATTGTAATTTTACTGTTCCGAGCGTTTTCCGGCACAAAACGATAATGAAATCAGTGTTCAAGCAATAATTATATCGGCTACATCATCGCTCGAACTAAGACAGGCGCATAATGGTCTCTAACACCATAGCGCATCGACTAAGCCGACTACAGAAGCATCAATCAAGTAGATCGATGCTAAACTCCTTAGAGCTTGTCCGTGTCTCGAGACACTGGTTAATATCTTAGGAGATGACACAGCATATTCTATGTTCTTTAGCGATATTGACTTTTCGTCTAATATCTTAGATTAAACTTACCTAATTAATAGTGAGTGATAGGTAAAATATGACCTTTGGTTTCGCTAGTGTTAAAGATTGTAAGGGTTGAATGTCAGTTACAAAATAAAAACAGTGTCTTTATGGTAATAAATATTACAAAAAAGTTAGTAAAAGCGTCTCTTTGCCTATACAAGTTCTGAATCAATACTTATAACGGAAAAATGGTAATACAGACAATTGATTGTGGTACAACAGCTATTTAGGTGTAGCCCGCGTTGAAATCGCGTCTAGAGCTCTATAATACCCCGTTCTCCTCTAAACCTATTAGAGCCAATCACATGCACGCTCACTGAATACTCTGAGATGTTCCATTGTTGTCTGAGACGCACGCACCAGAATAGATCCCCCAAATTATAAGCTAGTGCTGGGGTATTGTACTGATAGCGGGGAAGCTCCAGTAATGTCGATAAGAGTAGAGTTTGCACGTAATGTGTTTATGGCTCGGTGCACGTACGGAAGCTTCACTGGAGAGCTGAACATGCAGAACATATCAAATATATCTGCTCTACAGAAAACATAACGCACAATGTTTGTGAATTCAAACTGTTACCAACACTATCCTAATTTGAAAATTCCTACATATTACGCTATTACCGGTACAAACATCGACACTCCGGGTGCCAATTTCAAGCAGGTTGTATCCAAACTAATGAATATTAATAACGCTTTTGCGCCAACCTACAATGTTGCCATAACATTCTATAGTTTGCAAACAATTCATTTACGTAGGTAAGTACGGCGAGATGAAAGTTTATTGTATAGTGCCACGTGTGTGAAGCCGACCGAATTTAATTTCTACGTTTGAATATTCAATACAGTAAGCGCTTCGTATATTATGTATACCACAAAAAATCTATCAAAGCAAAGCACTCAAAAATCCAACGCGAATATCAATATTGGCGATATCGCGACAGATTTGCCGCGGCTCGTAACAAGGCGGGTCGCTGACAAAACAAATTTACATAAATCCCGTCGAATCCGTAAAAATGACGCGCGACAAGCGAGCCGATAAGCTTCGGATATCATTAGCCGGGACAGACTGAACGATCCCTCACTTGCGTGGCCTCCGCGGGACCGTTCGGGGGAAAAATCCCAAATATCAATCTTCTTTCCCCTCATTCTCGTTGCGATCAATTCTAAATTGAAAAGCCCGGGAGATGTGCAATCAGTCTAGGGTAGCCGAATTCCCTCCGCGGATTTACCGCGGAAGAAGCCTTCATCTCCAGATAATCATTTTCGAGTTCTGAAAATAAGTTCGCCAGGTTATTAATTTCATTCCGATCTCGGTGCAGCAGCGGTAGGAAGTTTCATAACGGGTCGTTGGCTAAACTTCTGAAACAGCGGGGACTTTTGCCGTATTCTTTTATTTCACTAGACACAATCAAAGTGAATTCCTCTTACAGGATTTCGCTGCAATTTTCTTTCGCGTTGCAAAACTACAAAGGAGCAATTCTTGTGTTTAATAAAAGCTATTTCTTGGATATAACTTCAATCCTTTCATTTTTGCCGTAATAATCTTCGAATCATCTGGGTTTCCCAGTACGAGCGCTAAGTTTATGTAGCAGGCCATCCTTCTTGATTATAATACAGATCTTTTCAATCAAACAATATAATATTAAACTCTCGTAATAAATTTTACTCCGTGTAACTTGAATATGAATAAAGACAAATTCAAATATAATTATGTGAATCAGTAATAAAGTTACTGACATAGTTTGCTCGTGTAGGTACATAAATCACAACGCGCTTTAGTGACCCCCCGAGGTTACAGTGATTGTGATAGATTTATTAGGGACACAAAGGTTTTTCTCAAGATTATCTGAGTGTGCGAATATTGAGTAGAAACATATTTCTCCTAGTAAATAATGGGCCTCTAAAGTTTCTTATTTTATTATTCCCGTATGGAAACACGATATTCATACTCATCTTTTCAAGTTATACTTTTTCTGTTTAAGTAAAGTAAACTTTTGTTAGTAAAGTGACGTTGCATTAACAATGCATTTCTCTCTTATTTTGACTGACTCCATGGTGTGAATCGTGACCTACCAAATAAGGTTACTTAAGAGATTATAATTTCAAATTTTGGTATGCAATCTAGTTTGACCTTTAACAGCCAACCGGTCGTCACGAGGTTTATAGGCGTATTTACATGTATCAAATTATTAAAAAGTCAGTTTGAAGGTGTGTCACACTTTCGATGATTTTCCTTTTTTGAATGTGATTAGTAAATATTCCTATAGTATGTTAACTTTGAGCATAATACCTACTGACATTGAAAGTATCATAAAATCAATTAAAACTAATAACAGTCGGAACGCATCAAATGATTGTGTTCAACAGTGCACGTATTCCAATTCAAACTATATTCAAAATGAAATCATACTTCGACGCCTTCCCAAGTATGCGCCAATAATCATTTCGATACACAACCTAACGAATATTCTAGTCTGTTGGGAATAACACGAAATTTTAACCAGTATTCTTCACTTAGCAAATGAAGGCATCGCGGTGTCGGGTATGAAATTTTATGCCACAAGGGGAATATTCTTTATGGAGGTATGGATTTTTAGAGCAGGTATCTAATGTAGGCATACGAGTATATCACGTAAAATAGGAAAATTCCAAAGCCCAAAGGGTTTTATTTGATATTTTAACGCAATACATCTCAGATGTGTTTCTGAAAAGTTCGCAAACAGGTTGTGTCATCAGCTGATGCAAATCAAGGGAAAGGAGAAGCAGTTTATCATGAATATATTTTTTTATCGCTTTAAACGTTACACGTCGCATTGTATGACTATTGAGCAACACAAAAGCAAACTAACGATTGGCATTTTACTGCGGATTCTTTATTGCTTCACTTCAATATTGCGATAGGCAAATATTTGTAAGTCAATTGACGTGGAGCCGAATACAAAGACACGGTGTTAGAAAAATCAAAATTAAAATAGCGAGTGCAGGCGTTGCAAATAGCTGGCAATAAATTAAGCGAACAAAGCAAACAAGGGCTTAGAAAATTTAACTGAGCCAAGATAAGCAAGCAAATCGCTATCTCCAACGTTAACGTAGCATGAAGGGTGCATTCGCAAGAATTAATGTTGCGTTTTACAACGTGTCTTAATAATTCAGCTGTTCGTTATTGTCTGCAAATGGGCGACAATGGAACGAGACAGGAACATAATAAAAAACGAAAGTTGCCGCTGTAGCTGCCATTTCGCATATAATAAATGATGCTTTATGTTAGTCAGAACCTTATGTAATAGGTCATATCGTACACCAAACCACAATTTTGGTCTCATCGTGTTCATATTAATATACTTACATAGTTATTACCAATTTCACTAATTTTGTAGAATATTAGGTAGACTGTACGCTGTGCTCAAGAATTATGATGCTTTATAAATATCTTCCGTCCATATTTTTTCTGGTCAATATTGTATAGACTTAGGAAATCGAAAAGCGACAGGTGCCTTTTTGTTTTCAAAGACAATCAATAAAATCCCTCCGGCGCCAGGGGTCTACTTCTCAAACAGTCTATTTCTCATTTTGACTACTTTTCGTGGAGACAACTTCGCAAATCGCCTACTTATCAAACAGTCTATTTCGCATTCCGCCTACTCTCAAAGAGACCACTTCGCAAACTACCTACTTGTCAAAGAACGAACAAAGTACTGATAAATAGAAAATTATTCATTACGTTTTGTATTATATTATTTTTATTAACCAAACAAACTTAAAATGAAATTAAACTTAAATTGTAATGTAATAACAAAGAAAAA
Source organism: Pectinophora gossypiella (assembly GCF_024362695.1). NCBI lineage: Eukaryota > Metazoa > Arthropoda > Insecta > Lepidoptera > Gelechiidae > Pectinophora > Pectinophora gossypiella. Next base: position 5,281,365 of record NC_065416.1, on the reverse strand, counting down.
CTTAAAAACACTAATTAAATTTTAATCGCATATAAACAGTTTTTTGTAAATATTCTATAATTGTTATTTCGTTAGCTTCTAATTGGCACACGTGTTTTTCAAATTTTTGATCAAATTGTATATCACAGTTCTTGCGGTTTTTTTTCAAAGGGTGGAACAAACATCTTTGAATTTGAAAATCGAAATGTTTTCCCTCTTTGCGCAGTTTATGAACAAATGAGAAGAAAGTTGGCTTTTTAGGTATCCTGGCATTGAGACGCCTATGCCAACCTTCTAGAACATTTGTTGTACGATGCAATTGGTGTGCACAACTCAGGATCTCCGCAGAAACTTTTCTCAGCCACTGGGATTCAAAGTAAATTTTGAACTCCATAATCGGATTATGTTATTAACTGTCCGAAGATGACATTAAAGAAAAAAGTAGTCAGTTTGCGAAGTAGTTCAATTGAAAAGTAGGCGGAATGCGAAACAGACTGTTTGCTAAGTAGGCAGTTAGCAAAGTAGTCAAACAGAGAAGTGGGTAATGTTGCGAAATAGACAGTTTGAGAAGTAGACCCCTGGCGCCGGAGGGAATAAAATGGCAGCTTTGGGCAAGCACACTTCATAGTGCACGATCGACCATTCCGATAACTGAACAAAGAGCGGGTAATGGGCCTCGACAGTAACCACCTTACGGTACTCGACTCGAGACTCGACACTCGGCTAGTGGACGTCCTCAGGTCAGAGGTTGCTTACTTTGTAAAGCTGGTGTTACACAATTGATGCGAAAGCATAATATATATTAACGGTAATAATTACGACAGCCTCTGTGGTCTAGTGATTAGAGCGTTAGGCGCTCGACCTGTAGGTCCGGGTTCGATTCCCGATGAGGACATTGTCGAAATCACTTTGTGAGACTGTCCTTTGTTTGGTAAGTACTTTTCAGGCTTGAATCGCCTGATTGACCGAAAAAGTAAGATGATTCCGTGCTTCGGAGGGCACATTAAGCCGTTGATCCCGGCTATTAGCCGTAAAAACACCTCCACCAACCCGCATTGGAGGAGCGTGGTGGAGTATGCTCCATACCCCCTCCGGTTGATTGAGGGGAGGCCTGTACCTAGCAGTGGGACGTATATAGGCCGTTTATGTAATTCCAAGGAACTATGTTAAATTATTTGCAGATTGTAGACATTGTTGTGTATTTAACGAAGAAACTTATAGGTCAAGTTAAGTAATATAGTTTTTTTAGTAATAACAAGTGTAAGTATAATCAGATCGATAATTATTTCAAATATACGTTCTAACCATTATAAATATACATACAATTATAATACATAATATACACAACGAAAAGTAATCAATTATTGTCTACATACATTATCAGAGAATCCGAGATCATTAACAGGTATAGCATATTATTATATCCTGTTAACATATCATAAACTACTACATAATAACAGTGTTTATTTAGAAACGAGAATGTTCCCAATAAGTAAGTAGGAATTTGAATGATCATATCCATCCGTTACCACAACCTGGCATCGAGGTATGGAATGAGCTTGTATTGCATATAATAATTTAATAAAGCCCCAAAGGTCGGCTTTATTGGAAGAGATCGCATACCTTCAGCCGTGTGGTGAGAAACCGGCTGACCTGACCTTTCCCCCTCCCCCCTTCCCCAAGAGGCCGTGTCACGGATGTGCGGTGACTTTACCTAATGGCCTCTACCTATTTATAGACACAAATCTCTACCCAAAATTCGAGTACTACGACTACCTATTCAAATAAGCGTTCTCTTTGTAACCTTTAAGATATGGTAAAATATGAAGAGAATTCATGAGACGAGCATGTTAGAAAGAAGATTACATTTGCAATTTATGGTACCAGAACGTGCTTAAGAATGCGCTGTTGTATGCAAAAAAAAAACAATTCTAAGAAAGCGTAGGTATACGGATGATATATCTAGATGGCCCGACTTTTGCACTCAGTTAAGAATCTAGTCCAAGATTTCATGGTAATTTGAGATCCCGTTGCACTAAAGTAGAGGTTTCCACAGTGTTCACAGACAACCTCTAATCCCATAAACCATTGCTCTGTACAGAGTGACCGGATGGCACGCTCATATTTCATTAAAACTATACTTAGGATAATGTACTTTGCAAGTGCACTTTATACAGTAAAATGACGTACTTCTCAAGATTCGTTTGAGGTTTAATGGAATATTAATAAGGAGTTTTTAGTTGTCAAATAAACAAGTTAGTCAAGTTAAAAAAAGCTTCCAGAATATGTAACTAAACAAATCCTTCCGCAAAGTAAGTGAAACCTGCGCCAGAACAATAGAGATCCAAGATATGCATTACTCGTACTTGAGATAACGTCTGCAAACGTTACGTCATGAAAGATCTTGTATGGCAAAGCGCAATGCAACCGGGTGACCTTAGGCCGACGAACATCCGTGTAACGGGCATTCCTTGCTCATTGCGATCACGACGCAATTCTTCAAAGATTGTAAGTCCCTACTTTTTATTCATATTTGTAATACCATGTTGGGCTATTCATGCAATAACATTCGATTATATCCTTTCCTTTTTTATAAATCACTATCAATCTTCTTTATGTATTTGATATTTATTATTGATTTCTTTCAACACCTTTATATTGTCAGAGATACAAAGTGTCTTTTTATCTATGTTATAGCTATTATTTTATCGTTTTTGGATTATATTTCAACATTTACTAACTGACTTACTTCATTCAAATGATAAACAATGGGTTGGTAGGTGGATGGTAGGTTGATTGAATTCCTATTTGTTACCAACGTTTTACTTTAGAAAGTCACCATTTAGGTGTAAATGCATGTACCTAAGCATCTCTACAGACCACGTACTGGTAATGCTATTACACAAGTAGTTGCATAAAACCATTCTCTGACTTGTTCGTAAATAAATCTAGACTCTTCTGTCTTCAATTATTATTACGGCTGTTAAATGACCTGTAGGAGGAACTTCGGTTACATCATGCCTTAATATTTATTAAATACCTATACAGCGATCAATGCTAGCAAGTCTGATTGAACTATGGTTTAGCTTCATAATTATTATATCATCAGGGACATACCTATAATGAAAATTTTGTATGTTTTCTGATATTAAATATGCCCAGAATACCTGTTGTAGAAATCGACTGACACTGACTAACAAGATGGGCGAATAGGCGATGGCTTATTATATTCGTTAGACTAATGAACTTTAATGCAGCTGATCATAATTTAATAAGATATCCTTTCTTAACTTTACCCAAGTTAGTCGCTTCTGCAAAAAAAAACAGACCTGTCAAATCTTCAGGTTAGGTAAGCGGACCCTGTGAAAAACGGGATAATGCTGGGGAGATGATGAGTCTCATAAAAGGTATGTGGAACAACTACTCGATAGGTTGACTTACTGGCAAAGACGACTGCCACTGCACTGGTTGCAAACAAAACAATCCGTTTGGATTAGATGTTATTAAAGGAAACGGATGTTCAAAAGTAGACGTACAGACGGAAAGAAGAAACCATAATAACTGTCTATACTATTCACTTTTAAACAGAATTTAAAGTTTCCTTTCATTCAAATTAACAGAAAAAGTGAAAGTACATTTTGTTTTTCCTGCAACAATGTTACTCAATTTTTAATTACTATGTGGTAACGCATAATTTTGCAAATTCATGGTTAATTAGAATTTTAATGTTATAAATGTGCCGATATAATCTGTGAAAGTCTTTGACGTGCATAAAACTATATTCAGAGATAACAGACATTATTTTAGGCACTATCATTAACTTAAGCTGGAACAGGTAATTAGATGTTTATAACTGTACATTATATTTTCTTATTTCCTCAAATTATCGTTAGAGGAGTTGTATATGTGATTATCTTATAGACACTGTTTTGCCAAAATGACTAATCAGAAATGAAAAATGGTATTTTATAACCTGATATTCAATAATAAGTAATTGAAACAATCCTGAAACAATATTTGCAATCACACAAGAACAATATGCAAATTAAAATCAAAACGAATTACTCGGATTACATCTACAAACTGCTTATGTAGATTAGTCGTTACATTGAAACTTCTAAAGTGAATAATGAATTTGATTACAGAAGAGACACTTCGAGAGAATAAGTAAAGAGATTTGACGCAGACAACATATTGTGGAATGTAAATTGTATTTAGTTATTTGGCTGAAGAATTTTAGCAAGAGTTTTAAAAATGTCGCAAATGTTGTTACCTGGTTTGAGTATCTAAGAGTTATATTATTTATTATAAAAATATCTAGATTCTTTTCCGTTAATACCACAACAAACTTAAAATATGGACATCAATTATGAGTATGCAAAGTACCTTCTGTGCTGGACTGGGAGAAGATAATAATCATAGAACCCGTGTTCCTGCTTGCCTTTCTACCATGCGTGATGGACTAATTGTATGGGTCACTAAACCACTATAAGGTACATCATATCCATCTGACTTCGTGTTATACTGGCTACAAGGCTTGCTATGTTTAGTGACATCCTACAGCAAAACAGTGTCAAAACATTAAATCATTAAATACGTTCGGACCGCAAGGATGGCCTTGTACGTGGTAAGTGGAGCATTATTAGCACGTTACTCTACTAAGCAATCCCCGGCTA